>NC_091290.1:83703427-84006457 GCF_032444005.1 Ranitomeya imitator
GTACCCCTTGGAACCCAATTTACAATAGCAGCCGGATACGAGGCCCAGTGTCGGTTAATACTTGGTTGAGGCCCTTACGAAGCCTGACTGCGGGGACGACTCCTTCCGACTAGGAGCCATCCACGTTGACTCCACACCTCACTGGCTGTGCCGTGTACCCCCTGGAACCAATTTAAAATTGCCTACAGCCATGTGTTATTATTTTTAGGCCCTTCGATGCCTGTCTGCGGTCGACTCCCTTCCACACTAGGCCTCCACTGACCACACCACTGCTGCCCGTGTACCCCTGGAACCAATTTAAAATTGCCTACAGCCATGTGTTATTATTTTAGGCCTTCGATGCCTGTCTGCGGTGACTCCTTCCACTAGGCCTCCACTGACCACACCACTGCTGCCCGTGTACCCCTGGAACCAATTTAAAATTGCCTACAGCCATGTGTTATTATTTTAGGCCTTCGATGCCTGTCTGCGGTCACTCCTTCCACTAGGCCTCCACTGACCACACCACTGCTGCCCGTGTACCCCTGGAACCAATTTAAAATTGCCTACAGCCATGTGTTATTATTTTAGGCCTTCGATGCCTGTCTGCGGTCGACTCCTTCCACTAGGCCTCCACTGACCACCACCACTGCTGCCCGTGTACCCCTGGAACCAATTTAAAATTGCCTACAGCCATGTGTTATTATTTTAGGCCTTCGATGCCTGTCTGCGGTGACTCCTTCCACTAGGCCTCCACTGACCACACCACTGCTGCCCGTGTACCCCTGGAACCAATTTAAAATTGCCTACAGCCATGTGTTATTATTTTAGGCCTTCGATGCCTGTCTGCGGTGACTCCTTCCACTAGGCCTCCACTGACCACACCACTGCTGCCCGTGTACCCCTGGAACCAATTTAAAATTGCCTACAGCCATGTGTTATTATTTTAGGCCTTCGATGCCTGTCTGCGGTCACTCCTTCCACTAGGCCTCCACTGACCACACCACTGCTGCCCGTGTACCCCTGGAACCAATTTAAAATTGCCTACAGCCATGTGTTATTATTTTAGGCCTTCGATGCCTGTCTGCGGTGACTCCTTCCACTAGGCCTCCACTGACCACACCACTGCTGCCCGTGTACCCCTGGAACCAATTTAAAATTGCCTACAGCCATGTGTTATTATTTTAGGCCTTCGATGCCTGTCTGCGGTCGACTCCTTCCACTAGGCCTCCACTGACCACACCACTGCTGCCCGTGTACCCCTGGAACCAATTTAAAATTGCCTACAGCCATGTGTTATTATTTTAGGCCTTCGATGCCTGTCTGCGGTCACTCCTTCCACTAGGCCTCCACTGACCACACCACTGCTGCCCGTGTACCCCTGGAACCAATTTAAAATTGCCTACAGCCATGTGTTATTATTTTAGGCCTTCGATGCCTGTCTGCGGTGACTCCTTCCACTAGGCCTCCACTGACCACACCACTGCTGCCCGTGTACCCCTGGAACCAATTTAAAATTGCCTACAGCCATGTGTTATTATTTTAGGCCTTCGATGCCTGTCTGCGGTGACTCCTTCCACTAGGCCTCCACTGACCACACCACTGCTGCCCGTGTACCCCTGGAACCAATTTAAAATTGCCTACAGCCATGTGTTATTATTTTAGGCCTTCGATGCCTGTCTGCGGTCACTCCTTCCACTAGGCCTCCACTGACCACACCACTGCTGCCCGTGTACCCGGAACCAATTTAAAATTGCCTACAGCCATGTGTTATTATTTTAGGCCTTCGATGCCTGTCTGCGGTCACTCCTTCCACTAGGCCTCCACTGACCACACCACTGCTGCCCGTGTACCCCTGGAACCAATTTAAAATTGCCTACAGCCATGTGTTATTATTTTAGGCCTTCGATGCCTGTCTGCGGTGACTCCTTCCACTAGGCCTCCACTGACCACACCACTGCTGCCCGTGTACCCCTGGAACCAATTTAAAATTGCCTACAGCCATGTGTTATTATTTTAGGCCTTCGATGCCTGTCTGCGGTCACTCCTTCCACTAGGCCTCCACTGACCACACCACTGCTGCCCGTGTACCCCTGGAACCAATTTAAAATTGCCTACAGCCATGTGTTATTATTTTAGGCCTTCGATGCCTGTCTGCGGTCACTCCTTCCACTAGGCCTCCACTGACCACACCACTGCTGCCCGTGTACCCCTGGAACCAATTTAAAATTGCCTACAGCCATGTGTTATTATTTTAGGCCTTCGATGCCTGTCTGCGGTGACTCCTTCCACTAGGCCTCCACTGACCACACCACTGCTGCCCGTGTACCCCTGGAACCAATTTAAAATTGCCTACAGCCATGTGTTATTATTTTAGGCCTTCGATGCCTGTCTGCGGTCACTCCTTCCACTAGGCCTCCACTGACCACACCACTGCTGCCCGTGTACCCCTGGAACCAATTTAAAATTGCCTACAGCCATGTGTTATTATTTTAGGCCTTCGATGCCTGTCTGCGGTGACTCCTTCCACTAGGCCTCCACTGACCACACCACTGCTGCCCGTGTACCCCTGGAACCAATTTAAAATTGCCTACAGCCATGTGTTATTATTTTAGGCCTTCGATGCCTGTCTGCGGTCACTCCTTCCACTAGGCCTCCACTGACCACACCACTGCTGCCCGTGTACCCCTGGAACCAATTTAAAATTGCCTACAGCCATGTGTTATTATTTTAGGCCTTCGATGCCTGTCTGCGGTGACTCCTTCCACTAGGCCTCCACTGACCACACCACTGCTGCCCGTGTACCCCTGGAACCAATTTAAAATTGCCTACAGCCATGTGTTATTATTTTAGGCCTTCGATGCCTGTCTGCGGTGACTCCTTCCACTAGGCCTCCACTGACCACACCACTGCTGCCCGTGTACCCCTGGAACCAATTTAAAATTGCCTACAGCCATGTGTTATTATTTTAGGCCTTCGATGCCTGTCTGCGGTCACTCCTTCCACTAGGCCTCCACTGACCACACCACTGCTGCCCGTGTACCCCTGGAACCAATTTAAAATTGCCTACAGCCATGTGTTATTATTTTAGGCCTTCGATGCCTGTCTGCGGTGACTCCTTCCACTAGGCCTCCACTGACCACACCACTGCTGCCCGTGTACCCCTGGAACCAATTTAAAATTGCCTACAGCCATGTGTTATTATTTTAGGCCTTCGATGCCTGTCTGCGGTCACTCCTTCCACTAGGCCTCCACTGACCACACCACTGCTGCCCGTGTACCCCTGGAACCAATTTAAAATTGCCTACAGCCATGTGTTATTATTTTAGGCCTTCGATGCCTGTCTGCGGTAACTCCTTCCACTAGGCCTCCACTGACCACACCACTGCTGCCCGTGTACCCCTGGAACCAATTTAAAATTGCCTACAGCCATGTGTTATTATTTTAGGCCTTCGATGCCTGTCTGCGGTCGACTCCTTCCACTAGGCCTCCACTGACCACACCACTGCTGCCCGTGTACCCCTGGAACCAATTTAAAATTGCCTACAGCCATGTGTTATTATTTTAGGCCTTCGATGCCTGTCTGCGGTGACTCCTTCCACTAGGCCTCCACTGACCACACCACTGCTGCCCGTGTACCCCTGGAACCAATTTAAAATTGCCTACAGCCATGTGTTATTATTTTAGGCCTTCGATGCCTGTCTGCGGTGACTCCTTCCACTAGGCCTCCACTGACCACACCACTGCTGCCCGTGTACCCCTGGAACCAATTTAAAATTGCCTACAGCCATGTGTTATTATTTTAGGCCTTCGATGCCTGTCTGCGGTCACTCCTTCCACTAGGCCTCCACTGACCACACCACTGCTGCCCGTGTACCCCTGGAACCAATTTAAAATTGCCTACAGCCATGTGTTATTATTTTAGGCCTTCGATGCCTGTCTGCGGTGACTCCTTCCACTAGGCCTCCACTGACCACACCACTGCTGCCCGTGTACCCCTGGAACCAATTTAAAATTGCCTACAGCCATGTGTTATTATTTTAGGCCTTCGATGCCTGTCTGCGGTCACTCCTTCCACTAGGCCTCCACTGACCACACCACTGCTGCCCGTGTACCCCTGGAACCAATTTAAAATTGCCTACAGCCATGTGTTATTATTTTAGGCCTTCGATGCCTGTCTGCGGTCACTCCTTCCACTAGGCCTCCACTGACCACACCACTGCTGCCCGTGTACCCCTGGAACCAATTTAAAATTGCCTACAGCCATGTGTTATTATTTTAGGCCTTCGATGCCTGTCTGCGGTCACTCCTTCCACTAGGCCTCCACTGACCACACCACTGCTGCCCGTGTACCCCTGGAACCAATTTAAAATTGCCTACAGCCATGTGTTATTATTTTAGGCCTTCGATGCCTGTCTGCGGTGACTCCTTCCACTAGGCCTCCACTGACCACACCACTGCTGCCCGTGTACCCCTGGAACCAATTTAAAATTGCCTACAGCCATGTGTTATTATTTTAGGCCTTCGATGCCTGTCTGCGGTCACTCCTTCCACTAGGCCTCCACTGACCACACCACTGCTGCCCGTGTACCCCTGGAACCAATTTAAAATTGCCTACAGCCATGTGTTATTATTTTAGGCCTTCGATGCCTGTCTGCGGTCACTCCTTCCACTAGGCCTCCACTGACCACACCACTGCTGCCCGTGTACCCCTGGAACCAATTTAAAATTGCCTACAGCCATGTGTTATTATTTTAGGCCTTCGATGCCTGTCTGCGGTCACTCCTTCCACTAGGCCTCCACTGACCACACCACTGCTGCCCGTGTACCCCTGGAACCAATTTAAAATTGCCTACAGCCATGTGTTATTATTTTAGGCCTTCGATGCCTGTCTGCGGTCACTCCTTCCACTAGGCCTCCACTGACCACACCACTGCTGCCCGTGTACCCCTGGAACCAATTTAAAATTGCCTACAGCCATGTGTTATTATTTTAGGCCTTCGATGCCTGTCTGCGGTCACTCCTTCCACTAGGCCTCCACTGACCACACCACTGCTGCCCGTGTACCCCTGGAACCAATTTAAAATTGCCTACAGCCATGTGTTATTATTTTAGGCCTTCGATGCCTGTCTGCGGTCACTCCTTCCACTAGGCCTCCACTGACCACACCACTGCTGCCCGTGTACCCCTGGAACCAATTTAAAATTGCCTACAGCCATGTGTTATTATTTTAGGCCTTCGATGCCTGTCTGCGGTGACTCCTTCCACTAGGCCTCCACTGACCACACCACTGCTGCCCGTGTACCCCTGGAACCAATTTAAAATTGCCTACAGCCATGTGTTATTATTTTAGGCCTTCGATGCCTGTCTGCGGTCACTCCTTCCACTAGGCCTCCACTGACCACACCACTGCTGCCCGTGTACCCCTGGAACCAATTTAAAATTGCCTACAGCCATGTGTTATTATTTTAGGCCTTCGATGCCTGTCTGCGGTCACTCCTTCCACTAGGCCTCCACTGACCACACCACTGCTGCCCGTGTACCCCTGGAACCAATTTAAAATTGCCTACAGCCATGTGTTATTATTTTAGGCCTTCGATGCCTGTCTGCGGTGACTCCTTCCACTAGGCCTCCACTGACCACACCACTGCTGCCCGTGTACCCCTGGAACCAATTTAAAATTGCCTACAGCCATGTGTTATTATTTTAGGCCTTCGATGCCTGTCTGCGGTGACTCCTTCCACTAGGCCTCCACTGACCACACCACTGCTGCCCGTGTACCCCTGGAACCAATTTAAAATTGCCTACAGCCATGTGTTATTATTTTAGGCCTTCGATGCCTGTCTGCGGTCACTCCTTCCACTAGGCCTCCACTGACCACACCACTGCTGCCCGTGTACCCCTGGAACCAATTTAAAATTGCCTACAGCCATGTGTTATTATTTTAGGCCTTCGATGCCTGTCTGCGGTGACTCCTTCCACTAGGCCTCCACTGACCACACCACTGCTGCCCGTGTACCCCTGGAACCAATTTAAAATTGCCTACAGCCATGTGTTATTATTTTAGGCCTTCGATGCCTGTCTGCGGTCACTCCTTCCACTAGGCCTCCACTGACCACACCACTGCTGCCCGTGTACCCCTGGAACCAATTTAAAATTGCCTACAGCCATGTGTTATTATTTTAGGCCTTCGATGCCTGTCTGCGGTCACTCCTTCCACTAGGCCTCCACTGACCACACCACTGCTGCCCGTGTACCCCTGGAACCAATTTAAAATTGCCTACAGCCATGTGTTATTATTTTAGGCCTTCGATGCCTGTCTGCGGTGACTCCTTCCACTAGGCCTCCACTGACCACACCACTGCTGCCCGTGTACCCCTGGAACCAATTTAAAATTGCCTACAGCCATGTGTTATTATTTTAGGCCTTCGATGCCTGTCTGCGGTCACTCCTTCCACTAGGCCTCCACTGACCACACCACTGCTGCCCGTGTACCCCTGGAACCAATTTAAAATTGCCTACAGCCATGTGTTATTATTTTAGGCCTTCGATGCCTGTCTGCGGTCACTCCTTCCACTAGGCCTCCACTGACCACACCACTGCTGCCCGTGTACCCCTGGAACCAATTTAAAATTGCCTACAGCCATGTGTTATTATTTTAGGCCTTCGATGCCTGTCTGCGGTGACTCCTTCCACTAGGCCTCCACTGACCACACCACTGCTGCCCGTGTACCCCTGGAACCAATTTAAAATTGCCTACAGCCATGTGTTATTATTTTAGGCCTTCGATGCCTGTCTGCGGTGACTCCTTCCACTAGGCCTCCACTGACCACACCACTGCTGCCCGTGTACCCCTGGAACCAATTTAAAATTGCCTACAGCCATGTGTTATTATTTTAGGCCTTCGATGCCTGTCTGCGGTCACTCCTTCCACTAGGCCTCCACTGACCACACCACTGCTGCCCGTGTACCCCTGGAACCAATTTAAAATTGCCTACAGCCATGTGTTATTATTTTAGGCCTTCGATGCCTGTCTGCGGTGACTCCTTCCACTAGGCCTCCACTGACCACACCACTGCTGCCCGTGTACCCCTGGAACCAATTTAAAATTGCCTACAGCCATGTGTTATTATTTTAGGCCTTCGATGCCTGTCTGCGGTCACTCCTTCCACTAGGCCTCCACTGACCACACCACTGCTGCCCGTGTACCCCTGGAACCAATTTAAAATTGCCTACAGCCATGTGTTATTATTTTAGGCCTTCGATGCCTGTCTGCGGTCACTCCTTCCACTAGGCCTCCACTGACCACACCACTGCTGCCCGTGTACCCCTGGAACCAATTTAAAATTGCCTACAGCCATGTGTTATTATTTTAGGCCTTCGATGCCTGTCTGCGGTGACTCCTTCCACTAGGCCTCCACTGACCACACCACTGCTGCCCGTGTACCCCTGGAACCAATTTAAAATTGCCTACAGCCATGTGTTATTATTTTAGGCCTTCGATGCCTGTCTGCGGTCACTCCTTCCACTAGGCCTCCACTGACCACACCACTGCTGCCCGTGTACCCCTGGAACCAATTTAAAATTGCCTACAGCCATGTGTTATTATTTTAGGCCTTCGATGCCTGTCTGCGGTGACTCCTTCCACTAGGCCTCCACTGACCACACCACTGCTGCCCGTGTACCCCTGGAACCAATTTAAAATTGCCTACAGCCATGTGTTATTATTTTAGGCCTTCGATGCCTGTCTGCGGTCACTCCTTCCACTAGGCCTCCACTGACCACACCACTGCTGCCCGTGTACCCCTGGAACCAATTTAAAATTGCCTACAGCCATGTGTTATTATTTTAGGCCTTCGATGCCTGTCTGTGGTCACTCCTTCCACTAGGCCTCCACTGACCACACCACTGCTGCCCGTGTACCCCTGGAACCAATTTAAAATTGCCTACAGCCATGTGTTATTATTTTAGGCCTTCGATGCCTGTCTGCGGTCACTCCTTCCACTAGGCCTCCACTGACCACACCACTGCTGCCCGTGTACCCCTGGAACCAATTTAAAATTGCCTACACCATGTGTTATTATTTTAGGCCTTCGATGCCTGTCTGCGGTGACTCCTTCCACTAGGCCTCCACTGACCACACCACTGCTGCCCGTGTACCCCTGGAACCAATTTAAAATTGCCTACAGCCATGTGTTATTATTTTAGGCCTTCGATGCCTGTCTGCGGTCACTCCTTCCACTAGGCCTCCACTGACCACACCACTGCTGCCCGTGTACCCCTGGAACCAATTTAAAATTGCCTACAGCCATGTGTTATTATTTTAGGCCTTCGATGCCTGTCTGCGGTCACTCCTTCCACTAGGCCTCCACTGACCACACCACTGCTGCCCGTGTACCCCTGGAACCAATTTAAAATTGCCTACAGCCATGTGTTATTATTTTAGGCCTTCGATGCCTGTCTGCGGTCACTCCTTCCACTAGGCCTCCACTGACCACACCACTGCTGCCCGTGTACCCCTGGAACCAATTTAAAATTGCCTACAGCCATGTGTTATTATTTTAGGCCTTCGATGCCTGTCTGCGGTCACTCCTTCCACTAGGCCTCCACTGACCACACCACTGCTGCCCGTGTACCCCTGGAACCAATTTAAAATTGCCTACAGCCATGTGTTATTATTTTAGGCCTTCGATGCCTGTCTGCGGTCACTCCTTCCACTAGGCCTCCACTGACCACACCACTGCTGCCCGTGTACCCCTGGAACCAATTTAAAATTGCCTACAGCCATGTGTTATTATTTTAGGCCTTCGATGCCTGTCTGCGGTCACTCCTTCCACTAGGCCTCCACTGACCACACCACTGCTGCCCGTGTACCCCTGGAACCAATTTAAAATTGCCTACAGCCATGTGTTATTATTTTAGGCCTTCGATGCCTGTCTGCGGTGACTCCTTCCACTAGGCCTCCACTGACCACACCACTGCTGCCCGTGTACCCCTGGAACCAATTTAAAATTGCCTACAGCCATGTGTTATTATTTTAGGCCTTCGATGCCTGTCTGCGGTCACTCCTTCCACTAGGCCTCCACTGACCACACCACTGCTGCCCGTGTACCCCTGGAACCAATTTAAAATTGCCTACAGCCATGTGTTATTATTTTAGGCCTTCGATGCCTGTCTGCGGTGACTCCTTCCACTAGGCCTCCACTGACCACACCACTGCTGCCCGTGTACCCCTGGAACCAATTTAAAATTGCCTACAGCCATGTGTTATTATTTTAGGCCTTCGATGCCTGTCTGCGGTCACTCCTTCCACTAGGCCTCCACTGACCACACCACTGCTGCCCGTGTACCCCTGGAACCAATTTAAAATTGCCTACAGCCATGTGTTATTATTTTAGGCCTTCGATGCCTGTCTGCGGTCACTCCTTCCACTAGGCCTCCACTGACCACTCCACTGCTGCCCGTGTACCCCTGGAACCAATTTAAAATTGCCTACAGCCATGTGTTATTATTTTAGGCCTTCGATGCCTGTCTGCGGTCACTCCTTCCACTAGGCCTCCACTGACCACACCACTGCTGCCCGTGTACCCCTGGAACCAATTTAAAATTGCCTACAGCCATGTGTTATTATTTTAGGCCTTCGATGCCTGTCTGCGGTCACTCCTTCCACTAGGCCTCCACTGACCACACCACTGCTGCCCGTGTACCCCTGGAACCAATTTAAAATTGCCTACAGCCATGTGTTATTATTTTAGGCCTTCGATGCCTGTCTGCGGTCACTCCTTCCACTAGGCCTCCACTGACCACACCACTGCTGCCCGTGTACCCCTGGAACCAATTTAAAATTGCCTACAGCCATGTGTTATTATTTTAGGCCTTCGATGCCTGTCTGCGGTCACTCCTTCCACTAGGCCTCCACTGACCACACCACTGCTGCCCGTGTACCCCTGGAACCAACATCAGAAAATATAAAAATAAGTATTTTGCTTATAAAAGAGAAAATACTGGAGAGATATCAAATGCAGACATTTTAACATTAAAAACAAACACATACAACAAAAATCTGGTACAGTACTAAAAATGGCCACCAGCTACAATAACTTTCTCCTGCAAGTAGTTAACTGAAAGGTTTTTTCAATTTTAAACACAGATATGGCATCCACCGAGTGTTGTCCTGTCGCGTCTTCTTTATATTATTGCCAAGAAGATGCAAAACAATGAAAATAATAAAATCATTATTTACCAAAAAAATAGAGTAAGTCAAAACCACATTGCAAATAAACATTCATTACAAATAAAGAAGCAGGGCGCGTCCGAGGGTGAGTATATACCTAATAAGAATATAATCACCCTCGGACGCGCCCTGCTTCTTTCCGACAGCCTTCCTTCCTAAGAATCAGCCCTTCCGTGGTGTAGAGAGAGGGTTTGTTACACTCCAAGGTGTTCCCCAGGTTGCCTTTCCTGAGCTTCGATCTTCCGGCTCTCGTTTAGTAGTTGTTGGAAACTATGCTGCATTGGGCCTACAAATTGGGTATGGGGTGTAGAGAGATGGTGTGTTCCACTCCAAGGTGTTCCCTAGGTTGCCTTTCCTGAGCTTCGATCTTCCGGCTCTCGTTTAGTAGTTGTTGGAAACTACGCTGCATTAGGCCTACAAATTGGGTATGGGGTGTAGAGAGATGGTGTGTTCCACTGTAGAGAGATGGTGTGTTCCACTCCGAGGTGTTCCCCAGGTTTCCTCGCCAATGCTTCGATCATCATGCTCTTGTTTAGTAGTTGTTGGAAACTACGCTGCATTAGGCCTACAAATTGGGTATGGGGTGTAGAGAGATGGTGTGTTCCACTCCAAGGTGTTCCCCAGGTTTCCTCTCCATTGCTTCGATCTTCATGCTCTCGTTTAGTAGTTGTTGGAAACTACGCTGCATTAGGCCTACAAATTGGGTATGGGGTGTAGAGAGATGGTGTGTTACACTCCAAGGTGTTCCCCAGGTTTCCTCTCCATTGCTTCGATCTTCCGGCTCTCGTTTAGTAGTTGTTGGAAACTACGCTGCATTAGGCCTACAAATTGGGTATGGGGTGTAGAGAGATGGTGTGTTCCACTCCAAGGTGTTCCCCAGGTTTCCTCTCCATTGCTTCGATCTTCATGCTCTCGTTTAGTAGTTGTTGGAAACTACGCTGCATTAGGCCTACAAATTGGGTATGGGGTGTAGAGAGATGGTGTGTTACACTCCAAGGTGTTCCCCAGGTTTCCTCTCCATTGCTTCGATCTTCCGGCTCTCGTTTAGTAGTTGGAAACTACGCTGCATTAGGCCTACAAATTGGGTATGGGGTGTAGAGAGATGGTGTGTTCCACTCCAAGGTGTTCTCCAGGTTGCCTTTCCTGAGCTTCGATCTTCCGGCTCTCGTTTAGTAGTTGTTGGAAACTACGCTGCATTAGGCCTACAAATTGGGTATGGGGTGTAGAGAGATGGTGTGTTCCACTGTAGAGAGATGGTGTGTTCCACTCCAAGGTGTTCCCCAGGTTTCCTCGCCAATGCTTCGATCATCATGCTCTCGTTTAGTAGTTGTTGGAAACTACGCTGCATTAGACCTACAAATTGGGTATGGGGTGTAGAGAGATGGTGTGTTCCACTCCAAGGTGTTCTCCAGGTTGCCTTTCCTGAACTTCTATCTTCAGGCTCTCATTAAATTGTGGTTAAACGGAACAACTGCATTTGGCGTACTAGTTGGTTTGGGGCCTACTATCGGTGTCTGCCGCTCCTTGCTGTTCTCCTGGTTTCCTGTCCTGAAATTCCGTTTTCAGGCGCTCGTTAAGTAGTTGTTAATGTTAGACTGCATTTGGCCTACTAGTTGGGTTGGGGCCTACTATCGGTGTCTGCCACTCCTTGCTGTTCTCCTCCACTGAACAAAGCTGTGCCGCCTGTTTACTACTGTTGCCAATTTTGAACTGCATTTCGACTACTTACTGATTTGGGCCTACTCTCTGTGTCAGCCTCTCATTCCAGTTGTCCTCCACTGCAATGCCCCCTGATTAGTCCTGTGTTACCAATTTTGAACTGCATTTAGCCCACTTTATTCTTTGGGCCTATATCTGTGTTTCCTCCTCATCCTGCCCATTGCCCAGCCAGTGATAGATGAGTCTGCTGGTACATTGACCCATAACGCAACATTTCCCGTGCACGCTACACTGCAAGATTGTGACCCTGCTGAAAGTCGGGTCCCCCTTCCCGCATACCATACCACCTTACACGGGGACAAACAGGAAGGTGCAGATGAAAGTGCAGGTTCCTTCATCAGGTGGGGGGAGGAATACTAGTTGGCGACGTCACTGGCACAGGGCCTCTCATGGTACGCAAAAGTGTTGCTGCCGGTGGGAGGCGCCCCCGCCGTGCAAACACACCGCCGTACTTTGAGGGGCCCTGTGCCAGTGCCAATGCCAACGAGTGGGCCCCCCCTGCTTGCTCAGGTTCACAGCACTTGCAAAGTTGAAATACTTACCTCTCTCTGCTCCACTGCCGTGACGTGGTCCAGATTTCCTGGGCCCACTAATTACTTGAACCAGCCCTACCCACCACAACTTTAGCCAAATGACCCCCAATTTCAAATGCCTTCCAATTATTATAAGGTAAATTACGCTTGACAAGCTTCATTAAGAAGAATGGATGGTTTTGACATTAAAATGGGCACTCTAGGTGTTTTCCTGGCCCCCACTCACTGCCGACTATGCTGCCCCATTGACTTGCATTGGGTTTCGTGTTTCGGTCGATCCCGACTTTACGTCATAATCGGCCGATTTCACTCGACCCGACTTTTGAGATAGTCGGGTTTCGCGAAACCCGGCTCGACTCTAAAAAGGTCAAGGTCGCTCAACTCTAGTCCAGACGTTTGGAGAGGGGGGCATCATTCTCACTTGCAAGCGACCAACTTCTTGCAGTGAAGTGGAAAGACAGGAAGGACGTCTACATGCTTTCCACACTGCATACGGACACCACTGTGACGGTCAGAGAGAGGGGTACCACCAGGGACAAAGAAAAACCTGTCTGCGTCACAGACTATAACAAACATATGGGTGGCGTAGACCTGTCAGACCAGGTTCTGCAACCATACCTGGTCAAGAGGAAGACCAGGGCGTGGTATAAAAAGGTGGCAATCTACCTCATTCAAACTGCCACATATAACCGCTTTGTCCTGTATAAAAAATCCCAAGGACCACTTACGTTCCTGCACTTTCAGGAAAAAGTTGTAGACAGCCTCATATTTGAGTCAATGGCACCGGGGGAAGCCTTCGACTCTGAGGATTCCCGGAGACTTTCAGAACGCCATTTTCCTCACCCTGTCCCTGTCACTCCCACCCAAAGGTATCCTCAAAAAAGATGCCGAGTTTGCAGAAAGCATGGCAGACGGAGTGATTCTCGATTCTATTGCCCCACATGCCCATCTCAACCAGGCCTTTGTATCTCCCCCTGTTTTGAGACCTACCACACCACCTACAATTATTAGTTTGTTTTTTTTTTCAATAATTTTTATTTTCTGCTTAGTGGCCCCAGTAGTACAATTTGGAACAATTGATAAACTATATTTTAATTAGTAGATCCCATTTTACCCCATTTCACAATTAATTCCAGAACTTGATCAATTCCATACCAAACTACTATCCCAACACATTCTCATCCACGTACCCACGTCTGTATGCTCTAGAGTGTGGACCCCACAAATATTCTTGCAAAGTCAGGTCATCTGAAAATTCTAGGACTCGATCAATCCCATACCAAACTACTATCCCAACAAATTCTCATCCACGTACCCACGTCTGTATGCTCTAGAGTGTGGACCCCACAAATATTCTTGCAAAGTCAGGTCATCTGAAAATTCTAGGACTCGATCAATCCCATACCAAACTACTATCCCAACAAATTCTCATCCACGTACCCACGTCTGTACGCTCTAGAGTGTGGACCCCACAAATGTTCTTGCAAAGTCAGGTCGTCTGAAAATTCTAGGACTCGATCAATCCCATACCAAACTACTATTCCAACAAATTCTCGTCCACGTACCTATGTCAATAAGCGTTAGAATGTGGACCCCACAAATGATCTTGAAAAGTGAGATAATCTGAAAATGAATTCTAGGACTTGATTACTCTCAAACATTTTTGACCATTTATCTAACTTTGACTATTTTTACGACTGTCTTGCTACACAAAACTTTGGCTTCCATTTATATTACTTATATTTATGTTGATGATACGGGCATGATCATTTTATTGTAGAATTTAAAAAAAAATAGGAAGTTCTGTACTTATACACTATGGGCTTTACTTTTTGGTTCTTGCCGAACCTCTGGTACCAGACAATACTTTCTATAGAGAACTGGTTGTTTTGTGCATATAGCGGTTCTGACCTTGGCGGGTGGGAGCTTGCTATGGTGTACCACGTCTATTGGCACATTCGTCTCTCATATAGGGATTGATGGAGCTAAAATGACGTTGTACGACCAGTTTCTGAAAGTGTCTGCCATTCTAGCCCTGATGGTGTTCTTTCATCTTTGGAACAAACTCCGCTTTGCCACACAGTTGGCTGCATTTTCCTACACATTTTGCCCTTCATTCCAGTACAGTTTATTCTTCCTGCTACAATATACGAAAATGCGGGACAACTGTTTTGTTAGCAAGACCAATTTTATAGTCAGCCAATGTGTTTTAGGAGCATGCCTCCCTCTGTGAGTAATAATTCCTGGAAGGATTTTCTTTTTTGTTCAATGTCTCTAGAAGCTTTGAATGGGTCCTGGATCTTCAATTTCAAATAAAGCAAAATTTGTCACATTGTGCCCCTTTCTGTCCAAGCCCTGCCATTTGTCCAAACAGAACTTTTTGACTACATATGGGAAATCGCTGTGCTCATAATAAAGTGGGTAATGAATTGTGGTGTCCACTTTTTGATGTTATTTCTGAAAAAGTGAGACATTCAGGTCTAAAACAAGATTCTCGTGGAAAAAAATGAATTTTTTCAATATGACGACCTAATGTTATCAAACTCTGTGTGGGTTCAAATTGCTCAATATACCCCTGATTAAAATCTTTGAGGGGTGTAGTTTCCAAAATGGGGTCAGTTGTGGGGGATTTCTGCTGTTAGGCACATCTACAAACCCAAAATGGCGTCCGCTCTCACAATTAAGAGATTAAAAAGTCAAACGGCGCTCCTTCCCTTCCAAGCTCTGCAGTGCGCTCAAACAGAGGTTTACCCCCACATACGGGGTATCAACATACTCAGGACAAAATGCACAACAACTTTTGGGGTCCAATTTGTCTTGCTACCCTTGGGAAAATAAAAAATTGGGGGTGAAAAATCATTTTTGTGAACAAAAATGATTTTTATTTTTTTCGGCTCTACTTTATAAACTTGTGTGAAGCACTTGGGGGTTTAACTTGTTGACCACACACCTAGATAAGTTCCTTAGGGGGCCCAGTTTCCAAAATGTGGTCACTTGTGGGGGGTTTCCACTGTTTAGGCACATCAGTGGCTCTCCAAACGCGACATGGTGTCCGATCTCAATTAATAGGAATTCTGTGTTGAAAAAGTCAAATGGCGTTCCTTCCCTTCGGAGCTCTGCTGTGCACCCAAACAGTGGTCCCCCCACATATGGGGTATTGGCATTCTCCGGACAAATTGCACAACAAACTATGTGGTTCATTTTCTCTTTTTACACGTGTGAAAATAAAAAAAATTGGTTCCCAAGTAAAATGTTTGTGAAAAAAAGTAAAATGTTCATTTTTTCCTTCCACATTGCTTCAGTTCCTGTGCAGCAACTGAAGGGTCAATAAACTTCTTGAATGTGGTTTTGCGTACCTTGAGGGGTGCAGTTTTTAGAATGGTGTCACTTTTGGGCATTTTCTGCCATATAGACCCCTCGAACTGACTTCAAACGTGAGGTGGTCCCTAAAAAAAATGGTTTTGTAAATTTTGCTGTAAAAATAAGAAATTGCTGGTCAAATTTTAACCCTTATAACTCCCTAATAAAAAAAAACTTTCCAAAATTGTGCTGATGTAAAGTAGACATATGGGAAATGTTATTTATTGACCATTTTGTGTGACATATCTCTCTGATGTAAGGGCATAAAAATTCAAATTTTGAAAATTGCAAAATTTTCTAAATTTTCACCATATTTCCGTTTTTTTAATAAATAAACGCAAGTAATATCAAATAAATGTTACAACTAACATGAAGTACAATATGTCATGAAAAAACAATCTCAGAATCAGCAGGATCTGTTGAAGCGTTCCCGAGTTATAACCTCATAAAGTGACAGTGGTCAGAATTGTAAAAATTGGCTCGGTCATTAAGTACCAAATTTGCTCTGTCACTGAGGGGTTAAATACAGTTGCTGCAACGTAGGTATATTTACCAAATGGAGCCATACGGATACCAAGGTCACAAAATTGTAGAAAATATTACCCAAGAGCCTAAAAGTGAAATATACACGATGGTCCAAGATCCTACAGGTACAAAAAGAGCCAGGCAGAGATGCGAAAATCAACAATAAGGTGCTAGTGCTGGGGGGTATGGAGAGACTGAAACGCTACGAGTATCAACGCTATGAAAGCGTCTTCATCAGGGGAAGTGTGAGGTAAGCAGTCCCACCCTGCCTATTTATAGCTAAATTATAAGATGGAATAGTTACCATATGTGAGGAAACAGTGGCATGTGGTCTCCTCCTGGCGTGTACAGACTGGAATCTACTTCCGGTTCAAAAGGTATAACCTATTGCATCTGTGCAGTAAATCACTCGCACTAAGTTGCCGAGACTGCGCAGTACTGTGTGCAGTCCTGGTGCGAGAGTTGCTATGGCTGCAGTGGCGCTGAACTGATACAATGAAATGCGCTTGCGCCTATTAGAAGAAAGGGAGAATTTCTTCAATTCTACATGGTCGGACCAAAAGCGCCTGCGCAGTGTGATACTCAAGCCAGAGGGCTAAATGCAAACACAGTGTCAGCGCAAAAGCTCCCTTGAATATAAGTAGTGCCAGGCTCGATTAATCACAGGCGCCCGCGCAAAATGGTGCTATAGTACTGGGCAAATGTCGATATAAACACCAATGATCTAGCATAAGTATGATTACCCAACCAAAACATCCCACAATTTGATTTTGAGTCCCAAGTCCCAAATCACACATTCTTAGAGAAGCCATGATCTTAGCCAGCGGAACATAAAATTTGGGTACAAGCAATACAGGCAGAATGGTAATCCCATACACTCAGGTTAGGTCAGACAATAATATAAATAAATTTATTTATTAATCACCCATTGAAGACCACACTCTGAGTAAACAAGACATAATGTCGAGACGCAAGCAATGTGACCCATATAACAGTCCCATATAGGCTTGAGCGAAACGGATCGGACAAATTCAAAAGTCGCCGACTTTTGGCAAAGTCGGGTTTCATGAAACCCAACCCGATCGCATTTTGTATGATGCGTTTGGCACCATTTTTTCAGCCAATGAAGGAGCGTAGGCAGAGTGATGACATAGGTCTTAGGGGCATGGACGCCTATCGCCATCTTGTCGCTTGTGCGCTGTAGCGATTTGCAATGTGTAACACCAGCTTTTCTGTTCAGGGACGGAGGAGAAAGAGAGAGAGAGAGAGAGAGAGAGAGGAAAAAAAAGTTAGATTTCCCATTGACTTTGCATTGAGTTTCGTGTTTCGGTCGATCCACGACTTTTCGCCATAATCGGCCGATTTCACTCGACTCGACTTTTGAGATAGTCGGGTTTCGCGAAACCCGACTCGACCCTAAAAAAGTAAAAGTCGCTCAACCCTAGTCCCATATATCCAATATCAGTCGGACAATCATATACATATATTTGTTGTCCAGATGATGATACACCATACAAATACTATAAAGAACAAATAGACAACAGATTAACAGAGGTTAAACCTGAGATACCTAAATGCACAGCATAGCTGGTAGCAGAGAATAATCAACAAAATATAGCCGGAAATTCAACTTGAGGGAGGAGCCGAGGAATGGGAAGACGCAAGATCGACAGCCTTGAGGATCCATGGTAGTCATCCCTGTTGCACCTAGAAGGGAACCAGAGAGGTAGACATGTCCAGGAAGAAATCTAAGATAAGACAAAAAGGACACAGGTAAGTACAAAATAGGGAAGGAAAAACGTACCGAGGACTAGAAACCCTTCATGCTTGCTTATAAAAAACGGTGTAAAGGAGTTCCTCATTAAGACCCACTGGGGCCAAGCTCTTAAGGTTATTAATCTATTTGGATTCCCTCCTAAGCAGCTCGGATACAATACTGCCATGCCTAATGTCAACTTTGACCCCTTCCAGACCCATAACCCTCAACCCCCTTGGTGAACCAACGTGATGCTGTAAGAAATGCGTAGCCACTGAAGAGAGTTTTTTACCTTTATCAGAGTCTTTTAGGGCCATGTTTATACTGGATAGATGCTCCTGTGTCCGACGCCTGAGTTCTTGCGTAGTGTAGCCAATATAGAGCTTTGGGCAACTGCAACTCAAAGCATAAGCAAGGTTCTTGGTGCAACAATTAAAGTATCCGGACACTTGGGTTCTTTCTGAAAAATGTGGGAGGCAAATCCCACTATCAGCAATCACATAGCTGCAGATCTTGCAACTACCACAGGGGTAAGAGCCATGGATGTTGTCACCAGTCCCTGTTCTGGTAGTCGCCCGTCTAAAGTGGCTAGATACTAATTCATCCTTGAGGTCCCGAGATCTTCTGGCCACCATTTTGGGGGTATTGGGGAGCCATGGTAAAAGTTTAGATTCCGTCAGAAGGATATCACAGTTCTTCTTGAGAATAGTATACACATCACTCCACTGGTTGTGATATGTAGTGACAAGATTAATGGTACGAGTCGGAGTCCTGTTCTTGGGTCTTAATATTACTTCTCGTATAGCTTGCTTGGAGTGTTGGTATGCCTGGGATATTATTTTTCGAGGGTAACCCCTTTCTCGGAATCTCTCTGTCAATTTACGCGATTACTCCAGGAAATCAGTCAGGGCAGTGCAATTTCTCCTTAATCTAAGGAATTGACCCTTTAGTATGCTATTCTGTAGGTGAGCTGGGTGAGCACTTGTGTAATGGAGCAAGCTATTTGTAGCTGTTGTCTTACGATGCAAAACCGTCACCAGGCCATTCCCCCGATGGTGATCTTCATGTCCAAAAAGTCGACCATGCTCATAGAAATATTAGAAGTCAACCTGATCCCCCAGGGATTATCGTTAAACTGGCCAATAAAGAGATTACACTCATCCAGGGTTTCAGTCCAAAAGAACAAGACATCGTCTATATATCTGTACCAATTAGATATAGAAAAAGACGAAGTTGGTAAACAACCTCCTCATCCCACCACCCCATAAATAGGTTTGCGTACGAGGGCGCACATTTTGTGCCCATTGCGGTACCAGCTGCTTTCCTATAATAAGTGCGGTCAAAGACAAAACAGTTTTTTTCAAGCAAATACTTCAAGAGGTCAAGAAGGAAAGAATTGTGACACCTATCCCTACTGGAAAGGCCACTTATATTCAAGGGAGCTTTTGCGCCGACACTGTGTTTGCATTTAGCTCTCTGGCTTGAGTATCACACTGCGCAGGCGCTTTCGGCCTGACCTTGTAGAATTGAAGAAATTCTCCCCTTCTATTAATAGGCGCAAGCGCTAGGGTTGAGCGACTTTTCGTTTTTTAGGGTCGAGTCGAGTTTCGCGAAACCCGACTATCTCAAAAGTCGAGTCGAGTGGAATCGGCCGATTATTGCGAAAATTCGGGGATCGACCGAAACACGAAACCCAATGCAAGTCAATGGGGGAGCATAGTCGGCAGTGAGTGGAGGCCATGAAAACACCTACAGTGCCCATTTTAATGGCAAAAACATCCATTCTTGTTACTGAAGCTTGTCAATCTTAATTTACCTTAAAATAATAGTAAAGCATTGGAAATTGGGGGTCATTTGGCTAAAGTTGTGGGGGGTAGGGCTGGTTCAAGTATTTAGTGGGCCCAGGAAATCTGGACCACGTCACGGCAGTGGAGCAGGGAGAGGTAAGTATTTAAACTTTGCAAGTGCTGTGATCCTGAGCAAGCAGGGGGGGGCACTCATGGGCATTGGCACTGGCACAGGGCCCCTCAAAGTACGGCGGCGTGTTTGCACGGCGGTGGCGCCTCTCACCGGCAGCGACACTTTTGCGTACTTTGAGGGGCCCTGTGCCAGTGATGTCACCAACGAGTATTCCCCCCCCACACCTGATGAAGTAACCTGCACTTTCATCTGCACCTTCCTCTTTGTCCCCGTGTAAGGTGGTATGGTATGCGGGAAGGGGAACCTGACTTTCAGCAGTGTCACATTCTGGCTGTGTAGCGTGCATGGGGAATGTAGCGTTCTGGGTCAATGTACTAGCAGACTCATCTATCACTGGCTGGGCAATGGGCAGGATGAGGAGGAAACACAGATATAGGCCCAAATAATAAAGTGGGCTAAATGCAGTTCAAAATTGGTAACAGGATTAACCAGGGGGCATTGCTTTGTTCAGTGGAGTACAACTGTAATGAGAGGCTGACACAGTGAGTAGGCCCAAATCATTAAGTAGGCTAAATGCAGTTCAAAATTGGTAACAGAAGTAAACAGGCGGCACTGGTTTGTTCAGTGTAGGAGAACATCAAGGAGCAGCAGACACCGTTAGTAGGGCCAACAAAACAAGTAGGCCAAATGCAGTGTTATATTAAAAACAATTTAACGAGAGCCTGAAGATAGAAGCTAGGGAAAGGCAACCTGGAGAACACCTTGGAGCGTAAGACACCGTTTGTAGAACCCAGACCCAACTTGTAGGCCTAATGCAGTGTTGTTTCAACAACTACTTAACAAGAGCTTCAAACATAGAAGCTAGGGAGAGGCAACCTGGAGAACACCTTGGAGCGGCAGACATCGTCCCTACAACCCAGACCCAACTTGTAGGCCAAATGCAGTGTTGTTTCAACAACTACTTAACAAGAGCTTGAAGATAGAAGCTAGGGAGAGGCAACCTGGAGAACACCTTGGAGCGGCAGACACAATCCCTACAACCCAGACCCAACTTGTAAGCCAAATGCAGTGTTGTTTCAACAACTACTTAACAAGAGCTTGAAGATAGAAGCTAGGGAGAGGCACCATGGAGAACACCTTGGAGCGGCAGACACTGTCTCTAGAACCCAGACCCAACTTGTAGGCCTAATGTAGTGTTGTTTCAACAACTACTTAACGAGAGCCTGAAAATGGAATTTCAGGACAGGAAACCTGGAGAACAGCAAGGAGCGGCAACCAAACTAGTAGCCCCACTGCAGTTGTTCGATTAAAAAACTATTTAACAAGAGCCTGAAGATTGAAGCTCAGGAAAGGCAACCAGTAGAACACCTTGGAGCGGCAGACACTGTTAGTAGGCCCCAACCAATCTAGTAGCCCCACTGCAGTTGTTTGATTAAAAAACTATTTAACAAGAGCCTGAAGATTGAAGCTCAGGAAAGGCAACCAGGAGAACACCTTGGATCGGCAGACACTGTTAGTAAGCCCCAACCAAACTAGTAGCCCCACTGTAGTTGTTCGATTAAAAAACTATTTAACAAGAGCCTGAAGATTGAAGCTCAGGAAAGGCAACCAGGAGAACACCTTGGAGCGGCAGACACTGTTAGTAGGCCCCAACCAAACTAGTAGCCCCACTGCAGTTGTTTGATTACAAAACTATTTAACAAGAGCCTGAAGATTGAAGCTCAGGAAAGGCAACCAGGAGAACACCTTGGAGCGGCAGACACTGTTAGTAGGCCCCAACCAAACTAGTAGCCCAACTGCAGTTGTTTGATTAAAAAACTATTTAACAAGAGCCTGAAGATTGAAGCTCAGGAAAGGCAACTAGGAGAACACCTTGGAGCGGCAGACACTGTCTCTACAACCCAGACCCAACTTGTAGGCCTAATGCAGTGTTGTTTCAACAACTACTTAACAAGAGCATCAAGATAGAAGTGAGGGAGAGGCAACAGAGAGAACACCTTGGAGCGGAAGACTCAGTTTGTAGACCACAACGAAACTTGTGGCCCCAATGCAATGTTATAATTCTGACAAGCTGAAAATCAGCCTTTTTTTTTAAAGGAGGAGGACAGCTGTATTAAGTGGTGCAGACAGACACTGCTAGTAGGCCTTACACCACAAAGTAGGCTCACTGCAGGATGAAAAAAAGTTACATGGGTATACGGTCGGCATTGGTGTGCTCAGCGGAGGACAAATGGAAGGAGGGACCGCAGACAGACTTAGTAGGCCTAAAATTTTAAAAAATAGGCTCAAAGCAGTTTGCATTATCCTGCAGGGGTACACAGGCAGCATTGGTGTGGTCAGCGGAGGACGATTGGAAGGAGTGTCTGACACAGTTAGTACTCCCAAAAAATAAATAGATGTTAATGTCTCGCAAAACAACAAAACCAAAAAACAAAAGGGTGGCATATTTAGGTAGAGGGGTGGGCTCCTCTGCTGAGTTTCAGACATAGTAATTTGGCGCTAAGTATTTACTGGTGTCAATATAGGACACTGACCCTGACTATTTTAACTAGCATCATACATGTCAACAAATTGGTATTATCAGTGCCAGGCATTGAAGGATGTCAGCGCATAGACTAAACATTGGTGGAGCTGTAAGAGATAATTTTGCAAGTGGTAGAACAGTGTTTGAGCTGGGGGGAAACTCTCTTGTGGCCGGCGGTACAGGCCCAGTGCCCCTCATGTTACAACGGTGTGTCTGACGTTGTTTGCGCACCACCACCACCAGAGACACTTTATTGTACTATATGGGACCCAGTGGCAGTGCCGTCGACCAAAAACGGGCACACCCACCTCTTCAGACAAACGGCACTCTCACGGGTGCTTGCGCCAAGTGGCGAGACCACGGCCCCGTGGGGGGAGTTAGCCCATTTAGGGAGGTATAAACATGTCATATGCTGGACAAACAGCTGCTGCAAATTAAGAGATTGGAACAGTCAGTAAGACCAGTCCACAAGCGAGCCCTTTTTATAGGAGAGCTAGGTGTCAGCCGGGAAATGTGGGGCAAAATAATTCGAAATCCATGAGTGGTTCATTTTAATGAAGGTTAGATCATCAACATTTTGGGTAGCCAGACGAGTCCTTTTTTCGGTCAATATTGAACCAGCAGCACTGAATACTCTTTCTCATAGCACACTAGCTACTGGGCAAGCAAGCTCCTGCAATGCATATTCTGCCAATTCAGGCCAGGTGTCTATTTTGGATGCCCAGTAATCAAATGGGAATGACGGTTGAGGGAGAACATCGATAAGGGATGAAAAATAGTTAGTAACCATACTGGACAAATGTTGTCTCCTGTCACTTTGAATTGAGGCTGCAGTACCTGTCCTGTCTACGGTCATTGCGAAATCACTCCACAACCTGGTCAGAAAACCCCTCTGTCCAACGCCACTTCTGATTTGTGCACCTCTAACACCTCTGCCCTGTTGCCCCCTGCAGCTCGTGTGAGAACCATCACCGGCGCTGTGTGCTGGGAATGCCTGAATCAAACGGTCTACCAAAGTTGCTTGTTTGGTTGCTAATATTTGTTCGAGGTTCTCATGTGGCATGATATTTTGCAATTTGCCTTTATAGCGAGGATCAAGGAGGCAGGCCAACCAGTAATCATCATCGGTCATCATTTTAATAACGCGTGGGTCCCTTTTGAGGATACCTAAGGCATAATCCGCCATGTGGGCCAAAGTTCCAGTTGTCAAATCTGCGGTTGTGCTGGGTTGAGGGACAGTTTCAGGCAAATCTACGTCACTTGTCTCCCTCAAAAAACCTGAACCCGGCCTTGCAACGCCACCAGTCACTATTGGCCCCGGAGAAGCTTCCTCATTCAAAAAATACTCATCCCCATCATCCTCCTCTTCCTCCTCCGCTTCGCCCGCTACCTCGTCCTGTAGATTGCCCTGACCAAACAATGGCTGACTGTCATCAAGGCTATCCTCTTCCTCGGCTGCAGACGCCTGCTCCTTTATTGGCGGCAAACTTTGCATCATCATTATGATGGCATCATCCGCACTGACCAGCCGTGTGCATTCCTCAAAACACTGAAGGACTTGACACAGGTCTTGTACCTTAGACCACTGCACACCTGACAACTCCATGTCTGCCATCCAACTGCCTGCCTGTGTATGTGTATCCTCCCACAAATACATAACAACACGCCTCTGTTCGCACAGTCTCTGAAGCATGTGCAGTGTGGAGTTCCACCTTGCTGTAACGTCGATGATTAGGTGATGCTGGGGAAGGTTCAAAGACCGCTGATGGTTCTGCATACGGCTGGAGTGTACGGGCGAACGGCGGATATGCATGCAAAGTCTGCGCACTTTGAGGAGCAGGTCGGGTAACCCCGGATAACTTTTCAGGAAGCACTGCACCACCAGGTTTAAGGTGTGAGCCAGGCAAGGAATGTGTTTCAGTTGGGAAAGGGCTATGGCAGCCATAAAATTCCTTCCGTTATCACTCACTACCTTGCCTGCCTCAAGATGTACAGTGCCCAGCCATGACTGAGTTTCTTTCTGCAAGAACTCAGACAGAACTTCCGCGGTGTGTCTTTTGTCGCCCAAACACTTCATTGCCAATACAGCCTGCTGACGCTTGCCACTAGCTGTCCAATAATGGGACACCTCGTGTGCAACAGTGGCAGCTGCGGATGGAGTGGTGGTGCGACTGCGGTCTGTGGACGAGCTCTCGCTTCTGCAGGAGGATGAGAAGGAGGAGGAGTGGGGGCGGCGAATGCCTACAGCCAACTGTTTCCTACACCGTGGGCTAGGCAGAACTGTCCCAATATTGCTGTCCCCTGTGGACCCTGCATCCACCACATTAACCCAGTGTGCCGTGATGGACACGTAATGTCCCTGGCCATGCCTACTGGTCCATGCATCTGTTGTCAGGTGCACCTTTGTACTCACAGATTGCCTGAGTGCATGGATGATGCGGTCTTTTACATGCTGGTCAAGGGCTGGGATGGCTTTTCTCGAAAAGAAGTGTCGACTGGGTAGCTCGTAGCGTGGTACAGCGTAGTCCATCAGGGCTTTGAAAGCTTCGCTTTCAACTAACCGGTAGGGCATCATCTCTAATGAGATTAGTCTAGCAATGTGGGCATTCAAACCCTGTGTATGCGGATGCGAGGATGAGTACTTCCTTTTCCTAACGAGAGTCTCATGTAGGGTGAGCTGGACTGGAGAGCTGCAGATCGTGGAACTAGCGGGGGTGCCGGTGGACATGGCAGACTGAGAGAGTGTTGGGGATGGTATTCTTGCTGGTGCCCTACATGCAGTGTTTCCTACTACGAAACTGGTGATTCCCTGACTGCTTTGGCCTGGCGATGAAACCTGCACATTTACTGCTTACTGCAGGTGGTGCGGGAAATGATGGGCTTACAGTGAGGGAAGGGATGTAGCATTGCTGACTAGCTTCATTGGCTGAGGGTGCTACAACCTTAAGGGATATTTGGTAGTTAGTCCAGGCTTGCAAATGCATGGTGGTTAAATGTCTATGCATGCAACTTGTATTTAGACTTTTAAGATTCTGACCTCTGCTTAAGGTAGTTGAACATTTTTGACAGATGACTTTACGCTGATCATTTGGATGTTGTTTAAAAAAATGTCAGACTGCACTCTTTCTACTATCGGATACCTTTTCAGGCATTGCAGACTGAGCTTCTTTAACCGGATGGCCACGCTGTCCTACAACTGGTTTTAGTTTTGCCACGCGTTTTTGGCCAGATACGGGCCTGGCAGATGGAACCTGTTGCGATGTTGATGCCTGCTGCGGCTCCTCCTCCTCTGCTTCAGAGCTACTGTTGCCTGCACCCTGTTCCCCCAATGGCTGCCAATCAGGCTCAACAACTGGGTCATCTATGACCTCCTCTTCTATCTCGTGTGCAACTTCCTCTGTGTCACCGTGTAAGCCGGTGGTATAGCGTTCGTGACAGGGCACCATAGTCTCATCAGGGTCTGATTCTGGATCAGTACACTGCGAGGGCAATGTTCTGGTCTGAGTCAAAGGAACAGCATAGTAATCTGGCTGTGGCTGTGCATCTGTGCACTCCATGTCCGATTCATCTTGTAATGGGCATGGCCTCTTAACTGATTCACTTTCCAACCCAGGAACAGTATGTGTAAAGAGCTCCATGGAGTAACCCGTTGTGTCGCCTGACGCATCCTTCTCTGTTGTTCTTGGTGAAGAAGACAAGGAAGCAACTTGTCCCTGACCGTGAACATCCACTAAAGACATGCTGCTTTTACATTTAGCAGCTTCAGAAGAGGAGGCGAAAGAGCTAGAGGCCGAGTCAGCAAGGAAAGCCAAAACTTGTTCTTGCTGCTCCGGCTTTAAAAGCGGTTTTCCTACTCCCAGAAAAGGGAGCGTTCGAGGCCTTGTGTAGCCAGACAACGAACCAGGCTCAACAACTCGAGACTTAGGTGCTATATTGCTTTTCCCACGACCACCTGATGCTCCACCACCACTACCACCAGACTTCCTCACTGTTTGAAAAACGTAACCAAACTAACGGTATTTGCTACTGTAAAACCAGTTACAAGGTGAACTCAAACTTCTGTTGGATTTATATATCCCTTTATAGGTGGGTGAGACTGCAGGGAAAATCAGGCCCAGTGTATAACAGTACACAGCTTCAGTGGCAGACAGATATGCCACTAACAGGACTGACGCTGATGCAGACACTACCAATAAAAATCTCCCCCTTTTTATTTTTTCTTGGAGAATATTGAAGAATTGTGGCCCACTCTTATACAGTATATGTTATGTGGCACAAAATTAGAGACAGATGCCACTAACAGCACTGGCAGTGAGGCAGAATTGCCAATCTTAATCTCCCACAATTTTTTTTTTCAGGGAGAATTGTTAAAAAATCTGGCCCAGTGTTACACACTAGGTTTAATGTGGCACAAAATTTGAGACAGGTGGCACACACAGCACTGGCAATGAGGCAGAATTGCCAATCTGAATCTCCCACTATTTTTACTTTTTCAGGGAGAATTTAAAGGAAATCTGGCCCAGTATTACACACTAGGTTTAATGTGGCACAAAATTTGAGACAGGTGGCACACACAGGAGTGGCACTGAAGCAGAAATGCCAATCTTAATCTCCCACAATTTTTTTTTTCAGGGAGAATTTAATAGAAATCTGGCCCAGTTTTACACACTAGGTTTAATGTGGCACAAAATTTGAGACAGGTGGCACACACAGGACTGGCACTGAAGCAGAAATGCCAATCTTAGTCTCCCACTATTTTTTTTTCAGGGAGAATTTAAAAGAAATCTGGCCAGTATTACACACTAGGTTTAATGTGGCACACAATTTGAGACAGGTGGCACACACAGGAGTGGCACTGAAGCAGAAATGCCAATCTTAATCTCCCACTATTTTTTTTTCAGGGAGAATTTAAAAGAAATCTGGCCAGTATTACACACTAGGTTTAATGTGGCACACAATTTGAGACAGGTGGCACACACAGGAGTGGCACTGAAGCAGAAATGCCAATCTTAATCTCCCACTATTTTTTTTTCAGGGAGAATTTAAAAGAAATCTGGCCCAGTATTACACACTAGGTTTAATGTGGCACAAAATTAGAGACAGATGCCACACACAGCACTGGCACTGAGGCAAAATTGCCAATCTTAATCTCCCACTATTTTTTTTTATTTATGAGAGAATTGGCAAGAAATCAGGCCCACTGATAGACTGTATGTTTTCTGTGCCAGAAAATGAGACACAGATGCCACACACAGGACTGCCACTAATACAGATTTGCCAATTTTAATCTGCACCCTTTTTTTTTTTCTTCAGGGAGACTAGTGAATAAATCTGGGCCACTGTATTAGAGTATATTTTCTGTGGCAGAAAGTGGCTTGAAGAGATATAACAAAACAAAAAAAAAAAAGGGACTGTCCTACAATTACTATCTCCCTGCAGTAATCTCAGCAAAGTATGGCAGGCAGCAATAACAAGGAGTGGACTGCTGCACAAAAAACTTAAAAGTGTGGACAAACAAACAAGAAAGCTGTGCAGAAAGGAAGGAACAACAGGATTTGTGCTTTGAAAAAATCAGTTGGTTTGCACAGCGGTGTACAAACAGCAATGCAGCTATCAGGGAGCCTTCTAGGGCAGCCCAATGAGCTACAGCGCTGAGGGAAAAAAATGTAGCCTCCACTGTCCCTGCAAACAAAAGGTGGTGTTGGACAGTGGAAATCGCTACAGCACAAGCGGTTTGGGGGTTAATGTACCCTGCCTAACGCTATCCCTGCTTCTGACTAAGCGGCAGCAACCTCTCCCTATGCCCAGATCAGCAGCAGTAAGATGGCGGTCGGCAGGAACGCCCCTTTATAGCCCCTGTGACGCCGCAGAAAGCAAGCCAATCACTGCAATGCCCTTCTCTAAGATGGTGGGGACTGAGACCTATGTCATCACGCTGCCCACACTCTGCGTCCACCTTCGTTGGCTGAGAAATGGTGCTTTTCGCGTCATTGAAACGAGACTTTGGCGTGAAAGTCGCGTACCGCATGGCCGATCCCACACAGGGATCGGGTCGGGTTTCATGAAACCCGACTTTGCCAAAAGTCGGCGACTTATGAAAATGACCGACCCGTTTCGCTCAACCCTAGCAAGCGCATTTCAGTGTATCAGTTCAGCGTCTCTGCAGCCATAGCAACTCTCGCACCAGGACTGCACACAGTACTGCGCAGTCTCGGCAACTTAGGCTACTTTCACACTTCCGTCTGTACGGGGCCGTCGCCATGCGTCGGCCCGATGTACAAACGGACGTTGTGAAATAAATGAACAACGGGGGCATCCACTGCCCCATAGTAATGTCCGGGGAGGAGGGGGCGGACACGTCGCAGAAAAAAACATTACATGGAACATTTCTTTGGACCGACGGTCACAAAACACGACGCACCGTCGCATGACGGATGCGACGTGTGGCCATACGTCGCAATGCGTCGCTAATGCAAGTCTATGGAGAAAAAACGCATCCTGCGGGCAACTTTGCAGGATGCTTTTTTTCTTCAAAACAATATATTATGACATAGGCACTTTGACGGAAGTGTGAAAGTAGCCTTAGTGCGAGTGATTTACTGCACAGATGCAATAGGTTATACCTTTTGAACCGGAAGTAGATGCTAGTCTGTACATGCCAGGAGGAGACCACACGCCGCTGTTTCCTCACATATGGTACCTATTTCATCTTATTATTTAGTTATAAATAGGCAGGGTGGGACTGCTTACCTCACACTTGCCCTGATGAAGACGCTTTCATAGCGTCGATACGCGTGGGGTTTCAGTCTCTCCATACCCCCCAGCACTAGCACCTTACTGTTGAATTTCGCATCTCTGCCTGACTTTTGTTGTACCTGTAGGATCTTGGACCATAGTGTATATTTCACTTTTAGGCTCTTGGCTCTTGAGTAATATTTTCTACAACATTGTGACCTTGGTATCCGCATGGCTCCATTTGGTAAATATACATACGTTGCGGCAACTGTATTTAAATCTTGGTAACATGTTTATTGCCTACTAGATGGTGGCCCGATTCTAATGCATCGGGTATTCTAGAATGTGCATGTCCCCGTAGTATATGGACAATGATGATTCCAGAATTCGCGGCAGACTGTGCCCGTCGCTGATTGGTCAAGGCAACCTTTATGACATCATCGTCACCATGGCAACCATTATGACATCTACGTCGATACTGTGCCCGTCGCTGATTGGTCGAGGCGAATTCGCGGCAGACTGTGCCCGTCGCTGATTGGTCGAGGCAACCTTTATGACATCATCGTCGCCATGCTGTGCCCGTCGCTGATTGGTCGAGGCCTTGGGGCCTCGACCAATCAGAGATGCAGGATTTCCAGGACAGACAGACAGACAGAAAAACCCTTAGACAATTATATATATAGACTAGATTGTGGCCCGATTCTAACGCATCGGGTATTCTAGAATATGCATGTCCCTGTAGTATATGGACAATGATGATTCCAGAATTCGCGGCAGACTGTGCCCGTCGCTGATTGGTCAAGGCAACCTTTATGACATCATCGTCGCCATGGCAACCATTATGACATCTACATCATAGAACTTAACACAATTGAATGAAATTAGATCATCAAAATATATAAACCACATTACATGAACTGTAGCTGTATTATTATTATTATTATTATTATTATTATACATTTTTATAGCGCCATTTATTCCATGGCGCTTTACATGTGAATACGGGGCAAATATAGACAAATACATTAAACATGAGCAGATAACAAGGCACACGAGTACATAAGGAGGGAGGACCCTGCCCGCGAGGGCTCACAGTCTGCAGGGGGTGGGTGAGGATACACTAGGAGAGGGAAGAGCTGGCTGTGCGGCTGTTCAGTAGGTTGAGGATCACTGCAGGCTGTAGGCTTGTCGGAAGAGATGAGTCTTCAGGTTCTTTTTGAAGGTTTCTATGGTAGGCACGAGTCTGATGTGTTGGGGTAGAGAGTTCCAGAGTATGGGGGAAGCACGGGAGAAGTGTTGGATGCGGTTATGGGAAGAAGAGATGAGAGGGGAGTAGAGAAGGAGGTCTTGGGAGGATCGGAGGTTGCGTGTAGGTAGGTACCGGGAGACCATGTCACAGATGTATGGAGGAGACAGGTTGTGGATGGCTTTGTATGTCAGTGTGAGGGTTTTGAACTGGAGTCTCTGGGCGATAGGAAGCCAGTGAAGGGCTTGACACAGGGTTGAGGCTGGGGAATAGCGGGGAGACAGGTAGATTAGTCGGGCAGCAGAGTGTAGGATGGATTGGAGTGGTGCCAGAGTGCTAGAGGGGAGTCCAGAGAGTAGGAGGTTGCAGTAGTCGCAGTAGTTGCAGCTGTATTTAAATAAATCATCGGACAAAAGAAGGACATTGACACTATAATATATTTATTAACAATATCAAGCCAAAATATTTTTGTACACCACATTTCTTGTGAATACCTTTAGGCTACCTAAAAGCAACTTTCCTTGTAAAGGGGTAGGAAGAACTTGCACCTTGACGTTGGATCTCATTTTAACTCTTGAAAATGCAACGTAGAGTTGTCCATGACGGTAGATATATGCCAACACGGTGTAGAGTTTGACCTTGTGACTTGTTTATTGTCATGGCAAAAGCTGGTTTTATTGGAAACTGTCGACGCCGAAGCCTAAATGGAAGACCCGTGTCTGAAGGACATAAATCAATATGTGGAATGAACACTTCATCTCCTTTTGCTGATCCAGTGATCACTCTTGCTTGAATGATGTGAGAATGGAGTCCAGTAACAATAAGGCGAGTTCCATTACATAGACCATTTTTCGTATTTAGATTCCGCAACAACATTATGATTGTTCCAACTTTCAGTTGAAGTCTGTGGGATGGAATTCCTGATGGCGTAAGACTATTTAAAACTTCAACTGGATAATGCTCTCGTTCAACTTCATTGTCTACATTCACTGAATCATCACTTTTAAACAACTTATACTCACCAGGCATTCTATCCATCACCTGGGAATTTCGCAGAGCCACGTCATCATTCTTGGGACAGAGAATTGCATGAGAAGAGGGCGGCACGGTGGCGCAGTGGTTAGCACAGCAGCCTTGCAGCACTGGAATCCAGGGTTCAAACCCCACCAAGGACAACATCTGCAAAGAGTTTGTATGTTCTCTCTGTGTTTGCGTGGGTTTCCTCCGGGCACTCCGGTTTCCTCCCACATTACAAAGACATACTGGTAGGGAATTTAGATTGTAAGCCCCATCGGGGACAGTGATGATAATGTGTGCAAAATGTAAAGCGCTGCGGAATATGTTAGCGCTATATAAAAATAAAGATTATTATTATATTATATATTATTATAGAAGAGGCCCTCTCAACACTGCTTTGGTCGTTCACATCAATTTCAATGCATTGTCCAAAAACATCAGTTACGATGCAGTCAGTGCACAACATGTCTTCTGGTATTCCAATAATATCTTCTCCAAGGTTGTATTGGTTGCTAAGTTCACCGTTGCCAAGTTTAAGAAGCCAGTTGCTATACTCTGGGTCCGAAGATCGCATATTGTTAATTAGTTGGAGTTTATTGAACTGTTTCCAAAGGTCAGCCATTTTTAAGCTGGACTCGATAACATCTGTTCTTGTTCCATTTGGTATGACTGGAAGGCATTGCCTTAAATCTCCACCAATGACAAAAACTTTACCTCCAAACGGAATTTTATTTTTTTCAGCAACATTTGTAGTCATTACTTCACGCAGAAGTCTGTCAATTAAGCTCAAAGCATATTTGGGTGCCATGGTGCACTCGTCAAGTATGAAAACATGTGCATTTTTTAACAGTCTTCCTGCAAATGTGTCTTGTTTTATTCTGGAAATAGAGATTTCATTGACTGGAACTGGTATCCCAAAGAGTGAATGGATAGTGCGACCTCCTCGTAAAAGGTTTGCTGCAATCCCTGTTGTAGCCGACGGCAATATGACTTTTCCCAACCCTCTAACGTGATGCATTATAACTTCATAGAGGTATGTTTTACCGCTCCCTCCTGGCCCGTCAATAAAGAAACATTTTGGCCTTGCATTTGCTTGGTTTTCTATAGCGCTCACAATAGTGTCATATGCAATCCGTTGTTGTTCATTTAAGGAGTTTGTCTTCTCTGTTGCCAACAATATTTCGTAAGCTTCGTCATACTATGGAACTTGTGGAACTTGAATGGCAGGCTGGGGCAAATTAAAGTCTGAAAACGTTTTTCCATGTAGTAGTAAGATATTTTGGACACCTTGCATGGCATAAGATTCGCAATTTTGACAACTTCCACTTCTGTTGTGAAGACGTAGGCAGTAGTCCTCGATTAGATGTTCTTTAAAATTTGTCCAAAGTTGAGCTGGATTTGTAGGCGGTCCAAATACACAGATGTAGGCAAACAATTCACGAAGTTGCTTAGGCATATGTAGAGTAACTGCGTCTTCTAAAGTAAGTCTCCACACAGTATCATCCAATAGAAGTCCTGAAGCCAAAGCTGCAGCTTTAAATGTATCGTACAATACTCCGTTAACTGTTTTCAAATCGTCATACGTTTTAGCTCCTTTGATATGTAGTAGTAACAGCCGAAGGCAATATCTTTCTTGATCCTTGACATTAACAGTATACATGTGTCCAATTATTCTGCTAACTCCTCGTTGTCTTGGATTCCAAGTTTTATTCCAAACGTAATGCTCTGGAATGTCTTGGTACAAATACTGCCTTGCGTTTTCTTCACGTTGGTTCAGCAAAAACCATTCCATTAATGTTGATGTCGTGCTTAAAGTTTTTGAGACATCTTTGACTTCAGCATCTTCAAAGAAATAAAGCTGCTGTTGATTTGGTAAATGAATAGCTAAACGTATAATGGCATGAGACTGTGAATGCATTGGAAACGCAAATATCCTCCAAGCTGCTTCTGGAGCACTGACATATCTTGAGTCAACAAAAGTTGATGATTCATCGTGATTGACTGTTTTCTGTTGTATTTTGATGTTAGCTTTGTCATGCCCCTTGTAGATGTACTTGAAGAGATATTTTACACTTTTTATTGAAGCACAGACTTCTATGTTGATGTGACAGTTGTAGCATTTTGATAAGTACGGGTTGTATGGGACTATCCATGAGTTATTTATAATTTTATTGTTGCAAGCAATGTTATCAATGTGTTGTCGCCGGTAGGATGGGTAGCCATCCAAGTCTTTAACAGTGTGCTGTTTCAACTCCTTTGGAAACCCTTTTGTACACTTTCCGTTTTCCATGCATGGACTTTTTGGATTTGCTACACCGCATGGGCCATGAACCATATGAGAGATTACAATATTATACAGTTCTGGATACTTTTCTTGGTTAGGAATTTCAGCCCACACTATATTGTCGATTTCTTCCTCCGTACGAATCTTGGAATCCGTGTCTAAGATAATTAGTATATGCGCATGTGAGAGACCTCGTTTCTGAAACTCTATGACATGTACCATTGCTACGACTGTTCCAAAAAGTCAATTTTTGATGTCTTTCAAAAGGCTGATGAGTTTCAGTCGAAATACGCGTGCGGCTAAGTTCGGCCTGTGTTCAACTTTTTGCCAGGGTTCTAGATTTTCGGTAATTTCTGGCCATTTAGGATTACAGGTCATTGTCACAAAAATGTCAGGTCTTCAAAACTTTGTTACTATTGCCATTGCATCTTGATAACGCTGTTGCATGTTGCGGGGGCTACCTTCAAACGACGATGGGAGGATTACTGTTTTTCCAATTGGAATTCCCTTTTCAATTGATTGTTTTTGCAAATGTTCTTGAAGAAGGCAGTAGTCTTCAACTTTAAGTTGTTTTTGGTTCATTCTTATGAAATTTAGATGATTAGCTTCAATTTTAACATATGCGTCAACTAAGTACTGTTGTGTCAGTTTCCCACCGTTTAAAATAGGATTGAAGTAATTTCGGACAGACAGACGAAAACTGTAGTATTGCAGCTGTGTAATTCTTCTTGAAGTTCCTTGTTGGTTTAGGTTTTCATGCCACCCTTGTTCACCTCTTGGAAAGAATAGCGGATACAGAAGAGCATCAAGGTTGCTGTGCAAAATGCTAATTCGTTGTGTCTTAGGAACCAAATGGTTGTTTTGGTCTGGCTTAAGATGGACTAATATATCCCTTTGAAAAGGAGGTTCTCCATCATCGTTTTGAAAAACAACTTTGACCTTACTTACACGTGGTTTGTTGTAAAGTCGAGGATTCTGTTTACGTTCTTGTTTAATGGCCATGACAATAGAAGGCATTTCAGTACCATTTTGTATAGCCCTCTGTTCCTCCTCGGCTTGAACGTCTTTTATCATGCGATGTGTGGCAGCAAATGGGCTTATTTTTTGTAAATGTACAGCAATTTGGTTCATCAGTTCAGCATCACACTTTTCGTTTTCTTTTAGGTTCATCCTTTGTTCTGTAGCCTCATTTGTATCAATGATGTATAATTGTGCAAATTTTGGTGGTTGTCCTATTTCTGGGTGAAGTGTTCCAGTTCCATGGTAGATCTGGCCGTGAATTTTAAAACAATTTGGTCCGAATCCAGGGGGCAGTGCAATGTTGGCACCGAATGAAGCAAACGCATGAGAACTGTTGATGCTTCTGATATTTTCCATAAAATTTCAACTGTGTTGATGCATTCCTTTCATTAACTGCTCAAACAGATCTGAGTAGTGAGGTCTCGGTAGCATAAATTTTCCTTTTTGGTAGCATTGAGTAAACTGATTGTCAGATGGTTTTTCATCAATGAAATTCAGAGAGTCGCATTTAGAGCAAACTGCATTCATATTCCCACAGTAGTGTTCATGAATTGTACTTTCATTGTCTGTTACATAATGTGCAAGTTGTTGAAAATTGTCCTGGTCGTGCTTTAGTTGGTAGAGCATTAGTTTTTTATGAATTTGGCGATCATGTTGTTCCTGTTGTACAACAGTTTGTTGTGGTGTCTCCGGTTGGTGACGGTGTCTGTGAGATTCCGCATCCTGGGCTTGTCTGGCGGCAGTTTGTTGTGGTGTCTCCTGTTGGCGACATTGTCTGTGAGATTCCACATCCTGGGCTTGTCTGGCGTCAGTTTCTTGTGGTGTCTCCTGTTGGCGACGTTGTCTGTGAGATTCCACATCCTGGGCTTGTCTGGCGTCAGTTTCTTGTGGTGTCTCCTGTTGGCGACATTGTCTGTGAGATTCCACATCCTGGGCTTGTCTGGTGTCAGTTTCTTGTGGTGTCTCCTGTTGGCGACGTTGTCTGGGGGATTCCACATCCTGGGCTTGTCTGGCGTCAGTTTCTTGTGGTGTCTCCTGTTGGCGACGTTGTCTCTGAGATTCCACATCCTGGGCTTCTCTGGCGTCAGTTTGTTGTGATGTCTCCTGTTCCCGAAGTTGTCGTTTTCTTGCAGCTGCTGCTGCTTTTCTGTCATCCTCATTGGCATATTTTCGTTTACGACCCATTTTACATACAGGGAGACACAGGCACGCACCCTACACAATGGCGGCACTTGACAGCAGTGGAGGACAATGATCATTCCAGAATTCGCGGCAGACTGTGCCCGTCGCTGATTGGTCGAGGCAACCTTTATGACATCATCGTCGCCATGGCAACCATTATGACATCGACGTTGATACTGTGCCCGTCGCTGATTGGTCAAGGGGAATTCGCAGCAGACTGTGCCCGTCGCTGATTGGTCGAGGCAACCTTTATGACATCATCGTTGCCATGCTGTGCCCGTCGCTGATTGGTTGAGGCCTGGCGGCCTTGACCAATCAGAGACGTGAGATTTCCAGGACAGACAGACAGACAGACAGACGGACAGACAGAAAAACCCTTAGACAATTATATATATAGACTAGATGGTGGCCCGATTCTAACGCATCGGGTATTCTAGAATATGCATGTATGTATGTATGTATATAGCAGCCACATAGTATATAGCACAGGCCACGTAGTATATAGGAGCCATGTAGTATATAGCAGACAAATACTACATGGCCTGTGCTATATACTATGTGGCTGCTATATACATACATACATATTGTAGAATACCCAATGCGTTAATTGAGGCCATGCTGTATATAACACAGCCCAAATAGTATATAACACAGCCCACGCAGTATATGGCAGCCACGCAGTATATAACACAGGCGACATAGTATATAACACAGGCCATGCAGTATATAACAGTGGCCACGTAATATATAGCACAGGCTACGTAGTGCATAACACAGCCCACATAGTATCTAACACTGGCCACGTAGTATATAGCAGCCACGCGGTATATAACGCAGCCCACGCGGTATATAACACTGCCCACATAGTATATAACACTAGCCACATAGTATATAACGCAGCCCACACGGTATATAACACTGCCCACGTAGTATATAACACTGGCCATGTAGTATATAGCAGCCACGCGGTATATAACGCAGCCCACACGGTTTATAACACTGCCCACACGGTATATAACACTGCCCACATAGTACAGTATATAACACAGCCCACATAGTATATAACACTGGCCACATAGTATATAATGCAGCCCACACAGTATATAACACTGCCCACGTAGTATATAACACTGGCCACGTAGCATATAGCAGCCACGCTGTATATAACGCAGCCCACGCGCTATATAACACTGCCCACATAGTATATAGCAGTGTGGGCACATATCCGTGTTAAAAAAAGATAATTAAGTAAAAAATAGTTATATACTCACCCGCCGGGATCCAGCGAAGCTGTCCATATGCGCGCGGCTGCCGCCATCTTCCGTTCCCAGGATGCATTGCGAAATTACCCAGATGACTTAGCAGTCTCGCGAGATCGCTATGTCTTGTGGGTAATTTCCCAAAGCATCTCTGGGAACGGAAGCTGGCATCCGCGAGCGCATCGTCGGACTACGGAAGGTGAGCATAGCGGGTTTTTAGGTTTTTTTTATTCTTTTTTACATTAGATCTTTTTACTATTGATGCTGCATAGGCAGCATCAATGGTAAAAACTTGGTCACACAGGGTTAATAGCAGCGGTTACGGAGTGCGGTACCCCTGGCCTGTTACCGCTGGCATTAACCCTGTGTGAGCGGTGAGTGGAGGGCAGTATGCGGACGCCAGGCACTGACTGCAGGGGAGTAGGGAGGGACTAATCGAACTGTGCCCATCGCTGATTAGTTGCGGTAGCCAGGACAGGCAGCTGGCGAGACCAATCAGCGACGCGGGATTTCCGTGACGGAAGTTGCCGACAGAAAGACAGATAGACAGACAGACGGAAGTACCCCTTAGACAATTATATATATAGATTAACTAGATTGTGGCCCGATTCTAACGCATCGGGTATTCTAGAATATGCATGTCCCCGTAGTATATGGACAATGATGATTCCAAAATTCGCGGCAGACTGTGCCCGTCGCTGATTGGTCGAGGCAACCTTTATGACATCATCGTCGCCATGGCAACCATTATGACATCCACGTCGATACTGTGCTGAATCAGAAACGTGGGATTTCTATGTCCTTCATGACATCATCGTCGCTGTGCCCGTTGCTGATTGGTCGAGGCCTGGCGACCTCAATTAATCAGAGGCGCGGGATGTCTATGTCCTTTATGACATCATCGTCGCTGTGCCAGTTGCTGATTGGTCGAGGCCTGGCGGCCTCGACCAATCAGAGACGCGGGATTTCTACGTCGATACTGTGCCCGTCGCTGATTGGTCGAGATTTCCAGGACAGACAGACAGACAGAAAGACAGACAGACAGACGGAAAAACCCTTAGACAATTATATATATATAGATTGGGTATAGCTGGTAGCAGACAATTATTTATCACTCTTCTTGCATGTTTGCTTTGTTATGATTATTATTTCTGTATCATTGGGTGCTTGATGGTATTTGTTCCGTCTGTCGGGGGGGGGGGGGGTGCATGTGGCCTATTCGCCATCTTACCTGATTTCTGGCTTTTAAATGTTTTTAAATGTGTGTCTTGCCCTGCTGTGTTGCTATTTGCACAAATAAAGTTATTTTTTGACAGTGGATCCCATTGGTATGCATATCTTTCTCTTGTTCAATTTATAGTCGTGTCCTTTATATGCATACGGTTGACCCCTGAGTGACATTTCTCCTTGCGGTGATGGCTAGTCATTTTGTATATTCAGCCACCCCTCTGGCTGTCAGGATGGTGGGCCTACTATCTGAATACACAGGTTCTACCAGGGCCTGGTAGTCTTTACTGTTACCTTTTGCTACCCAACACCATATTAACATTTCACTCCTGGGGGGTATTGCAATGGGTATTGGATCACTCACTGTGTCCAACTTCTCCACCAGACAATTCTACCTGTTGTCTCTGCATCAGGGCTCTGATTTCTTTTTGCAGGACTCTCTGCTCATTGGGACTAGCAATTTTGGCCACCTGTTGTAAAAAGACAATAACCTCTTCAAGACAATTTTTAATGGCATTAGTACCTAAGGTTATCATGGAGCTACATTCACGTCGGTCAATATCAACAATCACCAGACATTGGGTTTTCAATTCTACCCGCCCCACCTTAATGGTGACTTCCTTGTACCCCACCTGTGGCAAAGGCTGACCATTACTGGTGACTATTGTCAAATCACTATTTGAGCCACGGGTAATATCTGAGTCAGCCCAATATCATTTATAGAGAATGTAAGGCATAGTTGTCACCTGAGAGCCAGTGTCCAGTAAAGCATTCATCAGGATGCCGTCGATCACAATGGTGAGGACCGGTCGTCCTCCGACGTACTTGGCTTGCCAATAGGGTTGAGCGAAACGGATCGGACAAATTCAAAAATCGCCGACTTTCAGCAAAGTCGGGTTTCATGGAACCCGACCCGATCCTAGTGTGGGATCGGCCATGAGGTCGGTGATCTTCACGCCAAAGTTGCGTTTCGTATGACGCGTTCAGCGCCATTTTTCAGCCAATGAAGGAGGACGCAGAGTGTGGGCAGCGTGAAGACATAGGTCTCGGTCCCCACCATCTTAGAGAAGGGCATGACAGTGATTGGCTTGCTTTCTGCAGCGTCACAGAGGCTCTAAAGAGGCGTGCACGCCGACCGCCATCTTACTTCTGCCGATCGTAGCATAGGGAGAGGTTGCCGCAGCTTCATAAGAAGAAGGGATATAGTTAGGGAGGGAAGATTAAGCCCCGAAACTGCTTGTGCTGTAGCGATTTCCACTGTCCAACACCACCATTTGTTTGCAGGGACAGTGGAAGCTATATTTTTGTGCATCAGCTCTGTAGCATATTAGGCTGCCTTATAAGGCTCCCTGATCGCTGCATTGCTGTTTGCATGCCGCTGTGCAAACCAACTGCTTTTTTAAAAGCAAAAATCCTGTTTCTCCTTTCTGCACAGTTATCTTGTTTATTTGTCCACACTTTTGTGTGCAGTAGTCCTTTTTATTGCTGTCATACTTATCCTGAGATCATTGTAGGGAGACTGAAATTGTACTACAGTCCTTGTATTTTTTCATATATCTTCCAGCCACTTTCTGCCACTTACATTGTGCTGTTTTATACACAGGGCCAGAGGTTTGGTTTAGTCTCCCCCCAAAAAAAGTGAGATTCAAATTATCACAAAGTGGATATAAGTCAGTCCTGTTAGTTTGTGGTATATCAGCCAGCCACTTTCTGCCACTTAGATTGTGTTGTTTTATGCACAGGACCTGAGGTTTGGTTTAGTCTCCCAAAAAAATTAATGAGATTCAAATGATCACAAAGTGGATATATTTCAGTCCTGTTAGTTTGTGGTATATCAGCCAGCAACTTTCTGCCACTTACATTGTGTTGTTTTATCCACAGGGCCTGAGGTTTGGTTTAGTCTCCCCCCAAAAAAAGTGAGATGCAAATGATCACAAAGTGGATATGTTTCAGTCCTGCTAGTTTGTGGTATATCAGCCAGCCACTTTCTGCCACTTACATTGTGTTATTTTATGCACAGGGCCTGAGGTTTGGTTTAGTCTCCCCCAAAAAAACTGAGATTCAAATTATCACAAAGTGGATATATTTCAGTCCTGTTAGTTTGTGGTATATCAGCCAGCCACTTTCTGCCACTTACATTGTGTTGTTTTATGCACAGGGCCTGAGGTTTGGTTTAGTCTCCCCCCCAAAAAAGTGAGATTCAAATTATCACAAAGTGGATATACTTCTGTCCTGATAGTTTGTCGTATATCAGCCAGCCACTTTCGGCCACTTAGATTGCAATGTTATATACACTGAGCCTAAGGCCGGGGACACACACAACGTATAAAAAAACGGTCCGTTTTTGACGGACGAGAATCGCACAAATTTTTACAAAACAGTGATCCGAGTGCAGTGCGAGGATGCGATTTTCTCGCATCAAATGATCCGTTTGACATCCGTGTGACATCCGTATGGCATCCGTATGGCGAGAATTTCTCGCAGGCTTGCAAAATGGACATATAACGGTTTTTCCACCTGAAAAAATTTAAATCATCACCAAGAACATTATTTAATGGCCCAAAACACAGGTGCCACCCACCAATCTATGCAGTAGAGTCCCTGCTTGTGTTGATGCACTTCGGATTGATGAGCAACATGTCTGATCGACTGACTTTCAACACCACAGAGCGTGTGCTTTTCAACTGGGTACTTTCCCAACGTTTTGGCCAGCCATACCCAGTTATTGTAGATCCGAGGAGGCGGAGACGGATGTGGGTACATCCACTTATCAAACAACGTATCAATAAAGGCCATTTCAGCCGTCTGTATGCTGCTCTGAGGACTAATCCGGACAAGTTCTTCAACTACTGTCGGATGAGGATTCAAACCTTTGACATTTTGTTGGAGATTTTGCGTCCAGGGATCACGAAGAAGGACACCAGGGTGCGCAAATCTATTTCAGCTGAGGAGCGCCTTATCCTTACCTTGCGGTATGCCTTAATACTAATTGACCCAATATGTTACTCATTTTTTTGTCGATACCCCTTCTTCAAATTATATACTTAAATGGTTAAGTAACTTCAACATAATTTTTACTTATTTTCTTAATGTAATTTTTTTAAAAGATCAAAGCCATAGCTTTTTTTTTTTTTTAAATTTAAAAAAAGTGTTTGATTGCCCCATATCACCCTGTATTGTGTTAATTTTATCTTTGATAAAAATATTATTTTGTCTTTTAGCTTCCTTGCCACTGGCCTATCATATGCGGCCCTGCATTTAGAGTTTTTATTGGGCAAATCTACAATTTCTGGGATTGTGCGGGATACATGCACGGAAATCTGGAGAAGACTCCATCAAGAGGTGATGCCTGAACCAAAAATTGCAGACTGGTTACGTATTGCTCAAGGATTTCAGGACACATGCCAGTTTCCGCACTGTATTGGGGCTCTTGACGGAAAGCACATCCGTGTGCGTAAGCCACCAGGTTCAGGCACCCAATTCTATAATTATAAACAGTTTTTCTCTGTAGTGCTGTTGGCCCTAGTCGACAGCAACTACAGGTTTATAATTGTAGATATTGGGGCCTATGGGAGAACTGGAGACTCTAGAGTCTTCAGTTCTTCCATTATGGGTCGGCGGCTGCGCAACAATGAATTGGATCTCCCACCCCCAAGTCACATACCATGTGCTAATTTGGATGCGGTACCTTACATGATGGTAGCAGATGAGGCCTTTCAATTATCAAGGAACGTCATGAGACCCTATCCACGGAGAGGCCTGGACTACCGGCGCAGAATCTTTAATTTGCGTCTTTCCCGTGCCCGCCGTCTGGTCGAGTGTTCATTTGGCATTCTCAGTGCAAAATGGCGGGTCCTTCAGTCTGCAATCCAACTGAGTGAAGGCAATGTAAATGGTGTGATAAAAGCATGTGTTGTTCTTCACAACTTTACAAGAGACCATGATTGCCCATCATCTGCTGCAGATGACATTGATTATGCAAATACTGTCTTGACAACTACACGTGTTCGTACTTCACGTCGTCAGCCCTCTGGCTTAAAAGTTCGTGATGTTTTAACCAATTTTTTTGTGTCACCAGAGGGATCTACGGTTTGGCAAGACAATGCTGTTTTGCCTTAATTTTTGTTTAGATTCTAAGTTAATAAATCACATAATTTCCTTCAGAAATTGGTGTAATATGTATCTGATGATGAAAAGATGTAAGTGTGTAAAGCTGACAAATCATGTATGTAGCTGGACCAAGACATAAGACTCTGTTTTCAGAACAAATTTTTACTGCTCTGCGCATATATATATGCATTCCCAAAACATATTTCAATTTTCATATGTAATTTAAACAAAACAAACAACACAGCTTTACATGCCATGGTCACAAAAAACTAAGGCCAACAAAAGGCCAAAATGACAGGCAAAATCTAACATCCAAAACATTACAGGTTATGGTAGGTTGGGGGTGGTGATGGTGATGGCGGGTGTCCAGCATGTGCAGAACTTGGCCTGTGTGGTTGACCAACCACTCTGTCTACCTGTGTTATTGCAGATAGAAATTGCGGGTGTTGCTGCAAGCTGCGATCATGTGTATGACCTTACACTTGATGTGGAGGGTAGAAGGGCATCAAGTCCTGGCTACTGGCTTGACCCATTTGTTCCGAACCCCCAATATGACCATGTCGAGCAGACACATGTTGGGACCAGCCTCCAAACATGTGTCTGTTCAAGTGGTCAGATTGGGGATGTGCTGCAAAATCATAAATACCCCTGTTTTGGCCTTGTTGTGTGGTTTGTGCAGGCTGTTGTTGTGGAGCTATAGGTTGCGGGGGTGGTGCAGACACAGTTTGTGATTGGTCCTGTGGAAGGTCTTGCACCGCCAGAAGGTTGGTAGATGACATTTGCCACCGTTCAAGATAATTAAAGATATTAGTCGGGTTGTTTGGGGGTGTTGCCGCATCTAGCAAAATTTGGATGCAACCTCTGGTCCGCAGCCTGAGCGAGCGGGGAATGGGACGTAAATAGCGGGCAAGACTGCGGAAGTAAGCTTCCTCCCCATCATCATTGGCAGCTCGGGACAAATAGTCCAACACCCCGGTATCAACTTGCCTCCTGGTGCCAATGTTCAAAGCCACCCTTCTGCGACGACCACGGTTTGGTCTGGTAGTAGGCTGTGGTGATGTATTCAGAGCCAATGTTGGACTGCTGCTCTGGCCTCCTTCATCAACCTCAGGATTTGCCTCCTGTGGAGCGGTAGACGCTGCTGCTGGTTGTGGTTGTGGTGGAGGGTGGTTGCTGCCTGTTGCTTGCCCAGATGGTCCAGCCAATTCTGCATCTTCAGCAACAGGGTCAATCAGCAACTCAGAGTCAGATCCAGTCTCTCTTTCAGTCAGATTTGACTCTGTTCTGTATTTCACAAAACATTATTTATATTAAAAAATACATACATATTCACATCATAAAATGTGTTAAATATTTGTACACATGCATGCACTTACGGTCGTAGCTCCATCACCGGGGCAAGAAAATTTAGACGGTCATAATAAAGGTATTTCCTTTTTTTGGGGGCTGCATCACCACTCCGCCCATGAACTTGACGCTCACGCCGGTATTGGTCCCGGCAACTCCGCCAGCGTCTATTTACATCATTGACTGCAAATATACAAAACATTAGAGATAAATATCACACACAAACAGTTACAGGCTTTGCAAAAACACATGGGCTAGGGGGACATAAAATTCCTTTGGCCCTATATTAACGGACTATAGCTAAATTAATTTAAAGCCATATTTGTGTCTCTTGGGAATGTTTTGGCATCTTCAACCAAGAGCATGGATGATTTACTAACATCATAAGCAAAACACATATGATGCTTTCAGGCTTACATGAAAAAAAAAAATTTTGAAGAATGGTACTTACATATTTCTTGCTGAACCTCTTGAGGTCGCTCATCAAAATCGGGGAACATGTGGCGACATATTGCCCTCCATGCTGCGTCTTTACGTGCACGGTCTGCATAATGTGCGTCGCGTTGGTCCCATAATTCGGGCCTATCATGGACCAGAGCAATGAGCATCTCCACATTAATATGCCTGGCCATGCTGCTACGACAGAACACTCCGTGGAGGCGTGCTGCCTGGTTTGCAATCCAGCGTGGGCCTGAAATTAGCATTCCAAAGCTTCCTGATAATGGATGATTCAATTTCCTGTCACCTGGAGAAGTCTTCCGTATTTCTCGCAATGCACACGCATGGTCCGTATGTAATCCGATGTTTTCTCGCACCCATAGACTTTCATTGGCGAGTCTCGCCCGAGATACGCTGACAATCGCAGCATGCTGCGATTTCACTCGGATCCTGAATACGGCCGAGAAAATATCGGATGATGGGAGCTGCCCCATAGATTAACATTGGGGCGAGTGCTATGCGATTTTTTATCGCATTGCACTCGTCCGTATTACGGTCTAGTGTGACCCCGGCCTAAGTTGTGGTTCAGTCTCCCCCCAAAAAAGGGGAGATTCAATTTCTCACAAAGTGGATATACTTCTGTCCTGTTAGTTTGTCGTATATCAGCCAGCAAACTTTCAGCCACTTAGATTGCATTGTTATATGCAGTGAGCCTAAGTTGTGGTTCAGTCTCCCCCCCAAAAAAGGGGAGATTCAAATTCTCACAAAGTGGATATACTTCTGTCCTGTTAGTTTGTCGTATATCAGCCAGCCACTTTCAGCCACTTACATTGTGTTGTTTTTTGCACAGGGCCTGAATTTTTGTTCAGTCTCCCAAAAAACAAAAAAAAGGGAGATTTAAAATCTCAACACGTTTATATATACCTTCTACCTTGTTTTACAGTACCATATAACGGTTTTTATTTTGGTTAGATTTTCCAAAAAATGAGGAAGTCAGGTGGAAGAGGCCGTGGGCGGTGGTTGCGAGCTGGTACTGATGGTGGAGGTGGTGCATCTGGTGGTAGTGGCAAAAGCAAAATAGCACATAAGGCTGGAGGTGTTAAGCCAGCATCATCGTCTGGCTACACAAGGCCTCGAAGGCTCCCATATCTGGGAGTAGGAAAACGGCTTTTAAAGCCGGAGCAGCAGGAAAACAGTTTTGGCTTTCCTTGCTGACTCTAGCTCTTTCGCCTCCTCTTCAGAAAGTTCCAAATATAAAAGCAGCGAGTCGTCAGTGGATGCTCCCGGTGAGGAACAAGATGTTTCCTTGTGTCCTTCACTCAAACCAAAAGTGAAGGTTGCGTCAGGTGACACTACAGGTTACTCCATGGGGCTCTTTACACATACCGTGCCTGGGTTAGAACCGAAAATTGTTAACTGCCCATTACAAGATGAATCGGACATGGAGTGCACTCACAGCTAGATTATAATGCTGTTCCATTGACTCAGATCACTACATTGCCCTCGCAGTGTACTGAGCCAGAATCTGATCCTGATGAGACTATGGTGCCCAGTCCCGAACGCTATAGCACCTTACATGGTGACACAGAGGAAGGTGCACTGTTGTGAATTCTGTTGTTGAACTCCCTCCTGTGGTCGTGAATGGTACTTCGGCAAGTTCTGTCTATGGGCTCCCTCTGGTGGCTGAGAGTGAAGCTGCTGCTTCTGGGGTTCCTTATACAGGTGACGTGGTTTATCCTTTGGTTGACTGCTCTATTTAACTCCTCTCAGATCGTTACTAAATGCCAGCTGTCAATGTTTTTGCATTGGTTCAGTTCGCTCCTGGATCTCTCTGGTGACCTGCCTTCTCCTGCAGAAGCTAAGTTCCTGATAGTCATTATTTGTTCACTGTTTTCTTATCCAGCTGGTTTTCATGATATTGTCTTGCTAGCTGGAAGCTCTGGGATGCAGAGTGGCCCCTCCGCACCGTGAGTCGGTGCGGAGGTCTTTTTTGCACACTCTGCGTGGTCTTTTGTAGGTTTTTGTGCTGATCGCAAAGTTACCTTTCCTATCCTCTGTCTATTTAGTAAGTCTGGCCTCCCTTTGCTGAAACCTGTTTCATTTCTGCGTTTGTGACTTTCATCTTTACTCACAGTCAATATATGTAGGGGGCTTCCTTTACCTTTGGGGAATTTCTCTGAGGCAAGGTAGGCTTTATTTTCTATCTCTAGGGCTAGATAGTTCTTAGGCTGTGACGAGGCGCATAGGTCTGGTCAGGAGCGCTCCACGGCTATTTCTAGTGTGTGTGATAGGATTAGGGCTTGCGGTCAGCAGAGCTCCCACATCCTAGAGGTCGTCCTGTATGAGGTTTAACTATCAGGTCATTCCGGGTGCTCCTAACCACCAGGTCATAACAGTGCACATGACATTGAAGAGGAGGTGATAGATGACCCAGTTATTGACCCAGATTGGCAGCCATTGGGGGAAGAGGGTGCCGCTGCCAGTAACTCAGAAACGGAGGAAGATGATCCACAGCAGCCATCTACATCGCAACAGCTGTCATCTGGCAGGCCCATATCAGGCCAAAAACGTTTGTCAAAAACAAAAACAGTTTTAAGACAGCGTGGCCATCCGGTGAAAGTAGCACAGTGTGCAATGCCTGAAAAGGTATTCCATAGTAGGAAGAGTGCAGTGTGGCAATTTTTTAACCAAGATCCGAATGATCAGTCAAAAGTTATCTGTAAGAAATGCTCAAAGACCTTTAGCAGAGGGAAGAATCTTCAAAATTTAAATACAATGTGCATGCTTAGACATTTAACCAGCATGCACTTGCAAACCTGGCCTAACTACCAAACATCCCGTACCGTTGGTGCACCTGCTCAGAATGAAGGTAGTCAGCAATGCTACATTGCTTCCCTCACTGTAAGCCCACCGGTTAGGACACCACCAGCAGCAAATGTGGAGGTATCGTCACAAGGCTAAAGCAGTCAGGGAACCACAGGGTTATTGGTAGGAAACACTGTATGTAGGCCAACATCAAGAATACCATCACCAATCCTCTCTCATTCTGCCATGTCCACCACCACCACCGCTTGTTCGACCATATGCACCCCTCCAGTCAAGCTCACCCTACAAGAGAATCTCGTTAGGAAAAGAAAGTACTCATCCTCTCATCCGCGTATAAAGGGTTTGAACGCCCACATTGCTAGACTAATCTCGTTAGAGATGATGCCCTACCGGTTGGTTGAAAGCAGAGCTTTCAAAGCCCTGATGGCCTACGCAGTACCACGCTATGACCTACCCAATCAACACTTCTTTGCGAGAAAAGCCATCCCAGCCCTCCACCAGCATGTGAAAGACCGCATTGTCCATGCACTGAGGCAATTAGTCAGTAGAAAGGTGCTCCTCACAGCAGATGCATGGACCAGTAGGCATGGCCAGGGACGTTACGTGTCCATCATGGCACACTGGGCTAATGTTGTGGATGCAGGGTCCACAGGGGACAGCCATAGTGGGACAGTTCTGCCTAGCCCACGGTCTAGAAAACAGTTGGCTCGTGGCGTTCGCCACCCCTCCTCCTCCTCCTCCTCCAGAAGCGAAAGCTCGTTCACAGAGCGCAGTCGCACGACTACTCCATCCGCAGCTGCCAGTGTTGCACATGAGTTGTCCCATTATCGAACAGCTAGTGGTAAGCGTCAGCAGGCTGTGTTACAAATGAAGTTTTTGGACGACAACAGACACACCGCGGAAGTACTGGCCAAGTACTTGCAGCAAAAAACTCAGTCATGGCTGGGCAGTGTACATCTTGAGGCAGGCAAGGTAGTCAGTGATAACGGAAGGAATTTTATGGCTGCCATAGCCCTTTCAGAACTTAAACACATACCTTGCCTGGCTCACACCTTGAACCTGGTGGTGCAGTGCTTCCTCAAAAATTATCCGGAGTTACCAGCCCTGCTCCTGAAGGTGCAAAGACTTTGCTCGCACATCCGCCGGTCGCCCTTACACTCCAGCCGTATGCTGAACCATCAGCGATCACTGAATCTTCCCCAGCACCGCCTAATAATCGACATTGCAACATGGTGGAACTCCACACTGCCCATGGTTCAGAGGCTGTGCGAACAGAGGCGTGCTGTAATAAATTTGTGGGAGGATACACATACACGGGCAGGCAGTTGGATGGCAGACATGGAGTTGTCTGGTGTGCAGTGGTCGAAGCTCCAAGACCTCTGTCAAGTCCTTCAGTGTTTTGAGGAAATCACACGGCTGGTAAGTGCAGACAATGCCATTATAAGCATGAACATCCCACTAATGCGTCTTCTGATGCAAAGTTTGATGCACATTAAGGAGCTGACGTCTGCAGCTGAGGAGTAGGGAAGCCTTGATGACAGTCAGCCATTGTCTGCTCAGGGAACTCTCCTGGACGAGATGGCGGATGAAGAGGAGGAGGAGGATGATGGGGATGAATATTTATGGGAGGAGGATGCTTCACAGGGGGCAATAGAAACTGATGGCATTGCAAAGTCAGGTACAGGGTTTTTGCGGGACACAAGTGATGTTGATTTGCAAGAAAGTGCTCCTCAACCCAGCACAAGCAGTGAATTGACACATTGAACATTGGCCCACATGGCTGAGTATGCCTTGCGTATCCTAAAAGGGGACGCCAGCATTATCAAAATGATGACTGATGATGATTACTGGTTGGCCTGCCTCCTGGATCCACGATACAAAGGAAAATTACAAAATATCATGCCACATGAGAACCTTGAGAAAATATTGGCTACCAAACAAGCAACTCTTGTAAACCGTTTGGTTCAGGCATTCCCAGCACACAGCGGCGTTGATGGTTCTCACACGAGTCGTAGGGGGCAACGTGGCAGAGGTGTTAGAGGTGCACAAATCCGAAGTGGCGTTGGACAGAGGGGTTTTATGACCAGGTTGTGGAGTGATTTCGCAATGACCGCTGACACGACAGGTACTGCTGCATCGATTCAAAGTGACAGGAGACAGCATTTGTCCAGTATGGTTACGAACTACTTTTCCTCCCTTATCGATGTTCTCCCTCACAGGTCATTCCCCTTTGATTACTGGGCATCTAAAATAGACACCTGGCCTGAATTGGCACAATATGCATTACAGGAGCTCACTTGCCCTGCTTCTAGTGTGCTATCAGAAAGAGTCTTCAGTGCTGCTGGTTCAATACTGACTGAAAAAAGGACACGTCTTGCTACCCAGAATGTTGATGATCTAACCTTCATTAAAATGAACCAATCATGGATTTCAAATTATTTTGCCCCACCTTCTTCTGCTGACACGTAGCTTGCCTGAAAAATGTCTTGCTTTAGGCCTCCTCTTACTGACTTCTCCAATTCCACCATTTGCAGCTGCTGAATGACCACCATAGGCCATTTGTATAGCTCCCTAAATGGGATGACTATGCTCTCAGGGCTGTGGTCACCACTTGTGTGAGTGCCGTTTGCCTGGACAGGTGGGTGCGCCCACTCTTGGGCGACGGCACTGGCACAGGGTCCTTCATAGTACAATGAAGTGTCTCTGAAGGTGGTGGTGCACAACCAACGTCAGACACACCGTCGTAATGTGAGGGGCCCTGTGTCAGTACCGCCGCCCACAAGAGAGAGTTCCCCCCAGCCCGAACAGTGCTCTACCACTTGTAATACTTACCTCTCCCAGCTCCACCACTGTGTAGTCTGTGCTGTTACATCCTTTAATGGCACTGCCAATACAAATTTGTTGAAAGATAGATGATAGTTAAAATATACAGGGTCCCTGGCCTCCATTTAGACCAGTTAATACTTTGCACCTACTACCACTGTCTGCTACTCATCAGAGGAGCCCAACCCTGTACCTAGCTATGCCACCTGTTTAGTTCTGTTACCAATTTTGAACTGCACTTAGCCTACTTTATTATTTGGGCCTACTAATTGTGTCTGCCCCTCATTACAGTTGTCCTCCTCTGATCAAAGCAATGCCGCCTGCTTAGTCCTGCTAACAATTTTGAACTGCATTTAGCCTACTTTATTATTTGGGCCAACTAACTGTGTCTGCCACTCATTACAGTTGTCCTCCACTGAACAAAGCTATGCCGCCTGTTTAGTCCTCTTACCAATTTTGAACTGCTTTTAGCCTACTTTTGTATTTGGGCCTACTAACCGTGTCTGCGCCAGTCATTACAGTTGTCCTCCACTGAACAAAGCTAGGCTGCCTGTTTAGACCTGTTACCAATTTTGAACTGTATTTAGCCAACTTTTTTATTTTGGGCCTACTAACTATGTCTGCGCCACTCATTACAGTTGTCCTCCACTGAACAAAGCTAGGCCGCCTGTTTAGACCTGTTACCAATTTTGAACTGCATTTAGCCTACTTTTGTATTTGGGCCTACTAACTGTGTCTGCCACTCATTACAGTTGTCCTCCACCAAACAAAGCTAGGTCGCCTGTTTAGTCCTGTTACCAATTTTGAACTGCATTTAGCCAACTTTTTTATATTGGGCCTACTAACTGTGTCTGCGCCACTCATTACAGTTGTCCTCCACTGAACAAAGCTAGGCCGCCTGTTTAGACCTGTTACCAATTTTGAACTGCATTTAGCCTACTTTTGTATTTGGGCCTACTAACTGTGTCTGCGCCAATCATTACAGTTGTCCTCCACTGAACAAAGTAATGACGCCTGTTTAATCCTGTTACCAATTTTGAACTGCATTTAGTCTACTTTATTATATGGGAATACTAACTGTGTCTGCACCACTCATTACAGCTGTCCTCCACTGAACAAAGCTATGCTGCCTGTTTAGTCCTGTTACCAATTTTGAACTGCTTTTAGCCTACCTTTTGTATTTGGGTCTACTAACCGTGTCTGCGCCACTCATTACAGTTGTCCTCCACTGAACAAAGCTAGGCCGCCTGTTTAGTCGTGTTACCAATTTTGAACTGCTTTTAGCCTACCTTTTGTATTTGGGTCTACTAACTGTGTCTGCGCCACTCATTACAGTTGTCCTCCACTGAACAAAGCTAGGCTGCCCGTTTAGTCGTGTTACCAATTTTGAACTGCATTTAGCCAAATTTTTAATTTTGGGCCTATTAACTGTGTCTGCGCCACTAATTACAGTTGTGCTCCACTGAACAAAGCAAAGCTGCCTGTTTAGTCCTGTTACCAATTTTGAACTGCATTTAGCCTACTTTATTATTTGGGCCTACTAACTGTGTCTGCGCCACTCATTATAGTTGTCTTCCACTGAACAAAGCTATGCCACCTGTTTAGTCCTGTTACCAATTTTGAACTGATTTAGCCTACTTTTTTAGCTGGGCCTACTAACTGTGTTTGCGCCACTCATTACAGTTGTCCTCCACTGAACAAAGCAATGCCGCCTGTTTTGTCCTGTTACCAATTTTGAACTGATTTAGCCTACTTTTTTAGCTGGGCCTACTAACTTTGTTTGCGCCACTCATTACAGTTGTCCTCCACTGAACAAAGCAATGCCACCTGTTTTGTCCTGTTAACAATTTTGTGGTAATATATGTAAGTGGTGCACCCCTGCATAAATCAAGAGAAAGCAGGGTGCAAAACCTGGCCAGTAAACAAATGATAGAAACAAAAGAAAGAGCAGAGTAGGCCAAAAATGGTATGCACACCCACGAATGCTATAAACATATGAAACAATTTTATTTACACCTCAGAACAAGACATGTATAGATAAAACCAATTAAAAAGGTCTAGATACAAGACCACATACCATCACCCCTAGACATATATGGCATAAATAAGCCTAACACATAAAGAAGTATAAATACATACATATAGAGTATACATATATATGCAACGTCTCTTGTCCACAAGATATTCCCTCAGATCACAGAGAAGTATATAATGTGACATATACTCAATTTAGAAGGGATCCCATTGTGTGTTCACATCTAAACCCTAGGGATTGTATTTCCTATCTGTCTCTCCTGCACTATTGTGTTCATGGTCTCACTAGTCTCATGCATGAGCATAATTTATCTTTTGACATCATATTATTATGTGTGTGGGGGGGGGAGGGGATTTATTGTTATGATTATTGGTCATTTGGTATGCTTGAGTTGGTTCATCCCTTTCTTTTGTTTCTGTTAACAATTTTGAACTGCATTTAGCCTGCTTTTTTATTGTAGGCCTACAAACTGTGTCGGCGCCACTCATTACAGTTGTCCTCCACTGAACAAAGCTATGCCACCTGTTTAGTCCTGTTACCAATTTTGAACTGATTTAGCCTACTTTTTTAGCTGGGCCTACTAACTGTGTTTGCGCCACTCATTACAGTTGTCCTCCACTGAACAAAGCAATGCCGCCTGTTTTGTCCTGTTAACAATTTTGAACTGCATTTAGCCTGCTTTTTTATTGTAGGCATACAAACTGTGTCGGCGCCACTCATTACAGTCGTCCTCGACTGAACAAAGCTATGCCGCCTGTTTTGTCCTTTTACCAATTTTGAACTGCATTTAGCCTACTTTTTATTTTGGGCCTACTACCTGTGTCTGCGCCACTCATTACAGTTGTCCTCCACTGAACAAAGCTAGGCTGCCTGATTAGTCCTGTTACCAATTTTGAACTGCATTTAGCCTACTTTTTTATTTTGGGCCTACTAACTGTGCCTGCGCCACTCATTACAGTTGTCCTCCACTGAACAAAGATAGGCCGCCTGTTTAGTCCTGTTACCAATTTTGAACTGCATTTAGTCTACTTTTTTACTTTGGGCCTACTAACTGTGTCTGCGCCACTCATTACAGTTGTCATCCACTGAAGAAAGCTATGCCTCCTGTTTAGTCCTGTTAGCACTTTTGAACTGCCTTTAGCCTACTTTTTTAGTTGGGTCTACTAACCGTTTCTGCGCCACGCATTACAGTTGTCCTCCACTGAACAAAGATATGCCGCCTGTTTAGTCCTGTTACCAATTTTGAACTGCATTTAGCCTACTTTTTTAGCTGGGCCTACTAACTGTGTTTGCGCCACTCATTACAGTTGTCCTCCACTGAACAAAGCAATGCCGCCTGTTTTGTCCTGTTAACAATTTTGAACTGCATTTAGCCTGCTTTTTTATTGTAGGCCTACAAACTGTATCGGCGCCACTCATTACAGTTGTCCTCCACTGAACAAAGCAATGCCGCCTGTTTAGTCCTCTTAACAATTTTGAACTGCATTTAGCCTACTTTTTTAGCTGGGCCTACTAACTGTGTCTGCGCCACTCATTACAGTCGTCCTCCACTGAACAAAGCTATGCCACCTGTTTAGTCTTTTTACCAATTTTGAACTGCATTTAGCCTAATTTTTATTTTGGGCCTACTAACTGTGTCTGCGCCACTCATTACAGTTGTCCTCCACTGAACAAAGATAGCCTGCCTGTTTAGTCCTGTTACCAATTTTGAACTGCATTTAGCCTACTTTTTTACTTTGGGCCTACTAACTGTGTCTGCGCCACTCATTACAGTTGTCATCCACTGAAGAAAGCTATGCTTCCTGTTTAGTCCTGTTAGCACTTTTGAACTGCATTTAGCCTACTTTTTTAGTTGGGTCTACTAACCGCTTCTGCGCCACGCATTACAGTTGTCCTCCACTGAACAAAGCAATGCCGCCTTGTTTAGTCCTGTTACCAATTTTCAACTGCATTTAGCCTACTTTTTTATTTTGGGCCTACTAACTGTGTCTGGGCCACTCATTACAGTTGTCCTCCACAGAAGAAAGCTATGCTGCCTGTTTAGTCCTGTTACCAATTTTGAACTGCATTTAGCCTACTTTTGTATTTTGGCCTACTAACTGTGTCTGCGCCACTCATTACAGTTGTCCTCCACTGAGCAAAGCTAGGCCGCCTGTTTAGTCCTGTTACCAATTTTGAACTGTATTTAGCCAACTTTTTTATTTTGGGCCTACTGTGTCGGCGCCACTCATTACAGTTGTCCTCCACTGAACAAAGCTAGGCCTGTTACCAATTTTGAACAGCATTTAGCCTACTTTTGTATTTGGGCCTACTAACTGTGTCTGCTGTTGTGAATTCTGCTTTTGGGTTCCCTCCAGTGGTTGTAGGTGGGAATGCAGTTGTCTCTGAGTCGCAGTCCTGGCCAGGTGTATCTGCTGATTGCAGTTCTGACTGGGATATTTAGGTGTGCAGGATTCATTAGTCCTTGCCAAATGTCAATGTTTCTTGTGAAGTGTTGGATCACTTTCTGGCTTCTCCTGCTTAGCTGCCAATTCAGCAAGGATAAGTGTCTATTTCTTTTTCTGTGGCACACATGCAGTGTGTTGTGAATTCTGTGGCCAAGCTCCCTCCTGTGGTCGTGAGTGGTACTTCGGCTGGTTCTGTCTATGAGCTTCCTTTGGTGGATGAGAGTGGTACTGCGGCTTCTGCGTTTCCTTCCTCAGGTGATGAGGTTAAGTCGTTAGGTGCTGCTCTATTTAACTCCACCTAGTGCTTTGATCCTGGCCTCCAGTCAATGTTCTAGTATTGGTCTTGCTTTCTCCTGGATCGTTCCTGTGGCCTGTCTATCCTGCATAAGCTAAGTTTTGCTTGTGTTATTTTTTGTTTGCTATTTTTTCTGTCCAGCTTGCTATATTGGTTTTTCTTGCTTGCTGGAAGCTCTGGGACGCAGAGGGAGCACCTCCGTACCGTTAGTCGGTGCGGAGGGTCTTTTTGCCCCCTCTGCGTGGTTGTTTGTAGGGTTTTGTGTTGACCGCAAAGCAATCTTTCCTATCTTCGGTCTGTTCAGTAAGTTGGGCCTCACTTTGCTAAATCTATTTCATCTCTGCGTTTGTATTTTCATCTCAACTCACAGTCATTATATGTGGGGGGCTGCCTTTTCCTTTGGGGTATTTCTCTGAGGCAAGCTAGGCTTATTTTTCTTTCTTAGGGCTAGCTAGTTTCTCAGGCTGTGCTCGAGGCGCATAGGTCTGGTCAGGAGCGTTCCACGGCTACCTCTAGTGTGGTTGGATAGGATTAGGGATTGCGGTCAGCAGAGTTCCCACGTCTCAGAGCTCGTCCTATGTTTTTGGTAATTGTCAGGTCACTTTGTGTGCTCTGAACTTCAAGGTCCATTGTGGTTCTGAATTACCTGTTCATAACAGCAGTGTGCTTATATTCTGTGCTATTCATTTGTTTTTCTCTTGTCCAGCTTAGACTGTGTCAGTGTTTTCTCAGTCTTGTTAGATTCTCTGGAGTTGCAGATATACGCTCCACATCTTTAGTTAGATGGTGGAGTTTTTGTATTTTCTGCTGTGGATATTTTTGGAAGGATTTTTAATACTGACCGCTTAGTATCCTGTCCTATCCTTCCTATTTAGCTAGTGTGGCCTCATTTGCTAAATCTTGTTTCCTGCCTGCGTGTGTCTTTTCCTCTACTACTCACAGTCAATATTTGTGGGGGGCTGCCTATCCTTTGAGGTTCTGCTCTGAGGCAAGATAGTATTCCTATTTCCATCTATAGGGGTATTTAGTCCTCCGGCTGTGTCGAGGTGTCTAGAATTTGTTGAGCACACCCCACGGCTACTTCTAGTTGCGGTGTTAAGATCAGGGTTTGCGGTCAGTATAGTTACCACCTAGTCCAGTGAAAGTTTTCATGCTGCTCCAAGGTCACCTGATCATAACAGTCTGCGCCACTCATTACAGTTGTCCTCCACTGAACAAAGCTAGGTCGCATGTTTAGTCCTGTTACCAATTTTTAACTGCATTTAGCCAACATTTTATTTTGGGCCTACTAGCTGTGTCGGCTGTTATGAATAGGTAATTCAGAACCACAATGGACCTTGAAGTTCAGAGCACACAAAGTGACCTGACAATAAGCAAAAAACATAGGACGAGCTCTGAGACGTGGGAACTCTGCAGACCGCAATCCCTAATCCTATCACACCACACTAGAGGTAGCCGTGGATTGCGCCTAACGCTCCCTATGCAACTCGGCACAGCCTGAGAAACTAGCTAGGCCTGAAGATAGAAAAATAAGCCTACCTTGCCTCAGAGAAATTCCCCAAAGGAAAAGGCAGCCCCCCACATATAATGACTGTGAGTTAAGATGAAAGTACAAGCACAGAGATGAAATAGATTTAGCAAAGCGAGGCCCGACTTACTGAATAGACCGAGGATAGGAAAGATAGCTTTGCGGTCAACACAAAAACCTACAAAACAACCACGCAGAGGGGCAAAAAGACCCTCCGCACCGACCAACGGTACGGAGGTGCTCCCCCTGCGTCTCAGAGCCTCCAGCAAGCAAGAAAAACCAAAACAACAAGCTGGACAAAAAATAAAGCAAACAAAAATAACACAAGCAGAACTTAGCTTATGCTGAGCAGACAGGCCACAGGAACAATCCAGGAGGAAGCAAGACCAATACTAGAACATTGACTGGAGGCCAGGATCAAAGCACTAGGTGGAGTTAAATAGAGCAGCACCTAACGACTTAACCTCATCACCTGAGGAAGGAAACTCAGAAGCCGCAGTACCACTTGTGACCACAGGAGGGAGCTCGACCACAGAATTCACAACAGTACTTCCCCCTTGAGGAGGGGTCACCGAACCCTCACCAGAGCTCCCAGGCCGACCAGGATGAGCCATATGAAAGGCACGAACAAGATAGGCAGCATGGACATCAGAGGCAAAGACCCAGGAATTATCTTCCTGACCATAACCCTTCCACTTAACCAGATACTGGAGTTTCCGTCTCGAAACGCGAGAATCCAAAATCTTCTCCACTATATACTCCAACTCCCCCTCCACCAAAACCGGGGCAGGAGGATCAACAGATGGAACCATAGGTGCCACGTATCTCCGCAACAATGACCTATGGAATACGTTATGGATGGAAAAAGAATCTGGAAGGGTCAAACAAAAAGACACAGGATTAAGAACCTCAGAAATCCTATACGGACCAATGAAATGAGGCTTAAACTTAGGAGAGGAAACCTTCACAGGAATATAACGAGATGACAACCAAACCAAATCCCCAACACGAAGTCGGGGACCCACACAGCGTCTGCGATTAGCGAAACGTTGAGCCTTCTCCTGGGACAAGGTCAAATTGTCCACTACATGAGTCCAAATCCGCTGCAACCTGTCCACCACAGTATCCACACCAGGACAGTCCGAAGACTCAACCTGCCCTGAAGAGAAACGAGGATGGAACCCAGAATTGCAGAAAAACGGCGAAACCAAAGTAGCTGAGCTGGCCCGATTATTAAGGGCGAACTCAGCCAAAGGCAAAAAGGACACCCAATCATCCTGATCAGCAGAAACAAAACATCTCAGATATGTTTCCAAGGTCTGATTGGTTCGTTCAGTTTGGCCATTTGTCTAAGGATGGAAAGCCGAGGAAAAAGACAAATCAATGCCCATCCTAGCACAAAATGCTCGCCAAAACCTCGAAATAAACTGGGAACCTCTGTCAGAAACGATGTTCTCTGGAATGCCATGTAAACGAACCACATGCTGGAAGAACAACGGCACCAAATCAGAGGAGGAAGGCAATTTAGACAAGGGTACCAAATGAACCATCTTAGAGAAGCGATCACAAACTACCCAAATGACTGACATTTTTTGAGAGACGGGGAGATCCGAAATAAAATCCATAGAGATATGTGTCCAAGGCCACTTCGGGACCGGCAAGGGCAAAAGCAACCCACTGGCACGAGAACAGCAGGGCTTAGCCCGAGCACAAATCCCACAGGACTGCACAAAAGAACGCACATCCCGCGACAGAGACGGCCACCAAAAGGATCTAGCCACTAAATCTCTGGTACCAAAGATTCCAGGATGACCAGCCAACACCGAACAATGAACCTCAGAGATAACTTTATTCGTCCACCTATCAGGGACAAACAGTTTCTCCGCTGGGCAACGATCAGGTTTATTAGCCTGAAATTTTTGCAGCACCCGCCGCAAATCAGGGGAGATGGCAGACACAATTACTCCCTCTTTGAGAATACCCGCCGGCTCAGGCAAACCCGGAGAGTCGGGCACAAAACTCCTAGACAGGGCATCTGCCTTCACATTTTTAGAGCCCGGAAGGTATGAAACCACAAAGTCAAAACGGGAGAAAAACAGCGACCAACGAGCCTGTCTAGGATTCAACCGTTTGGCAGACTCGAGATAAGTCAAGTTCTTGTGATCAGTCAAGACCACCACGCGATGCTTAGCTCCTTCAAGCCAATGACGCCACTCCTCGAATGCCCACTTCATGGCCAGCAACTCTCGATTGCCAACATCATAATTTCGCTCAGCAGGCGAAAACTTCCTGGAAAAGAAGGCGCATGGCTTCATCACCGAGCAATCAGAACCTCTTTGTGACAAAACAGCCCCTGCTCCAATTTCAGAAGCATCAACCTCGACCTGGAACGGAAGCGAAACATCTGGTTGACACAACACAGGGGCAGAAGAAAAACGACGCTTTAACTCTTGAAAAGCTTCCACAGCAGCAGAAGACCAATTGACCACATCAGCACCCTTCTTGGTCAAATCGGTCAATGGTTTAGCAATACTAGAGAAATTACAGATGAAGCGACGATAAAAATTAGCAAAGCCAAGGAACTTTTGCAGACTCTTCAGAGATGTCGGCTGAGTCCAATCATAAATGGCCTGGACCTTAACAGGGTCCATCTCGATAGTAGAAGGGGAAAAAATGAACCCCAAAAATGAAACCTTCTGAACACCAAAGAGACACTTTGATCCCTTCACAAACAAAGAATTAGCACGCAGGACCTGGAACACCATTCTGACCTGCTTCACATGAGACTCCCAATCATCCGAGAAGACCAAAATATCATCCAAGTATACAATCAGGAATTTATCCAGGTACTCTCGGAAGATGTCATGCATAAAGGACTGAAATACTGATGGAGCATTGGCAAGTCCGAATGGCATAACTAGGTACTCAAAATGGCCCTCGGGCGTATTAAATGCAGTTTTTCAGTCATCGCCCCGTTTAATACGCACAAGATTATATGCACCACGAATATCTATCTTGGTGAACCAACTAGCCCCCTTAATCCGAGCAAACAAATCAGATAGCAGCGGCAAGGGGTACTGAAATTTGACCGTGATTTTATTTAGAAGGCGGTAATCAATACAAGGTCTCAGCGAACCATCCTTCTTGGCCACAAAAAAGAACCCTGCTCCCAATGGCGATGACGACGGGCGAATATGACCCTTCTCCAAAGATTCTTTTACGTAACTCCGCATAGCGGCATGCTCAGGTACAGATAAATTAAACAGTCGACCCTTAGGAAACTTACTACCAGGAATCAACTCGATAGCACAATCACAATCCCTATGCGGAGGTAGGGCATTGGACTTGGGCTCATCGAATACATCCCGGTAATCAGACAAGAACTCTGGGACCTCAGAAGGGGTGGATGATGAGATAGACAGAAATGGAACATCACCATGTACCCCCTGACAGCCCCAGCTGGACACAGACATTGATTTCCAATCTAATACTGGGTTATGGACTTGTAGCCATGGCAACCCCAACACGACCACATCATGCAGATTATGCAACACCAGAAAGCGAATATCCTCCTGTTGCGCAGGAGCCATGCACATGGTCAGCTGGGTCCAATACTGAGGCTTATTCTTGGCCAAAGGCGTAGCATCAATTCCTCTCAATGGAATAAGACACTGCAAGGGCTCCAAGACAAACCCACAGCGTCTAGCAAACTCCAAGTCCATCAAATTTAGGGCAGCGCCTGAATCCACAAATGCTATGACAGAATAGGAAGACAAAGAGCAGATCAAAATAACGGACAAAAGAAATTTCGACTGTACCGTACCAATGGTGGCAGACTTAGTGAACCGCTTAGTGCGCTTAGGACAATCGGAGATAGCATGAGTGGAATCACCACAGTAGAAACACAGCCCATTCTGACGTCTGTGTCCTATCGCACTGCATAGGCTCAGGTTTATGCTCAGATAATACCGCCAAATGGTGCACAGATTTACGCTCACGCAAGCGTCGACCGATCTGAATGGCCAAAGACATAGACTCATTCAGACCAGCAGGCATAGAAAATCCCACCATGACATCCTTAAGGGCTTCAGAGAGACCCTTTCTGAAAATAGCTGCCAGCGCAGATTCATTCCATTGAGTGAGCACGGACCACTTTCTAAACTTCTGACAATAAATCTCTATCTCATCCTGACCCTGACACAGAGCCAGCAAATATTTCTCTGCCTGATCCACTGAATTAGGTTCATCGTACAGTAATCCGAGCGCCAGAAAAAACGCATCAATATTACATAATGCAGGATCTCCTGGCGCAAGGGAAAATGCCCAGTCTTGAGGGTCGCCACGTAATAAAGAAATAATGATCTTAACTTGTTGAACTGGGTCACCAGAGGAACGAGGTTTCAACGCCAGAAACAGTTTGCAATTATTTTTGACACTCAGAAATTTAGCTCTATCTCCAGAAAACAAATCAGGAATAGGAATTTTAGGTTCTAACATAGGATTCTGAACCACTAAATCTTTAATGTTCTGTACACTTATAGTGGGATTATCCATCAAAGAGGACAGACCCTGAATGTCCATGTCCACACCTGTGTCCTGAACCACCCAAATGTCTAGGGGAAAAAAAAGGCAAAACACAGTGCAAAGAAAAAAAAAATGGTCTCAGAACTTCTTTTTTCCCTCTATTGAGAAGCATTAGTACTCTGGGCGTCCAGTACTGTTATGAATAGGTAATTCAGAACCACAATGGACCTTGAAGTTCAGACCACACAAAGTGACCTGACAATAAGCAAAAAACATAGGACGAGCTCTGAGACGTGGGAACTCTGCTGACCGCAATCCCTAATCCTATCACACCACACTAGAGGTAGCCGTGGATTGCGCCTAACGCTCCCTATGCAACTCGGCACAGCCTGAGAAACTAGCTTGTCCTGAAGATAGAAAAATAAGCCTACCTTGCCTCAGAGAAATTCCCCAAAGGAAAAGGCAGCCCCCCACATATAATGACTGTGAGTTAAGATGAAAGTACAAGCACAGAGATGAAATAGATTTAGCAAAGCGAGGCCCGACTTACTGAATAGACCGAGGATAGGAAAGATAGCTTTGCGGTCAACACAAAAACCTACAAAACAACCACGCAGAGGGGCAAAAAGACCCTCCGCACCGACCAACGGTACGGAGGTGCTCCTTCTGCGTCTCAGAGCCTCCAGCAAGCAAGAAAAACCAAAACAACAAGCTGGACAAAAAATAAAGCAAACAAAAATAACACAAGCAGAACTTAGCTTATGCTGAGCAGACAGGCCACAGGAACAATCCAGGAGGAAGCAAGACCAATACTAGAACATTGACTGGAGGCCAGGATCAAAGCATTAGGTGGAGTTAAATAGAGCAGCACCTAACGACTTAACCTCATCACCTGAAGAAGGAAACTCAGAAGCCGCAGTACCACTTGTGACCACAGGAGGGAGCTCGACCACAGAATTCACAACAGTCGGCGCCACTCATTACAGTTGTCCTCCACTGAACAAAGCTCGGCCGCCTGTTTAGTCCTGTTACCAAATTTGAACTGCATTTAGCCTACTTTTGTATTTGGGCCTACTAACTGTGTCTGCACCACTCATTACACTTGTCCTCCACTGAACAAAGCTAGGTCGCATGTTTAGTCCTGTTACCAATTTTGAACTGCATTTAGCCTACATTTTATTTTGGGCCTACTAACTGTGTTAGCGCCACTCATTGCAGTTGTCCTCCACTGAACAAAGCTATGCCGCCTGTTTAGTCCTGTTACCAATATTGAACTGCATTTAGCCTACTTTTGTATTTGGGCCTACTAACTGTGTATGCTGCACTCCTTACAGTTGTCCTCCATGGAACAAAGCTAGGCCGCCTGTTTAGTCCTGTTACCAATTTTGAACTGCATTTAGCCTACTTTTTTAATGTGGACCTACTAACTGTGTCTGCGCCACTCATTACAGTTGTCCTCCACTGAACAAAGCAATGCCGCCTGTTTAGTCCTTTTACCAATTTTGAACTGCTTTTAGCCTACTTTATTATTTGGGCCTATATCTGTGTTTCCTCCTCATCCTTCCCATTGCCCAGCCACTGCTAGATGAGTCTGCTGGTACATTAACCCAGACCACTACATTCCCCTTGCACTCTACACAGCCAGAATCTGGCCCTGCTGAAAGTCAGGTTCCCCTTCCCGCATACTATACCAACTTACATGGGGACAAAGAGGAAGGTGCAGATGAAAGTGCAGGTTCTTTCATTAGGTGGGGGGGCATACTTGTTGGCGACGTCACTGTCACAGGGTCCCTAATAGTACGCAAAAGTTTCTCTGGCAGTGGGAGGCGCCTCCCGCCATCAAACACACCGCCGTACTATGAGGGGCCCTGTGCCAGTGCCAAGTGCCAATGAGTGGGCCCCCCTGTTTGCTCAGGATCACAGCACTTGCAAAGTTGAAATACTTACCTCTCCCTGCTCCACCACCGTGACGTATTCCGCTTTTCCTGGGCCCACGAAAATCTTGAGCCAGCCCTACCCCCCACAACTTTAGCCAAATGACCCCCTGTTTTCAATGCCTAACTATTATTATAAAGTAAATTAAGATTGACAAGCTTAAGAAATAAGAATTTATGTTTTTGGCATTAAAATGGACACTGTAGGTGTTTTCCTGTCCTCCACTCACTTCCGACTTTGATTCCCCATTGACTTGCATTGGGTTTCGTGTTTCGGTCGGCCCCGACTTTTCGCAATAATCGGCCGATTTCACCCGACTCGCCTTTTGACAAAGTCGGGTTTCGCGAAACCTGACTCGATCCTAAAAAAGTAAAAGTCGCTCAACTCTACTTGCCAATTTTGTGGGCCTGGTCATTTTACTCCACGTGTTGGCCCTCTTCCCCAGTTGTCACTCATTTAAATGACAGTACCTTGCGATGTACCTCGCCTGATTGCAGCGGCGGCAGATGGGTCGTTCGTCCTGATGATAGCGGTCGTTGTCTTTTCCTCTGGTCGGCAGGATCCTCTTTTGTCGTCGCCAGGGGACATCCTCCGGTCTGGAAGTCAGCTTGATTTTCTCTTTTGGGGATTCCTGCAGGGACTGCACAGTTTTAGCTAGTACAGCTTTTAGTCAGTTCCTGGACCTGGAGGCCCAATTCTGCAGAGGGATCATCATCCAGGATCTGTGCGTCGGCCTCAACAGGGACCTGAAGAAAGGGTGCCACCTTCTGGTGGTACGTGAGAGCTGCACACCTAGGGAGCACTGTGCGGCTGGGCTGAGGTTCATGCAGCACCCTGGTTACCCTGTCTTTAAATTGTGCAAAGTCCAGGTCAGGGTTTTGCAAGGCCAGGATGCATAATTGAGTCCTGTGGGTGTTGGACAGGAGCCCTTCAATTAACTGTTCCTTTCAGAGCCTGTCCCCATCCTGCATGCTGTTAGGGTCAACTTGTTTGATGGCCTGTAGTGCCTCTTGCAGATTAAGGGCATAGTCCCATATGCTATCCTGTTCTCGTTGTTTGCACCCGAAAAACCTCATTTTGATTTCTGCATCGGTGCGGGTGTCAAAAGTGGTTTTAAGTCTGGCAAATATCTGCTGCACCGTTTGCTTTTCCATATCTGGCCAGGATTTTACTTCTCTTAGGGCCACACCAATTAGTTTGCCAGTTAAGATGCTGACCTTTTGATGCTCGGTCAGGGCATATACCTCAAATAGGCTGCAGAGCCTTTCCTTAAAGTCAGTCAATGTATGGGACTCCCCTGAATATTGTGTAAGCCTGGCCGCTCCAGGTATATAAGGCATGGAGAGCGGCATTATGTTACTGCAGCGGGATCTGGCCTACTTGCAGGAACTGCGGGGACTGGTGGCATTATGGGAACTGTGGCTGCGACCGCCTCTAGTTCTCCTCCCAGGTCCGACATTTCCATTCCCCCGTGCTAACCTTCAGTTTGGCTGACGTCTCTCCTCCGGAGTCTGCAGCGGTTCCTCCTATGCATGGTTAGTCACTCTTTCTGGTCCTCCATCCAGGACATTGCAGCGTCTTCGCTTGTGGTTCTCCTGCACGGTGTACTCACTTGCGGCTCTCACTCCAGGCTTCGTCCACAATGGCACACCACTCTTTTTTTGCCCTCCTTGCGGCGCTCTTTCTGGCAGCTGTTTTTGGCGGTTATTTTGAAAATAAACCACGCGCACCGTGTGAGGCAGTTATGGCAATGTTTTGATGGAGTTGTTTTAAAAGCTCATTAAAGTGTCTCTAGTTTCTCAATAAATCACAGTCTCTTAGACGCACAAAACCCAGTTTGCTGGGTCGGTCTGATTCTGTTTGTTTGCTGCAGCAAAGATGTGTCACTTCCGACATGTGAAGCGGGATCCCCAGGGCTCCCGATGTGTTTGGCAGGGATGGTGAATGCCGGCAAATAAATGGAGGACACTGGGTTGCAGTCTTTACCTGGTTTACTGGTGTTAAGCAGCCTCAGTCCAGGGTACCGGCAACAGGTAAAGATAGAGTCCAGGCATCCCGAAGACAGGTGGAAATCTGTTATGATACGGTGGTCTAGGAGCAACATGGAACGAGCTCTGAAGGACGTGGTAACTGTACTGACCGCAGTCCCTAAGCTCAACACAACACTAGAAGCAGCCGTGGAATGCTCCTAACTCTCCCTAGGCATCTCGTCACAGCCTAAGAGCTAACTACACCTAAAGAAAGGAGCAGGAAAACTATCTTGCCTCAGAGAAAATCCCCAAAGGATAGATTAGCCCCCCACAAATAATGACTGTGAGTGGAGAGGGAAAAGACATACACAGAATGAAACCAGGATGAGCACAGGAGGCCAGTCTAGCTAAATAGATAGGACAGGATGGAATACTGTGCGGTCAGTATAAAACACTACAAAAATCCACGCAGAGTTTACAAAAAAAACTCCACACCTGACTAAAGGTGTGGAGGGCAAATCTGCCTCCCAGAGCTTCCAGCAAGACAGAATTAATTCACACTGATAAGCTGGACAAACATAGAAAGCACAGAATGGATAAGTCCACAATCTAAGGACAGAAAAGAGCAAGCAAAAACTTAGCTTAGCTGAACTGGTCAGGATAACAAGGAACTCCAAAGAGATGTGAATCCAACCAGGAACCATTTACAAGTGGCACTGGCTGAAGACAGAGCCAGACCTAAATAGCCGAGCAGAGAGAAGATAAGTAAAGGCAGCTGATGACATCTAACTCCAAGGAGCAGCCATACCACTAGAAACCACAAGAGGGAGCCCAAGAGCAGAACTCACAAAAGTGCCACTTACAACCACCGGAGGGAGCCCAAGAGCGGAATTCACAACAGTACCCCCCCTTGAGGAGGGGTCACCGAACCCTCACCAGAGCCCCCAGGCCGATCAGGACGAGCCAAGTGAAAAGCACAAAACAAATCAGTGGCATGGACATCGGAGGCAACAACCCAAGAATTATCCTCCTGGCCATAACCCTTCCACTTGACAAGATACTGAAGCCTCCGCCTTGAAAAACGAGAATCCAAAATCTTCTCAACCTCATATTCCAACTCTCCCTCAACCAACACCGGGGCAGGAGGGTCAACCGAGGGAACAACGGGCACCACATATCTCCGCAACAAAGATCTATGGAAAACATTATGAATGGCAAAAGAGGCAGGAAGAGCCAAACGAAAAGACACCGGATTAATAATTTCAGAAATTTTATAAGGACCAATAAACCGAGGCTTAAACTTAGGAGAAGAACCCTTCATAGGAACATGACGAGAAGACAACCAAACCAAATCCCCCACACGAAGCCGGGGACCAACACACCGACGGCGGTTAGCAAAACATTGAGCCCTTTCCTGAGACAACGTCAAATTGTCCACCACATGAGTCCAAATCTGCTGCAGCCTGTCCACCACAGAATTAACACCAGGACAATCAGAAGGCTCAACCTGCCCAGAAGAAAAACGAGGATGAAAACCAAAATTACAAAAGAAAGGTGAAACCAAAGTAGCCGAACTAGCCCGATAATTAAGGGCATACTCGGCCAATGGCAAGAAGGCCACCCAATCATCCTGATCAGCAGACACAAAGCATCTCAAATAAGTCTCCAAAGTCTGATTAGTTCGCTCGGTCTGGCCATTTGTCTGAGGATGAAATGCAGAAGAAAAAGACAAATCAATGCCCAGCCTAGCACAAAAGGCCCGCCAAAATCTAGAGACAAACTGAGAACCTCTGTCAGACACAATATTCTCCGGAAAGCCATGCAAACGAACCACATGCTGAAAAAATAATGGAACCAGATCTGAGGAGGAAGGCAACTTAGGCAAAGGTACCAGATGGACCATTTTAGAGAACCGGTCACAAACAACCCAGATAACAGACATCTTGTGGGAAACAGGAAGATCTGAAATAAAATCCATGGAAATATGCATCCAGGGCCTCTCAGGGACCGGCAAAGGCAAAAGCAACCCACTAGCGCGGGAACAGCAAGGCTTGGCCAGGACGCAAGTCCCACAGGACTGCACAAAAGCACGCACATCGCGTGACAAGGAAGGCCATCAAAAGTACCTAGCAACCAAATCTCTGGTACCAAAAATCCCAGGATGACCAGCCAACACTGAACAATGAACCTCAGAAATTACCTTACTTGTCCATCTATCAGGAACAAACAGCTTCCCCACTGGACAGCGGTTAGGCCTATCAGCCTGAAATTCCTGAAGCACCCGCCGCAAATCAGGGGAGATCGCAGAAAGAATCACCCCCTCCTTAAGAATACCAACCGGCTCAAGAACTCCAGGAGAATCAGGCGAAAAACTCCAAGAGAGGGCATCAGCCTTAACATTTTTAGATCCCGGAAGATACGAGACCACAAAATCAAAACGGGAGAAAAACAGGGACCATCGAGCCTGTCTAGGATTCAGCCACTTGGCCGACTCGAGGTAAATCAGATTCTTATGATCGGTCAGGACAACAACACGGTGTTTAGCTCCCTCAAGCCAATGTCGCCACTCCTCAAACGCCCACTTCATAGCCAACAACTCCCGATTGCCAACATCATAATTGCGTTCCGCAGGCGAAAACTTTCTGAAAAAAAAAGCACACGGTTTCATCAAAGAACCATCAGACTCCCTCTGAGACAAAACGGCCCCTGTCCCAATCTCAGAAGCGTCGACCTCAACCTGAAAAGGAAGAGAAACATCCGGTTGACGCAACACAGGGGCAGAAGTAAATCGGCGTTTAAGCTCCTGAAAGGCCTCAATAGCCTCAGAGGACCAATTAGTCACATCAGCGCCTTTCTTCGTCAAATCAGTAAGGGGCTTAACCACACTGGAAAAATTGGCAATGAAACGGCGATAGAAATTAGCAAAGCCCAAAAATTTTTGAAGACCCTTCACAGATGTGGGTTCGATCCAGTCATGAATAGCTTGGACCTTAACAGGATCCATTTCTATAGACGAGGGAGAAAAAATAAAACCCAAAAAAGAGACCTTCTGAACTCCGAATAGGCACTTTGACCCCTTCACAAACAAAGCATTATCACGAAGGATCTGGAACACCATCCTGACCTGCTTCACATGAGACTCCCAATCATCGGAAAAAATCAAAATATCATCCAAATATACGACCATGAATTTATCAAGATAATTGCGGAAAATATCATGCATGAAAGACTGGAACACAGATGGAGCCTTAGAGAGCCCAAATGGCATCACAAGGTATTCAAAATGGCCTTCGGGCGTATTAAATGCAGTTTTCCATTCGTCACCCTGTTTAATACGAACAAGATTATATGGCCCTCGGAGGTCAATCTTAGTAAACCAACTAGCCCCCTGAATCTGAGCAAACAAATCAGTAAGCAAAGGCAAGGGGTATTGGAATTTGACCGTGATCTTATTAAGAAGACGATAATCAATACAGAGTCTCAAGGAGCCATCCTTCTTAGCAACAAAAAAGAAACCCGCTCCCAATGGTGACGAAGAGGGCCGAATATGCCCTTTCTCCAAAGATTCCTTAACATAGCTCCGCATGGCGGCATGATCTGGCACAGACAGATTGAAAAGTCGTCCCTTAGGGAACTTACAACCAGGAATCAAGTTAATAGCAGAATCACAGTCCCTATGTGGAGGAAGGGAACTGGACTTGGGCTCATCAAATACATCCTGAAAATCCGACAAAAACTCAGGGACCTCAGAAGAGGGGGAAGAGGAAATTGACATCAAAGGAACGTCACTATGTACTCCTCGACAACCCCAACTAGTCACCGACATAGTTTTCCAATCCAGCACCGGATTATGTTCCTGTAACCATGGAAATCCCAGTACAACAACATCATGCAGGTTATGCAACACCAGAAAACGGCAATCTTCCTGCTGTGCAGGAGCCATGTACATAGTCATCTGTGTCCAGTACTGAGGTTGATCCTTGGCCAAGGGTGTAGCATCAATGCCCCTCAAAGGAATAGGGCTCTGCAAAGGCTGCAAGGAAAAACCACAGCGCCTGGCGAATTCTAAGTCCATTAAGTTCAGGGCAGCGCCTGAATCCACAAATGCCATGACAGAAAAGGACGACAATGAGCAAATCAGGGTCACAGATAAGAGAAATTTAGGCTGTATAGTACTAATGGTAACAGACCTAGCGACTCTCTTAGTACGCTTAGGGCAATCAGAGATAACATGAGCCGAATCACCACAGTAAAAACACAGCCTATTCTGACGTCTGAATTCCTGCCGTTCTATTCTAGTCAAAATCCTATCACATTGCATAGGTTCAGGACTTTGCTCAGAGGATACTGCCATATGGTGCACAGCTTTGCGCTCGCGCAGACGCCGATCAATCTGAATGGCTAGAGACAAAGATTCGCCCAAACCGGCAGGCGTAGGAAAGCCCACCATAACATCTTTAAGGGTTTCATAAAGACCTTTTCTGAAAATAGCAGCCAGAGCCTCTTCATTTCATTTAGTGAGCACAGACCATTTTCTAAATTTCTGGCAGTATAACTCTGCCGCTTCCTGACCTTGACACAAGGCCAACAGGGTTTTTTCTGCATGATCCACAGAATTAGGTTCGTCATACAATAATCCGAGGGCTTGAAAAAATGCATCTACATTCAATAATGCCGGATCCTGTTATGACCTGGTGGTTAAGAGCACACGGAATGACCTGATAGTTACAAATAATATAGGACGAGCTCTGAGACGTGGGAACTCTGCTGACCGCAATCCCTAATCCTATCACACACACTAGAAATAGCCGTGGATTGCTCCTAACGCTCCCTATGCAACTCGACACAGCCTAAGGAACTAGCTAGCCCTGAAGATAGAAAAATAAAGCCTACCTTGCCTCAGAGAAATTCCCCAAAGGAAAAGGCAGCCCCCCACATATAATGACTGTGAGTAAAGATGAAAATACAAGCACAGAGATGAAATAGATTTAACAAAGTGAGGCCCAACTTACTGAACAGACTGAGGATAGGAAAGGTAACTTTGCGGTCAGCACAAAAAACTACAAAAAGACCACGCAGAGGGCGCAAAAGACCCTCCGCGCCGACTCACGGTGCGGAGGCGCTCCCTCTGCGTCCCAGAGCTCCCAGCAAGCAAGACAAAAATCAAAATAGCAAGCTGGACAGAAAAATAGCAAACAAAAGAAAAACAAGCAGGAACTTAGCTTCTGCTGGGAAGACAGGTCACAAGAACGATCCAGGAGTGAACAAGACCAATACTGGAACATTGACAGGTGGCATGGAGCAATGATCTAAGTGGAGTTAAATAGAGCAGCCAGCTAACGAATTAACCTCGTCACCTGTGGAAGGAAACTCAGAAGCCGCAGCCCCACTCACCACCAACAGAGGAAGCCCATGAACAGAACCAGCCGAAGTACCATTCCTGACCACAGGAGGGAGCTTAACAACAGAATTCACAACAGTACCCCCCCTTGAGGAGGGGTCACCAAACCCTCACCAGAGCCCCCAGGCCGACCAGGATGAACCAAATGAAAGGCACGAACCAGATCGGCAGCATGAACATCGGAGGCAAAGACCCAGGAATTATCTTCCTGACCATAACCCTTCCACTTGACCAGGTACTGGAGTTTCCGTCTCGAAATACGAGAATCCAAAATCTTCTCCACGACATACTCCAACTCCCCCTCAACCAACACCGGGGCAGGGGGATCAACGGATGGAACCACAGGCGCCACGTATCTCCGCAACAACGACCTATGGAATACATTATGGATGGCAAAAGAAGCTGGAAGGGTCAAACGAAATGACACAGGATTGAGAACCTCAGAAATCTTATATAGACCAATGAAACGAGGCTTAAACTTAGGAGAGGAAACCTTCATAGGAACATAACGAGACGACAACCAAACCAAATCCCCAACACGAAGTCGGGGACCCACACAGCGCCGGCGGTTGGCGAAACGTTGAGCCTTCTCCTGGGACAATGTTAAATTGTCCACCACATGAGTCCAAATCTGCTGCAACCTATCCACCACAGTATCTACACCAGGACAGTCCGAAGACTCAACCTGCCCTGAAGAGAAACGAGGATGGAAACCAGAATTGCAGAAAAAAGGGGAAACCAAAGTAGCCGAGCTGGCCCGATTATTAAGGGCGAACTCAGCCAAAGGCAAAAAGGACACCCAATCATCCTGATCAGCAGAAACAAAGCATCTCAGATATGTTTCCAAAGTCTGATTAGTTCGTTCGGTTTGGCCATTTGTCTGAGGATGGAAAGCCGAGGAAAAAGACAAACCAATGCCCATCCTAGCACAAAAGGCTCGCCAAAACCTCGAAACTAACTGGGAACCTCTGTCCGAAACGATGTTCTCCGGAATGCCATGTAAACGAACCACATGCTGGAAAAACAATGGCACCAAATCAGAGGAGGAAGGCAATTTAGACAAGGGTACCAAATGAACCATCTTAGAGAAGCGATCACAAACCACCCAAATGACTGACATCTTTTGAGAGACAGGGAGATCCGAAATAAAATCCATAGAGATATGCGTCCAGGGCCTCTTCTGGACTGGCAAGGGCAAAAGCAACCCACTGGCATGAGAACAGCAGGGCTTAGCCCGAGCACAAGTCCCACAGGACTACACAAAAGAACGCACATCCCGTGACAAAGACGGCCACCAAAAGGATCTAGCCACCAAATCTCTGGTACCAAAGATTCCAGGATGACCAGCCAACACCGAACAATGAACCTCAGAGATAACTCTACTAGTCCATTTATCAGGGACAAACAGTTTCTCCGCTGGGCAACGGTCAGGTCTATCAGCCTGAAATTTTTGCAGCACCCGCCGCAAATCAGGGGAGATGGCAGACAAAATTACCCCCTCTTTGAGAATACCCGTCGGCTCAGGAACACCCGGAGAGTCAGGCACAAAACTCTTTGACAGGGCATCAGCCTTCACATTCTTAGAGCCTGGAAGGTACGAAACCACAAAATCAAAACGGGGGAAAAATAGCGACCAACGAGCCTGTCTAGGATTCAACCATTTGGCAGACTCAAGATAAGTCAAATTCTTGTGATCCGTCAAGACCACCACGCGATGCTTGGCTCCTTCAAGCCAATGACGCCACTCCTCGAATGCCCACTTCATGGCCAACAACTCTCGATTGCCAACATCATAATTGTGCTCAGCAGGCGAAAACTTTCTAGAAAAGAAGGCACATGTTTTCATCACCGAGCCATCAGAACTTCTTTGCGACAAAACAGCCCCTGCTCCAACCTCAGAAGTATCAACCTCGACCTGAAACGGGAGCGAAACATCTGGCTGGCACAACACAGGGGCAGAAGAAAAACGACGATTCAGCTCCTGAAAAGCTTCAACAGCCGCAGAAGACCAATTGACCACATCAGCACCCTTCTTGGTCAAATCAGTCAACGGTTTAGCAACACTAGAAAAATTACTGATGAAGCGACGATAAAAATTAGCAAAGCCCAGGAACTTTTGCAGACTCTTCACAGATGTCGGCTGAGTCAAATCATGAATGGCCTGAACTTTAACAGGATCCATCTCGATAGTAGAAGGGGAAAAAATGAAACCCAAAAATGAAACCTTCTGAACTCCAAAGAGACACTTTGACCCCTTCACAAACAAAGAATTAGCACGAAGGACCTGGAACACCATTCTGACCTGCTTCACGTGAGACTCCCAATCATCCGAAAAGACCAAAATATCATCCAAATATACAATCAGGAATCTATCCAGGTACTCTCGGAAGATGTCATGCATAAAGGACTGAAATACTGATGGAGCATTGGAAAGTCCGAATGGCATAACCAGGTACTCAAAATGGCCCTCGGGCATATTAAATGCTGTTTTCCATTCATCGCCCTGTTTAATACGCACAAGATTATATGCACCACGAAGATCTATCTTGGTGAACCAACAAGCCCCCTTAATCCGAGCAAATAAATCAGACAGCAGCGGCAAAGGGTACTGAAATTTGACTGTGATCTTATTAAGAAGGCGGTAATCAATACAAGGTCTCAAAGAACCATCCTGATTGGCTACAAAAAAGAACCCTGCTCCCAATGGTGACGACGACGGACGAATATGACCCTTCTCCAAGGATTCCTTTACATAACTCCGCATAGCGGCGTGCTCTGGCACAGATAAATTGAACAGTCGGCCCTTAGGAAACTTACTACCAGGAATCAAATTGATAGCACAATCGCAATCCCTATGAGGAGGTAGGGTACTGGATTTGGGCTCATCAAATACATCCCGGTAATCCGACAAAAACTCCGGGACTTCAGAAGGGGTGGATGACGAAATAGACAAAAATGGAACATCACCATGTACCCCCTGACAACCCCAGCTGGACACAGACATTGATTTCCAACCCAATACTGGATTATGGACCTTTAGCCATGGCAACCCCAAAACGACCACATCATGCAGATTATGCAACACCAAAAAGCGAATATCCTCCTGATGTGCAGGAGCCATGCACATGGTCAATTGGGTCCAGTACTGAGGCTTATTCTTGGCCAAAGGCGTAGTATCAATTCCTCTCAATGGAATAGGATACTGCAAGGGCTCCAAGAAAAAAACACAGCGCGTAGCAAATTCCAAGTCCATCAAATTCAGGGCAGCGCCTCAATCCACAAATGCCATAACACAATAGGATGACAAAGAGCAAATCAGAGTAACGGACAGAAGAAATTTCGACTGTACCGTACCAATGGTGGCAGACCTAGCAAAACGCTTAGTGCGTTTAGGACAATCGGAGATAGCATGAGTGGAATCACCACAGTAAAAACACAGCCCATTCCGACGTCTGTGTTCTTGCCGTTCAGCTCTGGTCAAAGTCCTATCACATTGCATAGGCTCAGGTCTATGCTCAGATAATACCGCCAAATGGGGCACAGCTTTACGCTCACGCAAGCGTCGATCGATCTGAATGGCCAAAGACTTAGACTCATTCAGACCAGCAGGCATAGGAAATCCCACCATGACATCCTTAAGGGCTTCAGAGAGACACTTTCTGAAAATTGCTGCCAGGGCACATTCATTCCACTGAGTGAGTACAGACCACTTCCTAAACTTCTGACAATATATCTCTACCTCATCCTGACCCTGACACAGAGCCAGCAAGATTTTCTCTGCCTGATCCACTGAATTTGGTTCATCATAAAGCAATCCGAGCGCCAGAAAAAACGCATCAACATCACGCAATGCCGGATCTCCTGGCGCAAGGGAAAATGCCCAGTCTTGAGGGTCGCCACGTAACAAAGAAATAATGATTTTCACTTGTTGAACAGGGTCACCTGAGGAGCGAGGTTTCAAAGCAAGAAACAATTTACAATTATTTTTGAAATTTAGATCATGTTAGGGGTCGAGTTCCCGCTTCTGCACAGGGGGAATCTCGAGCCACCTCCGCTGCGGTCTCCCATTCTTGTCCAGCCGCAGTGGAGTCTGCTCAGCAAAGACATCGGTCCCAGCATCTTGCTCATTCTCACTCTGTTCTGAGAGTTAATGCTGCTTCTCCAGTCTCTGCCATTAAAGTCAGTGCTGGTCAGCAGCGAGCGGACTTCTCTGGGACTAAGTCCTTGTCTGCACGTACTGAGCATGCCCAGGGTAAGATCTCCCGTTGGAGATCGAGGGTCATGTGCTCAGGCTCTGCAGCACATTCCATTGGTCCTCTTGGCAGGTCTTGGAAGGGCAAAGGTGCTGTGGCCACTTCCTGTGCTGCTGCTATATAAACTGCGCATGACCGCACGGCCATGCGCTAGTATTGTCTTTCAATCGCTAATGTGTGTATGTTGTGAGTGCAAGGCGTCCTTGGATACCCCTACCCTATTGAATGACTGTTCGCGGAAGGTGTATGGCTGCTACCTAGCGCCCGACTTATCCAACAGCACTAGTCACACATTATAGCGTCCAGTTGCTGTGACCGCCAGTACGGCGCCGTGCACTTCCTCTGTGCTTTCCTTACCCAAGCCTGGGTGGTTAGTGGCGTTCGTCAGTGTGGCACTGCATGCACTCTTGTGCCTTAATATTGCTCTTCAGTTTCCTTACACACCCAGTTGCGGTGTTGTGCCAGCAAGGGTCTAATCGGACTTTAATCCTAGTTGGGGTTGAGTTCGCTGACTACTTGCTCGCGCTTTAGGTGCGGTACCGCGGTCCTGTGCCTTAACAGGATTGCTTCTTTCACACTGGGTGAGGTTAACCCACGCGTGTATACTTTAGTGTACCGCCATATAGTCTGCTAATTGCTAGCAGCAGGTTTTCACCTGCACGGTGGACCCCGGACTGCGAACGCATCTATACCATCTGTCTTGGTGCGTTCCGCCAGTCCTAACAGAATACTAGCGCCAGGGTCTGGCTAGTAAAATGGCAGACGACCAGCGTTTACAGCGGTACATCCAGCAGCTGGAGGGAAGGTTGGCGGCTCTTGAGCGTTCAACTTCAGCTGTGGATGTTACTGCTGTCACTGTTCAGGCTGCAAGTGTGGCTGCAGCTACCTTGTCCACTGCCGCCCCTGTACCGACGCTATCTCGCCTCCCGCTACCAGAGAAATTTTCTGATGACAGTAAGTCCTGTAGGGGTTTCGTGAGTCAGTGCTCAATACATCTCGAGCTTCTGGCCTCTCGTTTCCCTACAGAGCGGGCTAAGGTGGGCTTTATAATTTCCTTATTGTTGGACAGGGCGTTGCAGTGGGCTACGCCGCTGTGGGAGCGTGGCGATCATGTGGTGCAGAGTGCTCCGTTATTCCTGAGCACTCTGAAACAGGTCTTTCTAGGACCTCGTGTCACCCATGACACGGCGCTCCAACTGTTGGCACTGACTCAGGGCTCGTCCTTGGTCAGCCTTTTTGCCGTCCATTTCCGCACTCTAGCATCTGAGCTGGAGTGGTCGGATAAAGCCCTTATCCCTATATTTTGGAGGGGGCTGGCTGACCACGTTAAGGATGCTCTGGCTACTAGGGAGATTCCTGCCACACTGGAAGAGTTAATAACAGTATCTACTCGCATCGACCTCCGTTTTCACGAGCGGAGGTTAGAGCGAGCCCAGTGTAGGCAGAGGTTTCGGCTGGCTCCCACCTTCGCCAAACCTTTGGAATCTCCAGTCCAGGCTCCTGAGTTCCAGGAACCTAAGGTGGTGTCACGAGCGGGATCTAAGTCCCAGACCGCTCGTGCACTCCAGGGTTGCCATGTATGCCAACAGTCAGGACATCTTGCCACCAGATGTCATCAGCGGTCGAGGAAACGTCAGCGTCTAGTGGTAGTAGGTGGAGGTGCACTAGACACTGCGACGTTTGCCTCCAAATTGTCCTTTAAGTGGACAATTACCTTTGGCTCATCCTCCCACTCGGTAGACCTCTGCGTGGATTCTGGGGCGGAGGGCAATTTTATGTCTTCTGCCTTCGCCCAACGTCACGCAATACCCCTGGTTATGCTATCTCAACCAGTAACGGTACGAGTGGTGAATGGGTCGACACTCCCCGCACAGATAACACATCAGACCATCCCTGTTACTCTGTCCCTGTCGCCATCCCATCAGGAGATTATTTCTCTGCTCATCATTCCTGAGGGTATTGATGAGGTCCTGTTGGGGATACCTTGGCTACGGTACCACTCTCCTCACATCGAGTGGTCCTCAGGCAGAATTCTGGGATGGGGTGAATCATGTGGGGGTAGGTGTCACAGAGAGTGCGTTCAGGTTGCTACTACTGAGGTACCCGCAGATCTATCCTCTCTCCCCAAGCAATATTGGTCTTACGCAGACGTGTTCTCCAAAAAGGCGGCGGAGACCCTTCCGCCCCATCGCCCCTATGACTGTCCTATCGATCTCTTGCCTGGTGCGGAGCCTCCCCGGGGTCGAGTTTATCCATTATCTCTCCTGTAGACGGAGGCCATGTCTCAGTACATTCAAGAGAATCTGGCAAGAGGGTTTATCAGGAAGTCAGTGTCACCTGCTGGGGCAGGGTTCTTCTTCGTGCAGAAGAAGAATGGGGAACTATGTCCATGCATAGACTACAGGGGTCTTAACGCTATCACCGTTAAGAACAAGTATCCTTTGCCCTTGATATCCGAGCTCTTCGATAGGCTTCGGGGAGCTAGAGTGTTTACTAAATTAGATCTGCGAGGTGCTTACAACCTGATTCGCATCCGTGAGGGGGACGAATGGAAAACGGCGATTAACACCAGAGATGGGCACTATGAGTATCTGGTGATGCCCTTCGGGCTCTGTAATGCCCCAGCCGTTTTTCAAGACTTTGTCAACGACATCTTCCGGGATATGCTTTCCACCTCAGTTGTAGTCTATCTGGATGATATTCTCATCTTTTCTCCAGATATTGACTCCCACCGGAGAGATGTTGGCAGAGTCTTCGACCTCCTACGGGCAAACTCTTTTTACGCTAAGTTGGAGAAGTGTATGTTTGAGCAGGAGTCTTTGCCGTTCCTGGGCTATATCATCTCCGCCCAGGGATTGGCTATGGATCCTGCCAAACTACAGGCTGTGATGGACTGGCAAGAGCCCCATTCTCTTAAAGCGGTGCAGCGCTTTATGGGGTTCATTAACTATTACCGCCAGTTCATTCCCCACTTCTCAACTCTGGTAGCTCCCTTGGTAGCCCTCACCAAGAAGGGAGCGAATCCTAAATTGTGGTCGGAAGAGGTCTCCAAGGCCTTCACTTCTATTAAGTCCCACTTTGCTAGCGTTCCCATCTTACATCGTCCCGATGTGGATAAGCCATTCCTAATGGAGGTGGATGCCTCATCCGTTGGTGCTGGAGCAGTCCTCTATCAGAAGGGTGCTCAAGGTCGGAAGCATCCATGCTTCTTCTTCTCTAAGACCTTCTCGCCAGCGGAGAGAAACTACTCCATCGGGGATAGGGAGCTGCTAGCAATGAAGTTGGCCTTTTCAGAGTGGAGACACCTTCTGGAAGGTGCGCGGTTTCCCTTCCAGGTTTACACTGACCACAAAAATTTGGTCTACTTACAAACAGCCCAGCGGCTAAATTCTCGCCAAGCCAGATGGTCCTTGTTCTTTTCCCGGTTCCACTTTTCTCTTCATTTTCTCGCCGGGGAGAAGAATATTCGTGCTGATGCTCTCTCTCGCTCCCTTATGTCAACTGAAGAGGAGGAAGAGGAGCCTCGGCTTATTGTTCCTTCTGAGAGCCTGAGAACCGTAGCGCCGGTTTCGCTTGAGTCTGTGCCTCCGGGCAAGACTTTTGTGCCCATTAATTTGCGACCGGAGGTTCTCTCTTGGGCTCATTCGTCCAGAGTGGGTGGACACTTTGGGACAAAGAGGACATCTGAGCTACTGACGAGGACGTACTGGTGGCCGCATATGGTCCGGGATGTCAGGGATTATATTCTGGCGTGTGTCTCCTGCGCCAAAAATAAATCTCCGCGTCAAAGGCCAGCTGGGTTGCTCTATCCCTTGCCGGTGGCAGATAGGCCCTGGGAGATGGTCGGGATGGACTTTGTCGTGGGTTTGCCCAAGTCTCGCGGCTGTACCATCATTTGGATCATCACCGATCATTTCTTGAAAATGGTGCATTTGGTGCCGCTACCACGGTTACCTTCTGCACGGGCCTTGGCTGCGTTGTTCATTAAGCACATCTTCCGCCTACATGGTATGCCTGACAAAATTGTCAGTGACCGGGGTCCCCAGTTTGCGTCTCGGTTCTGGAGAGAGCTATGTCGTCTTCTCAGTATTGAGTTGAATCTCTCTTCCGCTTATCATCCCGAGACGAATGGGTTGGTAGAGAGGGCCAACCAGACCTTGGTCACATACCTGCGACATTTTGTTTCAGCCAGGCAGGATGACTGGGCATCCTTGCTATCATGGGCAGAGTTTGCGCTGAACAACGCCGTAGCCGACTCCACTGGACAAACCCCATTCCTCCTCAACTATGGTCAGCATCCACGGGTACCTGTGCCTATGCCCGTGTCTTCCGCAGACTCCAGGGTGGCAGACTGGGCTGTGGAGGCACGGGATATTTGGGACCGCACTCAGGATGCCATTCGGGCCTCTAAGGAGAGAATGAGGTCCTCCGCCGATGCTCATCGGCGCCCCGCTCCGACCTTTGCTCCTGGCGACTTGGTGTGGCTCTCCGCCCGTAACATCAGGCTGCGAGTTGAGTCCACTAAATTTGCTCCTCGCTACTTGGGTCCCTTCAAGGTCCTCGAACAGGTTAATCCTGTGGTCTACCGTCTGGCCCTTCCTCCACGCCTTGGTATCACCGACACCTTTCGTGTGTCCCTCCTTAAGCCCGTATACATGTCCCGGTTTTCTGAGTCATCTGCCGGGACATCGGGTTCGTCTACGGACGATTTCGAGGTGAACGCTATCTTGTGGTGCAAGGTGGTACGTGGCAAAAAAAATTTTTAGGTGGACTGGAAGGGTTATGGCCCTGAGGATAGGTCCTGTGAGCCTGCTGAGCACATTCGGGCTCCGCAGCTCATTGCTACCTTCGAACGTAGCGAGGCCCAAGGAGGGGGGGCCCTAGGAGGGGGGGTAATGTTAGGGGTCGAGTTCCCGCTTCTGCACAGGGGGAATCTCGAGCCACCTCCGCTGCGGTCTCCCAGTCTTGTCCAGCCGCAGTGGAGTCTGCTCAGCAAAGACGTCGGTCCCAGCGTCTTGCTCATTCTCACTCTGTTCTGAGAGTTACTGCTGCTTCTCCAGTCTCTGCCATTAAAGTCAGTGCTGGTCAGCAGCGAGCGGACTTCTCTGGGACTAAGTCCTTGTCTGCACGTACTGAGCATGCCCAGGGTAAGATCTCCCGTTGGAGATCGAGGGTCATGTGCTCAGGCTCTGCAGCACATTCCATTGGTCCTCTTGGCAGGTCTTGGAAGGGCAAAGGTGCTGTGGCCACTTCCTGTGCTGCTGCTATATAAACTGCGCATGACCGCACGGCCATGCGCTAGTATTGTCTTTCAATCGCTAATGTGTGTATGTTGTGAGTGCAAGTCGTCCTTGGATACCCCTACCCTATTGAATGACTGTTCGCGGAAGGTGTATGGCTGCTACCTAGCGCCCGACTTATCCTACAGCACTAGTCACACATTATAGCGTCCAGTTGCTGTGACCGCCAGTACGGCGCCGTGCACTTCCTCTGTGCTTTCCTTACCCAAGCCTGGGTGGTTAGTGGCGTTCGTTAGTGCGGCACTGCATGCACTCTTGTGCCTTTATATTGCTCTTCAGTTTCCTTACACACCCAGTTGCGGTGTTGTGCCAGCAAGGGTCTAATCGGACTTTAATCCTAGTTGGGGTTGAGTTCGCTGACTACTTGCTCGCGCTTTAGGTGCGGTACCGCGGTCCTGTGCCTTAACAGGATTGCTTCTTTCACACTGGGTGAGGTTAGCCCACGCGTGTATACTTTAGTGTACCGCCATATAGTCTGCTAATTGATAGCAGCAGGTTTTCACCTGCACGGTGGACCCCGGACTGCGAACGCATCTATACCATCTGTCTTGGTGCGTTCCGCCAGTCCTAACAGATCTATCCCCAAACAACAAATCAGGAATAGGAATCCTAGGCTCTAACATCGGATTCTGAACCACAAAATCTTGAATGTTTTGTACCCTTGCAGTGAGATTATTCATACAATAGGACAGACCTTGAATGTCCATATCTACACCTGTATCCTGAACCACCCAGAGGTAAAGGGGAAAAGAGAGACAAAACACACTGCAAAGAAAAAAAAATGGTCTCAGAACTTCTCTTATCCCTCTATTGAGATGCATTAATACTTTTGGCCACCTGTACTGTTATGACCTGGTGGTTAAGAGCACACGGAATGACCTGATAGTTACAAATAATATAGGACGAGCTCTGAGACGTGGGAACTCTGCTGACCGCAATCCCTAATCCTATCACACACACTAGAAATAGCCGTGGATTGCTCCTAACGCTCCCTATGCAACTCGACACAGCCTAAGGAACTAGCTAGCCCTGAAGATAGAAAAATAAAGCCTACCTTGCCTCAGAGAAATTCCCCAAAGGAAAAGGCAGCCCCCCACATATAATGACTGTGAGTAAAGATGAAAATACAAACACAGAGATTAAATAGATTTAGCAAAGTGAGGCCCGACTTACTGAACAGACTGAGGATAGGAAAGGTAACTTTGCGGTCAGCACAAAAAACTACAAAAAGACCACGCAGAGGGTGCAAAAGACCCTTCGCACCGACTCACGGTGCGGAGGCGCTCCCTCTGCGTCCCAGAGCTTCCAGCAAGCAAGACAAAAATCAAAATAGCAAGCTGGACAGAAAAATAGCAAACAAAAGAAAAACAAGCAGGAACTTAGCTTCTGCTGGGAAGACAGGTCACAAGAACGATCCAGGAGTGAACAAGACCAATACTGGAACATTGACAGGTGGCATGGAGCAATGATCTAAGTGGAGTTAAATAGAGCAGCCAGCTAACGAATTAACCTCGTCACCTGTGAAAGGAAACTCAGAAGCCGCAGCCCCACTCACCATCAACAGAGGAAGCCCATGAACAGAACCAGCCGAAGTACCATTCCTGACCACAGGAGGGAGCTTGACAACAGAATTCAAAACAGGATCCCCTGTTTCAAGAGAAAAAGCCCAGTCTCGAGGGTCACCACGCAGGAAGGATATGATGATTTTTACTTGCTGAATGGGATCACCAGAAGAACGGGGTTTCAAAGCAAAAAACAATTTGCAGTTATTTTTAAAGTTCAAAAACTTGGATCTGTCCCCAAAAAACAAATCAGGAGTAGGAATTCTGGGCTCTAAAGCGGGAGTCTGGACAACATAGTCCTGGATACTCTGTACTCTTGCAGCAAGTTGATCCACACGAGAAAACAAACCCTGAACATCCATGCCAAAGCATATATCCTGAACCACCCAGATATCAAGAGGAAAAGAAAAAAAAAAGACAAATCAAAGCACAGAAAAAAAAAATGGTTCAGAACTTTCTTTTCCTTCTTTTGACATGCATTTAATTCATTTTTGGCCACTTGTACTGTTATGATACGGTGGTCTAGGAGCAACATGGAACGAGCTCTGAAGGACGTGGTAACTGTACCGACCGCAGTCCCTAAGCTCAACACAACACTAGAAGCAGCCGTGGAATGCTCCTAACTCTCCCTAGGCATCTCGTCACAGCCTAAGAGCTAACTACCCCTAAAGAAAGAAGCAGGAAAACTATCTTGCCTCAGAGAAAATCCCCAAAGGATAGATTAGCCCCCCACAAATAATGACTGTGAGTGGAGAGGGAAAAGACATACACAGAATGAAACCAGGATGAGCACAGGAGGCCAGTCTAGCTAAATAGATAAGACAGGATGGAATACTGTGCGGTCAGTATAAAACACTACAAAAATCCACGCAGAGTTTACAAAAAAAACTTCACACCTGACTAAAGGTGTGGAGGGCAAATCTGCCTCCCAGAGCTTCCAGCAAGACAGAATTAATTCACACTGATAAGCTGGACAAACATAGAAAGCACAGAATGGATAAGTCCACAATCTATGGACAGAAAAGAGCAAGCAAAAACTTAGCTTAGCTGAACTGGTCAGGATAACAGGGAACTCCAAAGAGATGTGAATCCAACCAGGAACCATTTACAAGTTGCACTGGCTGAAGACAGAGCCAGACCTAAATAGCCGAGCAGAAGAGAAGATAAGTGGAGGCAGCTGATGACAGCTAACTCCAAGGAGCAGCCATACCACTAGAAATCACAAGAGGGAGCCCAAGAGCAGAACTCACAAAAGTGCCACTTACAACCACCGGAGGGAGCCCAAGAGCGGAATTCACAACAGAAATCCCCTTGACAGTTCAGTTTGGGAGCCTTCCACTATGCGCTGCTCTGTGGTCCCTTGCTGCCTTTAGCTCTCTAACAAGGCCCTCTTTCTTCCCTGCCCGGGGACAGTACCTGCACGGTAGGCAACTTGAGCAGTCTCTTTGGGGTCTCTGTCCACGGTGACTGTGGACTCTGATTGCTGCTGTACCTCAGGTATTATGTGGGCAATTCCCTTTTAGTTTCCTGCCCTCCGGTTCTGCCGTGGGACCTGTAGTTCCTCACGACCTCAGGCTCCCAGTGCCCGAATTCTCCGCTCAGCTTAAAGAGGCCCAGCTGCAGGTCTCCTCTAGCTCCTAAGACCTTTTGTGCTCCTTTACAGTCTGCTACCAACTGTCAACTGTCTGCTTGTCTGCACCAGACTAACTGATTCTTCCTCCAGACCAGGATGTATATAGGGAAGTTCCCCTTAAACTGGGTTTAGAGCTCCCCCATCTGGCCTGGAGTCAGAAAATGTTGCATATAAGATTACCTGCCAAATGGATCTCTCCTGTCTCCAGGCATGGCATTACCCTCCCCGAGAGGAAGGCAATACCTGTTGTGAATTCTGTTATCAAACTCCCTCCTGTGGTCATGAATGGTACTTCGGCGAGTTCTGTCCATGGACTCCCTCTGGTGGCTGTGAGTGGAGCTGCTGCTTCTGAGGTTCCTTCCACAAGTGACGTAGTTTATTCTTTGGCTGGTTGCTCTATTTAACTCCATTTAGATCGTTACTCCATGCCAGCTGTCAATGTTCTTGTACTGGTTCAGTTCGCTCTTGGATCTTTCTGGTGACCTGTCTACTCCAGCAGAAGCTAAGTCCCTGCTAGTTAATTATTTGTTCATTGTTTCCTTGTCCAGCTAGCTATCATGATTTTGCCTTGCTAGCTGGAAGCTCTGGGATGCAGAGTGGCCCCTCCGCACCGTGAGTCGGTGCGGAGGTCCTTTTGCACACTCTGCGTGGTTTTTTTTGTAGTTTTTTGTGCTGACCGCAAAGATACCTTTCCTATCCTCTGTCTGTTTAGTAAGTCTGGCCTCCCTTTGCTGAAACCTGTTTCATTTCTGTGTTTGTGACTTTCATCTTAACTCACAGTCAATATATGTGGGGGGCTGCCTTTTCCTTTGGGGAATTTCTCTGAGGCAAGGTAGGCTTTATTTTCTATCTCTAGGGCTAGTTAGCTCTTAGGCTGTGAAGAGGCGTCTAGGCAGAGTTAGGTACGCTCCACGGCTATTTCTAGTTGTGTGATAGGATTAGGAGTTGCGGTCAGCAGAGCTCCCACTTCCCAGAGCTTGTCCTGTGTGAGTTTAACCATCAGGTCGTTCCGGGTGCTCCTAACCACCAGGTGCGTAACAGTACAGCTGGCCCAAAGTATTAATGCATCTCAATAGAGGGATAAGAGAAGTTCTGAGACCATTTTTTTCCTCTGCAGTATGTTTTGTCTTTCTTTTCCCCTTAACCTCTGGGTGGTTCAGGACACAGGTGTAGATATGGACATTCAAGGTCTGTCCTCTTGTGTAGATCATCTCACTGCAAGGGTACAAAACATTCAAGATTTTGTGGTTCAGAATCCAATGTTAGAGCCTAGAATTCCAATTCCTGATTTGTTTTCTGGGGATAGATCTAAGTTCCTGAATTTCAAAAATAATTGTAAACTGTTTCTGGCTTTGAAACCCCGCTCCTCTGGTGACCCCGTTCAACAAGTAAAAATTATTATTTCTTTGTTGCGTGGTGACCCTCAAGACTGGGCATTTTCCCTTGCGCCAGGAGATCCTGCATTGCGTGATGTAGATGCGTTTTTTCTGGCGCTTGGATTGCTTTATGATGAACCAAATTCAGTGGATCAGGCAGAGAATATCTTGCTGGCTTTGTGTCAGGGTCAGGATGAAGCGGAGGTGTATTGTCAGAAGTTTAGAAAGTGGTCTGTGCTTACTCAGTGGAATGAGTGTGCCCTGGCGGCAATTTTCAGAAAGGGTCTTTCTGAAGCCTTTAAGGATTTCATGGTGGGATTTCCCACGCCTGCTGGTCTGAAAGAGTCTATGTCCTTGGCCATTCAGATCGATTGGCGCTTGAATGAGCGCAAAGCTGTGCACCATTTGGCGGTATTCTCTGAGCATAGGCCTGAGCCTATGCAATGTGATAGGACTTTGACCAGAGCTGAACGGCAAGAACACAGACGTCGGAATGGGCTGTGTTTTTTATTGTGGTGATTCCACTCATGCTATCTCCGATTGTCCTAAGCGCACTAAGCGGTACGCTAGGTCTGCCACCATTGGTACGGTACAGTCTAAATTTCTTTTGTCCGTTACTCTGATTTGCTCTTTGTCATCCTATTCTGTAATGGCATTTGTGGATTCAGGCGCTGCCCTGAATTTGATGGACTTGGGAGTTTGCCAGGCGCTGTGGTTTTTTCTTGGAGCCCTTGCAGTGTCCTATTCCATTGAGAGGAATTGATGCTACGCCTTTGGCCAAGAATAAGCCTCAGTACTGGACTCAATTGACCATGTGCATGGCTCATGCACATCAGGAGGATATTCGCTTTTTGGTGTTACATAATCTGCATGATGTGGTCGTTTTGGGGTTGCCATGGCTACAGGTCCATAATCCAGTATTGGATTGGAAATCTATGTCTGTGTCCGGCTGGGGTTGTCAGGAGGTACATGGTGATGTTCCATTGCTGTCAATTTCACCTTCCACTCCTTCTGAAGTCCCTGAGTTTTTGTCAGATTACCGGGATGTATTTGATGAGCCCAAATCCAGTGCCCTACCTCCTCATAGGGATTGCGATTGTGCTATTAATTTGATTCCGGGTAGTAAGTTTCCTAAGGGCCGACTGTTTAATTTATCTGTGCCAGAGCACGCCGCTATGCGGAGTTATATAAAGGAATCCTTGGAGAAAGGTCATATTCGCCCGTCGTCATCACCGTTGGGAGCAGGGTTCTTTTTTGTGGCCAAGAAGGATGGTTCTTTGAGACCTTGTATTGATTACCGCCTTCTTAATAAGATCACAGTCAAATTTCAGTACCCTTTGCCGCTGTTGTCTGATTTGTTTGCTCGGATTAAGGGGGCTAGTTGGTTCACCAAGATAGATCTTCGAGGGGCGTATAATCTTGTGCGAATTAAACAGGGCGATGAATGGAAAACAGCATTTAATACGCCCGAGGGCCATTTTGAGTACCTGGTTATGCCATTCGGGCTTTCTAATGCTCCATCAGTATTTCAGTCCTTTATGCATGACATCTTCCGAGAGTACCTGGATAGATTCATGATTGTATATTTGGATGATATTTTGGTCTTTTCGGATGATTGGGAGTCTCATGTGAAGCAGGTCAGAATAGTGTTCCAGGTCCTTCGTGGGAATTCCTTGTTTGTGAAGGGGTCAAAATGTCTCTTTGGAGTTCAGAAGGTTTCATTTTTGGGTTTCATTTTTTCCCCTTCTACTATCGAGATGGACCCTGTTAAAGTTCAGGCCATTTATGATTGGACTCAGCCGACATCTGTGAAGAGCCTGCAGAAGTTCCTGGGCGTTGCTAATTTTTACCGTCGCTTCATCGCTAATTTTTCTAGTGTTGCTAAACCGATGACTGACTTGACCAAGAAAGGTGCTGATGTGGTCCATTGGTCCTCTGCGGCTGTAGAGGCTTTTCAGGAGTTGAAGCGTCGTTTTTCTTCTGCCTCTGTGTTGTGCCAGCCAGATGTTTCGCTCCCGTTTCAGGTCGAGGTTGATGCTTCTGAGATTGGAGCAGGGGCTGTTTTGTCGCAAAGAAGTTCTGATGGCTCGGTGATGAAACCATGTGCCTTCTTTTCTAGAAAATTCTCGCCTGCTGAGCGCAATTATGATGTTGGCAATCGAGAGTTGTTGGCCATGAAGTGGGCATTCGAGGAGTGGCGACATTGGCTTGAAGGAGCCAAGCATCGCGTGGTGGTCTTGACGGATAACAAGAATTTGACTTATCTCGAGTCTGCCAAATGGTTGAATCCTAGACAGGCTCGATGGTCGCTGTTTTTCTCCCATTTTGATTTTGTGGTTTCCTACCTTCCGGGCTCTAAGAATGTGAAGGCTGATGCCCTGTCAAGGAGTTTTGTGCCTGACTCTCCGGGTGTTCCTGAGCCGGCGGGTATTCTCAAAGAGGGGGTAATTTTGTCTGCCATCTCCCCTGATTTGCGGCGGGTGCTGCAGAAGTTTCAGGCTGATAGACCTGACCGTTGTAGAGCGGAGAAACTGTTTGTCCCTGATAGATGGACTAGTAGAGTTATCTCTGAGGTTCATTGTTCGGTGTTGGCTGGTCATCCTGGAATCTTTGGTACCAGAGATTTGGTGGCTAGATCCTTTTGGTGGCCTTCTTTGTCACGGGATGTGCGTTCTTTTGTGCAGTCCTGTGGGACTTGTGCTCGGGCTAAGCCCTGCTGTTCTCGTGCCAGTGAGTTGCTTTTGCCCTTGCCGGTCCCGAAGAGGCCCTGGACGCATATTTCCATGGATTTAATTTCAGATCTCCCTGTGTATCAAAGGATGTCGGTCATTTGAGTGGTTTGTGATCGCTTCTCTAAGATGGTCCATTTGGTACCCTTGTCTAAATTGCCTTCCTCCTCTGATTTGGTGCCATTGTTTTTCCAGCATGTGGTTCGTTTGCATGGCATTCCGGAGAACATCGTCTCGGACAGAGGTTCCCAGTTTGTTTCGAGGTTTTGGCGGTCCTTTTGTGCTAAGATGGACATTGATTTGTCTTTTTCTTCGGCTTTCCATCCTCAGACAAATGGCCAAACCGAACGAACTAATCAGACTTTGGAAACATATCTGAGATGCTTTGTCTCTGCTGATCAGGATGATTGGGTGTCCTTCTTGCCTTTGGCTGAGTTCGCCCTTAATAATCGGGCCAGCTCGGCTACTTTGGTTTCGCCTTTTTTCTGTAATTCTGGTTTCCATTCTCGTTTCTCTTCAGGGCAGGTTGAGCCTTCGGATTGTCCTGGTGTGGATACTGTGGTGGACAGGTTGCAGCAGATTTGGACTCATGTGGTGGACAATTTGACATTGTCCCAGGAGAAGGCTCAACGTTTTGCTAACCGCTGGCGCTGTGTTGGTCCCCGACTTCGTGTTGGGGATTTGGTTTGGTTGTCGTCTCGTTATGTTCCTATGAAGGTTTCCTCTCCTAAGTTTAAGCCTCGTTTCATTGGTCCGTATAAGATTTCTGAAGTTCTCAATCCTGTGTCATTTCGTTTGGCCCTTCCAGCTTCTTTTGCCATCCATAATGTGTTCCATAGGTCGTTATTGCGGAGATACGTGGCGCCTATGGTTCCCTCCGTTGATCCTCCTGCCCCGGTGTTGGTCGAGGGGGAGTTGGAGTATGTGGTGGAGAAGATTTTGGATTCTCGTATTTCGAGACGGAAACTCCAGTACCTGGTCAAGTGGAAGGGTTATGGTCAGGAAAATAATTCCTGGGTTTTTGCCTCTGATGTTCATGCTGCCGATCTGGTTCGTGCCTTTCATTTGGCTCGTCCTGATCAGCCTGGGGGTTCTGGTGAGGGTTCGGTGACCCCTCCTCAAGGGGACGGGGTACTGTTGTGAATTCTGTTATCGAACTCCCTCCTGTGGTCATGAATGGTACTTCGGCGAGTTCTGTCCATGGACTCCCTCTGGTGGCTGTGAGTGGAGCTGCTGCTTCTGAGGTTCCTTCCACAGGTGACGTAGTTTATTCTTTGGCTGGCTGCTCTATTTAACTCCACTTAGATCGTTACTCCATGCCAGCTGTCAATGTTCTTGTACTGGTTCAGTTCGCTTTTGGATCTTTCTGGTGACCTGTCTACTCCAGCAGAAGCTAAGTCCCTGCTAGTTAATTATTTGTTCATTGTTTCCTTGTCCAGCTAGCTATCATGATTTTGCCTTGCTAGCTGGAAGCTCTGGGATGCAGAGTGGCACCTCCGCACCGTGAGTCGGTGCGGAGGTCTTTTTGCACACTCTGCGTGGTTTTTTTGTAGTTTTTTGTGCTGACCGCAAAGATACATTTCCTATCCTCTGTCTGTTTAGTAAGTCTGGCCTCCCTTTGCTGAAACCTGTTTCATTTCTGTGTTTGTGACTTCCATCTTAACTCACAGTCAATATATGTGGGGGGCTGCCTTTTCCTTTGGGGAATTTCTCTGAGGCAAGGTAGGCTTTATTTTCTATCTCTTGGGCTAGTTAGCTCTTAGGCTGTGAAGAGGCGTCTAGGCAGAGTTAGGTATGCTCCACGGCTATTTCTAGTTGTGTGATAGGATTAGGGGTTGCGGTCAGCAGAGCTCCCACTTCCCAGAGCTTGTCCTGTGTGAGTTTAACCATCAGGTCGTTCGGGGTGCTCCTAACCACCAGGTCCGTAACAAATACCACTGTGGTACCTGAACTCCTGGGGTGCCACATTAGCACCTGTTCACAACTAGTTTATGTTTGGATGTGACGGTCCATTTTTTTATTTGTATTCATTAGCTATATGCTGGTGTAAGTTTGACCTAAGAGTCCTGGTCTAAATCCTATTGAAAATCTGTGGATTGAGTAACATAGTAACATACAGTTGTGGCCAAAAGTATTGACACCTCTGCAATTCTGTCAGATAATACTCAGTTTCTTCCTGAAAATGATTGCAATCACAAATTCTTTGGTATTATTATCTTCATTTAATTTGTCTTAAATGAAAAAACACAAAAGAGAATGAAGCAGAAAGCAAAAAATTGATCATTTCACACAAAACTCCAAAAATGGGCCAGACAAAAGTATTGGCACCCTCAGCCTAATACTTGGTTGCACAACCTTTAGCCAAAATAACTGCGACCAACCACTTCCGGTAACCATCAATGAGTTTCTTACAATGCTCTGCTGGAATTTTAGACCATTCTTCTTTTGCAAATTGCCCAGGTCCCTGATATTTGAAGGGTGCCTTCTCCAAACTGCCATTTTTAGATCTCTCCACAGGTGTTCTGTGGGATTCAGGTCTGGACTCATTGCTGGCCACCTTAGAAGTCTCCAGTGCTTTCTCTCAAACCATTTTCTAGTGCTTTTTGAAGTGTGTTTTGGGTCATTGTCCTGCTGGAAGACCCATGACCTCTGAGGGAGACCCAGCTTTCTCACACTGGGCCCTAGATTATGCTGCAAAATTTGTTGGTAGTCTTCAGACTTCATAATGCCATGCACACGGCCAAGCAGTCCAGTGCCAGAGGCAGCAAAGCAACCCCAAAACATCAGGGAACCTCCGCTATATTTGACTGTCTTTTCTTTGAATGCCTCTTTGTTTTCTCCTGTAAACTCTATGTTGATGCCATTGCCCAAAAAGCTCTATTTTTGTCTCATCTGACCAGAGAACATTCTTCCAAAATGATTTACGCTTTTTCAGGTAAGTTTTGGCAAACTCCAGCTGGCTTTTTTATGTCTCGGGGTAAGGAGTGGGGTCTTCCTGGGTCTCCTACCATACATTCCCTTTTCATTCAGACGCCGACGGATAATACGGGTTGACACTGTTGTACCCTCGGACTGCAGGGCAGCTTGAACTTGTTTGGATGTTAGTCGAAGTTCTTTATCCAACATCCGCACAATCTAGCGTTGAAATCTCTTGTCAATTTTTATTTTCTGTCCTCATCTAGGGAGGTTAGCCACAGTGCCATGGGCTTTAAACTTCTTGATGACACTGCGCACGGTAGACACAGGAACATTCAGGTCTTTGGAGATGGACTTGTAGCCTTGAGATTGCTCATACTTCCTCTCCATTTAGTTTCTCAAGTCCTCAGACAGTTCTTTGGTCTTCTTTCTTTTCTCCATGCTCAATGTGGTACACACAAGGACACAGGACAGAGGTTGAGTCAACTTTAATCCATGTCAACTGGCTGCAAGTGTGATTTAGTTATTGCCAACACCTGTTAGGTGCCACAGGTAAGTTACAGGTGCTGTTAATTACACAAACTAGAGAAGCATCACATGATTTTTCGAACAGTGCCAATACTTTTGTCCACCCCCTTTTTATGTTTGGTGTGGAATTATATCCAATTTGGCTTTAGGACAATTTTTTATGTGTTTTTTTCATTTAAGACAAATTAAATGAAGATAATAATAACAAAGAATTTGTGTTTGCAGTCATTTTCAGAAAGAAACTGAGTATTATCTGACAGAATTGCAGGGGTATCAATACTTTTAGCCACAACTGTAGTAACATAGTTATTAAGGTTGAAGGAAGACTTTAAGTCCATCTATTTCAACCCATAGCCTAACCTAACATGCCCTAACATGTTGTTCCAGAGGAAGGCAGAAAAAATCATGTGGCAAAGAGTATGCTCCACACTGGGAAAAAAATTCCTTCCCGACTCCACATACGGCAATCAGACTAGGTCCCTGGATCAACACCCTAACAAGGAATCTAGTATATATACCCTGTAACATTATACATTTCAAGAAAGGCATTGAGTTCCCTCTTAAGTTTAAGTAATGAATCACTCATTACAACATCATACGGCAGAGAGTTCCATAGTCTCACTGCTCTTAAAGTAAAGAATCCGCGTCTGGTATTATGCTTAAACCTTCTTTCCTCCAGATGTAGAGGATGCCCCCTTGTCACTGTCTCAGGTCTATGATTAAAAATATCATCAGAAAGGTCTTTGTACTCTCCCCTCATATATTTATACATTAACATAAGATCACCCCTTAGGCTTCGCTTTTCCAAACTAAATACCCCAAGTGTAATAACCTATCTTGGTATTGCAGACCCCCCAGTCCTCTAATAACCTTGGTCGCTCTTCTCTGCACCCGCTCTAGTTCAGCTATGTCTTTCTTATACACCGGAGACCAGAACTGTATACAGTATTCTAAGTGTGGTCGAACTAGTGACTTGTATAGAGGTAACATTATGTTCTCCTCATGAGCATCTATGCTTCTTTTAATGCATCCCATTATTTGCCTTTGACTTTGTAGCAGCTGCCTGACACTGGCCACTAAATGTGAGTTTGTCATCCACCCATACTCCCAGGTCTTTTTCATTGACGGTTTTGCTCAGAGTTTTAGAATTAAGCACATAGTTATACATCTTATTACTTCTACCCATGTGCATGACCTTACATTTATCCCCACTAAAGCTCATTTGCCATTTATCAGCCCAAGCTTCTAGTTTACATAAATCATCTTATAATATAAAATTGTCCTCCTCTGTATTGATTACCCTGCAGAGTTTAGTGTCATCTGCAAATATTGAAATTCCACTCTGTATGCCCCCTACAAGATCATTAATAAATATGTTAAAAAGAAGAGGGCCCAATACTGACCCCTGTGGTACCCCACTGCTAACCGCGACCAAGTCCGAGTGCGCTCCATTAATAACCACCCTTTGTTTCCTATCCCTGAGCCAGCTCTTAACCCACTTACACATATTTTCCCCTATCCCCATTATTCTCATTTTATGTATCAACCTTTTGTGTGGCACCATATCAAAAGCTTTTGAAAAGTCCATATACACTATGTCCACTGGGTTCCCTTGGTCCAGTCCAGAACTTATCTCCACATAGAAATTGATGAGATTAATCTGACAGGAACGGTCCCTAGTAAACCCATGTTGGTATTGGGTCATGAGGTTATTCCTCTTCAGATACTCCAGTATAGCATCCCTTAGAATACCCTCCAGGATTTTACCCACTGTAGAGGTTAAGCTTACTGGCCTATAATTTCCGAGTTCAGTTTTTGTCCCCTTTTTGAATATTGGCTCCACATTTGCTATATGTCAGTCCTGTGGTATAGACCCTGTTATTCTGGACTCTTTAACCCCCTTATTCCCAAGGGTGGTTTGCACGTTAAGGACCGGGCCAATTTTTACAATTCTGACCACTGTCCCTTTATGAGGTTATAACTCTGGAACGCTTCAACCGGTCCCGGTGATTCTGACATTGTTTTCTCGAGACATATTGTACTTCATGATAGTGGTAACATTTCTTTGATATTACTTGCGTTTATTTGTGGAAAAATGAAAATTTGGCGAAAATTTTGAAAATTTCACAATTTTCCAAATTTGAATTTTTATGCAATTAAATCACAGAGATATGTCACACAAAATACTTATTAAGTAACATTTCCCACATGTCTACTTTACATCAGCACAATTTTGGAACCAAAAATTTTTTTTGTTAGGGAATCATAAGGGTTAAAAGTTGACCAGCAATTTCTCATTTTTACACCACCATTTTTTTAGGGACCACATCTCATTTGAAGTCATTTTGAGGGGTCTATATGATAGAAAATACCCAAGTGTGACACCATTCTAAAAACTGCACCCCTCAAGGTTCTCAAAACCACATTCAAGAAGTTTATTAACCCTTCAGGTGTTTCACAGGAATTTTTGGAATGTTTAAATAAAAATGAACATTTACCTTTTTTTCACAAAAAAATTACTTCAGCTCCAATTTGTTTTATTTTACCAAGGGTAACAGGAGAAAATGGACCCCAAGCATTGTTGTACAATTTGTCCTAAGTACGCCAATACCTGACATGTGGGGGTAAACCACTGTTTGGGCGCATGACAGAGCTCGGAAGTGAAGGAGCGCCATTTGACTTTTCAATGCAAAATTGACAGGAATTGAGATGGGACGCCATGTTGCGTTTGGAGAGCCACTGATGTGCCTAAACATTGAAACCCCCCACAAATGACACCATTTTGGAAAGTAGACCCCCTAAGGAACTTATCTAGAGGTGTAGTGAGCACTTTGACCCACCAAGTGCTTCACAGAAGTTTATAATGTAGAACCGTAAAAATAAAAAATCATATTTTTTCACAAAAAGTATTTTTTCGCCCACAATTTTTTATTTTCCCAAGGGTAAGAGAAGAAATTGGACCCCAAAAGTTGTTGTACAATTTGTCCTGAGTATGCTGATACCCCATATGTGGGAGTAAACCACTGTTTGGGCGCATGGGAGAGCTCGAAAGGAAAGGAGCGCCATTTGACTTTTCCATGCAAAATTGACAGGAATTGAGATGGGACACCATGTTGCGTTTGGAGAGCCACTGATGTGCCTAAACATTGAAACCCCCCACAAATGACACCATTTTGGAAAGTAGACCCCCTAAGGAACTTATCTAGAGGTGTAGTGAGCACTTTGACCCACCAAGTGCTTCACAGAAGTTAATAATGCAGAACCGTAAAAATAAAAAATCATTTTTTTTTCACAAAAATTATCTTTTCACCCCCATTTTTTTTTCCCAAGGGTAAGAGAAGAATTTGGACCCCAAAAGTTGTTGTACAATTTGTCCTGAGTACGCTGATACCCCATATGTGGGGGTAAACCACTGTTTGGGCGCATGGAAGAGCTCGGAAGGGAAGGAGCGCCGTTTGACTTTTCAATGCAAAATTGACAGGAATTGAGATGGGACGCCATGTTGCGTTTGGAGAGCCACTGATGTGCCTAAACATTGAAAGCCCCCACAAGTGACACCATTTTGGAAAGTAGACCCACTAAGGAACTTATCTAGATGTGTGGTGAGCACTTTGACCCACCAAGGGCTTCACAGAAGTTTATAATGCAGAGCCGTAAAAATAAAACAAAAATTCTTTCCCACAAAAATTATTTTTTAGCCCCCAGTTTTGTATTTTCCCGAGGGTAACAGGAGAAATTGGACCCCAAAAGTTGTTGTCCAATTTGTCCTGAGTGCGCTGATACCCCATATGTGGGGGGGAACCACCGTTTGGGCACATGGGAGGGCTCGGAAGGGAAGGAGCGCCATATGGAATGCAGACTTAGATGGAATGGTCTGCAGGTGTCACATTGCGTTTGCAGAGCCCCTAATGTACCTAAACAGTAGAAACCCCCCAAAAGTGACACCATTGTGGAAAGTAGACCCCCTAAGGAACTCATCTAGATATGATGTGAGAGCTTTGAACCCCCAAGTGTTTCACTACAGTTTATAACGCAGAGCCGCGCAAATAAAATAATATTTTTGTCCACAAAAATTATTTTTTAGCCCCCAGTTTTGTATTTTTCCAAGGGTAACAGGAGAAATTGGACCCTAAATATTGTTGTCCAATTTATCCTGAGTACGCTGATACCTGATATGTGGGGGGGAACCACCGTTTGAGCGCATGGCAGAGCTCGGAAGGGAAGGAGCATCATTTGGAATGCAAACTTAGATGGATTAGTCTGCAGGCATCACATTGCGTTTGCAGAGCCCCATATGTACCTAAACAGTAGAAACCCCCCACAAGTGACCCCATATTGGAAACTAGACCCCCAAAGGAAATTATCTAGTGTGTTGTGAGAACTTTGAACCCCCAAGTGTTTCACTACAGTTTATATTGCAGAGCCGTGAAAATAAAAAATCCTTTTTTTTCCCACAAAAATTATTTTTTTAGCCCCCAGTTTTCTATTTTCCCAAGGGTAACAGGAGAAATTGGACCCCAAAAGTTGTTGTCCAATTTGTCCTGAGTACGCTGATACCCCATATGTTGGGGAAACCCCTGTTTGGGCACATGGGAGAGCTTGGAAGGGAAGGAGCACTGTTTTATGTTTTCAACGCAGAATTGGCTGGAATTGAGATCGGACGCCATGTCGCGTTTGGAGAGCCCCTGATGTGCCTACACAGTGGAAACCCCCCAATTATAACTGAAACCCTAATCCAAACACACCCCTAACCCTAATCCCAGCGGTAACCCTAACAACACCTCTAACCCAGACACACCCCTAACTCTAATCCCAACCATATTCCCAACCGTAAATGTAATCCAAACCCTAACCCTAACTTTAGCCCCAACCCTAACTGTAGCCCTAACCCTAGCCCCAACCCTAGCCTTAACCCTAACCCTAGCCCCAACCCCAACCCTAGCCCCAACCCTAGCCCTAGCCCTAACCCTAATCCTAACCCTAACCCTAGCCCTAACCCTAGCCCTAACCCTAGCCCTAGCCCTAACCCTAACCCTAACTCTAGCCCTAACCCTAGCCCTAACCCTAGCCCTAACCCTAACCCTAGCCTTAACCCTAGCCCTAACCCTAGCCCTAACCCTAGCCCTAACCCTAGCCCTAATGGGAGAATGGAAATAAATGCATTTTTTAAACTTTTTAATTTTTCCCTAACTAAGGGTGTGATGAAGTGGGGCTTGATTTACTTTTGTAGCGTTTTTTTAGCGGATTTTTATGATTGGCAGCCGTCACACACTAAAAGACGCTTTTTATTGCAAAAATATTTTTTGCGTTACCACATTTTGAGAGCTATAATTTTTCCATATTTTGGTCCACAGAGTCATGTGAGGTCTTGTTTTTTGCGGGACGAGTTGTCGTTTTTATTGGTAACATTTTCGGGCACGTGACATTTTTTAATCGCTTTTTATTCCGATTTTTGTGAGGCAGAATGACCAAAAACCAGCTATTCATGAATTTCTTTTGGGGAAGGCGTTTATACCGTTCCGCGTTTGGTAAAATGGATAAAGCAGTTTTATTCTTCGGGTCAGTACGATTACAGCGATACCTCATTTTTATCATTTTTTTATGTTTTGGCGCTTTTATACGATAAAAACTATTTTATAGAAAAAATAATTATTTTTGCATCGCTTTATTCTGAGGACTATAACTTTTTTATTTTTTTGCTGATGATGCTGTATCATGGCTTGTTTTTTGTGGGACAAGATGACGCTTTCAGCGGTACCATGGTTATTTATATCCATCTTTTTGATCGCGTGTTATTCCACTTTTTGTTCGGCGGTATGATAATAACCTTCTTACGGTGTTTACTGAAGGGGTTAACTAGTGATATAGTTTTATAGGTGGGGTCGTGGGACATCACAGATCGGTGATCTGACAGTGTGCGCAGCACTCTGTCAGATCACCGATCTGACTTGCAGCACTGCAGGCTTCACAGTGCCTGCTCTGAGCAGGCTCTGTGAAGCCACCTCCCTCCCTGCAGGACCCGGATGCCGCGGCCATCTTGGATCCGGGTCTGGAGCAGGGAGGGAGGTGAGGAGACTCTCGCACGCCATCGCGTTGCTGCGGGGGGCTCAGGGAAGCCCGCAGGGAGCCCCCTCCCAGCGCGATGCTTTCCTGTACCGCCGGCACACCGCGATCATGTTTGATCGCGGTGTGCCGGGGGTTAATGTGCCGGGAGCGGTCCGTGACCGCTCCTGGCACATAGTGCCGGATGTCAGCTGCAATAGGCAACTGACACCCGGCCGCGATCGGCCACGCTCCCCCCGTGAGCGCGGCCGATCGCGCTGGACGTACTATTCCATCCTTGGGAAGTAGGGCCCACCCCACATGGACGGAATAGTATGTCCATTGGCAGAAAGGGGTTAAAGATTAAAAATAATGGTCTCTCAATGACTGTACTTAATTCCTGCAGTACTCGGGGTGTAACCCATCCAGACCCGGAGATTTGTCAATTTTAGTGATTTTTAGACGCCGACGTACATCCTGCTGGGTTAAGCAGGTGACACTTAATGGGCAATTTTTGTTATCACTGATCATATTGTCTCCCATGGAATTTTCTTGTGTAAATACTGATGAAAAAAAAGTCATTTAGCATATTGGCTTTTTCCTTATCCTCATCCACCATTTCACCCAGACTATTTTTTAATGGGGCCAACACTATCATTTTTTAGTTTCTTACTATTTACGTAGTTAAAGAATATTTTGGGATTATTTTTTACTCTCTCTGGCAATGAGTCTCTCTGTCTCAATCTTAGCTGCCTTGATTTGCTTTTTACAGAATTTATTTAATTTTCTGTATTTATTTATTGCCTCATCACTACCTACTTCCTTTAATTCTCTAAATGGTTTTTTTTTTGTCACTTATTGCGCCCCTTACAGCTCTATTTAGCCATATTGGTTTGCTCCTATTTCTAGTATGTTTATTCCCATATGGTATATACTGTGACAGGTCCTATCCTTGATGCTAATAAACGTCTCCCATTTTCTTTGTGTATTTTTATGTCTCATGATATCGTCCCAGTTAATTGCACTAAGATAATCTCTCATCCGTTGGAAATTTGCCCTCCTGAAGTTTAGTGTCCTTGTAACCCCTCTACTTATTAAAGGATACATGATAACTTATTATTTTGTGATCACTATTCCCCAAGTGACCCCCAACCCTTATATTTGCTATGCAGTCTGGCCTGTTGATTACTATTAGGTCTACCAGTGCCCCCTTCTTGTTGGGTCCTGAACCAGTTGTGAAAGGTAATTGTCTCTCATAGTTGTCAAAAACCGATTACCTTTGCTGGAACTGCAGGTTTCTGTTCCCCAATCTATTTCAGGGTAGTTGAAGTCCCCCATAATAATGACTTCTCCTTGAGTCGCAGCTTCATCTATTTGCTTTATGAGGATATTCTCCGTTTCTTCCATTATTTTTGGAGATTTAAAATAAACCCCTATCAGTAATTTATTATTTTTCCCCCTCCTCTTATCTCCACCCACAAGGACTCTACATTTTCATTAGATTCACCTATATTATTACGCAGGATGGGTTTTAAGGATGATTTTACATATAGACACACACCTCCTCCTCGCTTATCCATTCGGTCATTTCTGAACAGACTATAACCCTGCAAGTTAACAGCCCAGTCATGGCTCTCATTCAGCCAAGTTTCAGATATCCCCACCATGTCATAATTATGCTCCAACACCATTAATTCTAATTTGTCCATTTTGTTGGCAGGCTTCTGGCATTAGTATACTGTACATACATTTTATGTATCTCTCTGCACCTCTATGCTTTCTTAAATTGTTAATTGATCTATCCCCACCCCCCATGCCACCGCCACCCCCAAGTTCCTTATTTGTGCCCAGGTCTCTATCTGCACTATCTTCCCCTCCTATAAATTGAATACCCTCCCCCCATTCCCTAGTTTAAACACTCCTCCAATCTTCTAGCCATTTTCTCCCCCAGCACAGCTGCACATTCCCCATTGAGGTGCAACCTGTCCCAAGTGTAGAACCTGTAGCCAACTGAGAAGTCGACCCAGTTCTGCAGGAACCCAAACCCCTCTTTCCTACACCAATTCTTGAGCCACTTATTAACCTCCCTAATCTCCCGTTGCCTCTCTGGCATGGCACGTGGTACAGGCAGTATTTCGGAAAATACCACATTGGAGGTCCTTGCTTTCAGCTTGCTGCCTAATTCCCTGAAATCATTTTTAAGGACCTTCCGCCTACCTCTAACTTTGTCATTTGTGCCAATGTGCACCATGACCGCTGGGTCCTCACCAGCCCCTCCCAGTAATCTTTCCACCCGATCAGGGATGTGTAGGACTCGAGCGCCAAGTAGGCAGCACACCGTTCGATTATCCCTGTCTATGTGACAGATTGCCCCATCTGTTCCCCTAATAATTGAGTCCCCCACTACCAGCACCTGTCTGGCCTGCCCTGCTCTCCTATTTCCCTCCTTACTGGAGCAGTCACTCCTTCGGCTTTCAGAGGACATGCCTGGCTGCAGCAGTGCTACCCCTGTACTGCCCCCCCCCCTCCCCTCATCTGCCAAATTAGCAAACTTATTGGGGTGTGCCAGATAAGGACAAACCTCCCTGTGTCTCTTCCCTCTACCCGGCCTTCTAACTGTCACCCAGTTTACTGCTTCGCTGAAGCTCCATCCTACCACCCCCCTCATCTATCCCATTGAGCGTCTGCTCAGTGAGCAGAAGACTCCTTTCCATATTGTCAATGGATCTCAGTGTTGCCAGCTGCACATTTAGATTCAGAATCTTGGTTTCCAAATGCACAACGTGCTTACATCTCACACAGCAGTATGCACCCTCGACCGGCTGATCAAGGACTGCATACATGTGGCAAGACGTGCACTGGATGGCATTAACAATAGTGGAGCACATTTCCTAATGGGGATTGCACCACACAGAAACGTTAAATAAAAAATAAATGCAAAATATCTATAAAACACAGACAGCAATTCAGTAATTCCTCTGTTGGAAACTCCCTGAATCCAAAGTCACTGAATCACAAGTCACACTTACCGCCATTCACACTTACACTTAGGTCACACTCAGCTCGTTCACACTCGCTAAGCTTAAGATTTAAAGAATATTTTTTTTTCTGTTTCCACCCAGCAGCAATCCACCTTTCTGTTCAATGCACTTCCCCAAAAAAAAGAAAAAAAAAGGTAGGAACCTGCAGTCTGGAGAAGACACCTTCACACCTGAGACACATGGAGCAACTTGCTCACAAGGAGTGGGCCAAAATGCCTGTCTAAAGGATCAGCCAGCCAGCGTTCTCACATAACTAATTCCGCTACAAGGGACCCCTGGTACTGCAACATTTTAGTACACCTCTCTGCCTCTGGCAGAAGAGATTGAAAGTTCCCCTTGTAACGTGGGTCTACAAGTGTCACCAACCAGTAATGAGTGTCACCAAAAATTTTTATACTGCGTGAGTCAAGTGAAACGCAGCGCAACATAAAGTCAGTCATTCTTGCCAGACTTCTGACAGGCAAGACTTCCGTGTCCTCACCAACAGGATGACTGAACATGCTGTGTTCCTCCTCCTCATCCCCATCTTCTGCCTCCATGTCCTCAGGGGATCCCCGCTGAACAGACAGTAAGACAGCTGTGCTTGTAGCACCATCTATACCGCATGAAAGTAGCTCCTGTTCTTCCTCCTCCTATTCTTTATTGTCAAACAATCCACATTGGGATGAGATGAGGTTGGGCTGTGTGTAAAATCACCCTGCATGGTTCCTTGCTCCATGTCCTCGTGCTCCCCTGGCAATGCATCCTCTTTCATTGTGAGCAGAGAGCTTTTCAGAATGCAGAGAAGCAGGATGGTGACGCTAATTATGGCGTCATCGCCGCTCACCATTTTGGTGGAGTCCTCAAAGTTTTGGAGGATGGTACATATGTCTGACATTCATGTCCACTCCTGAGGTCTTATGTGTGGAGTCTGAACTGAATAACGATGACCTTATTGATGCTGGTAGTCAACAATAGCCCTTTTCTGCTCACAAATCCTTTCTAACATATGCATTGTAGAGTTCCTATGCATGGGGACATCACACACTAGTCGGTGAGCCGGAAGCTGCAAACGCTGCCGTAGTACAGAAAGGGTGGCTGAAGCTGTAGCTGACTTTCATAAGTGGATCCGGCAGCTCTGGGTAGGTTTTGAGAAAACGCTGAACCACAACGTTAAGCACATGGGCCAGGCAAGGCATTTGTGTGAGCTCGCCTTGCCTCAGAGCTGCCCCACCAGGTTCACACACAACCATCAGAAACACAAACCTCAGAGCAGAAAACATTTCCTTCATCACTTATTCCCCTTAATTTACATGATAGGGGTGCTATATTAGCTTAAGACGCTCTCAAATAGCCATACAACACAGAAGAAAGAAGAGCACAAGAAGTCCCAAATAAAAACTAGGTATTACTTTATTCAAAAATACAGGTAAACACCACAAAATAACCACAAAGAAATCAAAATAGACAAAGTGAAATAGCTGACATTACAGGTATAAAACCCAGAGACCGCATATATCAAAATGGACGGGGGGACACAATACGCCATTACCAAAAGCAATATTGATGCATAATGTGAAAAGTATAGGCGCATTCAAAATAAATGTCACTGGTAGGAAATATCAAAGTGCTCAGAGCAGTAAATTAATGCAGCTTCTGAGATAGTATATCTAATATCAAAATATAAAGATGTTGTCAAGCCCCCTGAGGAAGCCCAAGCAAAACACGCGTTGGGGCTGCACTACTCAGGTGACCGCAGTGGAGACCATGGGTGAGGATTCCATTTGACATTCCCAGTAATGTGTTTGTTTCTTAAAGTGATACATACTTAATTTTTCGCTGGGCTGTATTGTAACTGGTTTGACTGTCTTACTGCTTCTTAACTTTCTTATATTAGCAGCATCTTTATATTTTGATGTCAGCTATTTCACTTTGTCTATTTTGATTTCTTTGTGGTTATTTTGTGGTGTTTACCTGTATTTTTGAATAAAGTAATACCTAGTTTTTATTTGGGACTTGTTGTGCTCTTCTTTCTTCTGTGTTGTATCACACACAACCATGCCTGGCTATAGGTTCAGCGGTGTCAGCCACAGATCTGACTGCTCTTTCAGAGCTGTCCTCAGTTCTTCAGCATTGTGCGGTTTGTCACCCAAGCAAATTAGCTTCAGCACATCCTGTTGGCACTTGACTGAGGCAGTGCTGCAGTGCTTCTAGCTTGTGACTAATGTGCTCCTTTCGGAAATGATGTAGGGCCTGCAGTCCTCCGGGTTGAGAGGACGTGCACCATCCAAAGGTCCGACTGGGTCCCAACTTCCACCATGTTAACCCAGTGTGCCATCAGGGAGATGTACCATCTCTGCCCACAAGCACTTGTCCACGTGTCCGTGGTTTGGTGGACTTTCCCAGTAACAGCATTGTTGAGGGCACGGCTAATGTTGTGGGATGCGTGCTTGTGTAATGCCGGGATGACACACCAGTAGAAATAGTGATGGCTGGAGACCGAATACCATGGGACGGCCACCACCATCAGGTTGTGTTAAGCTTCCATCTCCATAAGCCTAAAAGGCAACATTTTGAGCGCAAGCAGACAGGACATTTGTGAATTTAGTACTGTGGCCTGTGGGGTGTTAGAGGCATACTTCTGCTTGCGTTCCAATGACTGTGATATGGACAACTGAAGGCTGCAATGGGACAAGGATGTTGACGTGCTCGATGATGGTGCTAGTTGAGTCTGGGTAACGGCAGGTGCAGGGCTGGAGGCATCTTCACATGCATCGTGGACAGGGGATTGGCTTTCACGCACAACAGTGGAAGGAGTGGTGTTAACCGCAGACACTGTTCCTGGTGCCTGCGGTCTGGCCCACAAAGTTGGGTGCTTTGCTGCCATGTGCCTGATCATGCTGGTTGTGGTCAGGCTGGTAGTTGTTAGGTGTCGAGATCCCGCCTCTGCATAGGGGGAATCTCGAACCATCTCCGCTGCGGTCTCCCATTTTTCTCCAGCTGCAGTGGAGTCTGCTCAGCGGAGACGTTGGTCCCAGCGTCTAGCTCAGGCTGATACTTGACGACTGTTTACTGCTGCCTTTCCAGCTTCTGCCATTATAGCCAGTACTGGGCAGCGGCGAGCAGACGTGTTTGGGACTAAGTCCTGCTCTTCCCTTTCTGAGCATGGGCAGAGCAAGATCTCTCATTGGAGATCAAGAATCACATGCTTAGATGCTGTAGCAAATCCCATTGGTCCTTTAGGAAGGTCCTGAAGGTGTTCTTCTTCTGTGGCTGACTTCCATTGGTCCTTCTGGGAAGGTCCTGTTCTTGCTGCAGCTATAAAAGGTTTGCATGGCCGCACAGCCATGCGCTAGTGTACATTTGGAATTGTGTGTGTGTTGATTAGTGCAAGTCATTCTTTAAAATTCCCTCCCTTGTGTATGACTGTTCGCAAAAAGTGGATGCTTGCTGTCTAGCGCCCGAGTAAGCTGTCAACATAAAGATACACGATACAGCGTCTATTGCTATAAACGCCAGTACCGCGGCCCTGTGACACAGCAGGGTTTGCTTCCTTCACACTGGGTGAAGTTAACCCATGTTTGTATCCACATTGTATGGCCATATAGTCCGTCATTACTCAGCAGCAGGTTCCATCTCTGCACGGTGGACCCCGGTCTGCGAACGCACCTTATACCATCTCTCTTATAATTTGGTGTGTTCCGCTAGCCCTAACAGTAGTTTTTCTACCCCTGCTGATGCGGGCATGGCAGGTGTTGCAAATGGCCTGTTTGGGGTTGTCAGCAGAGTCTTTAAAAAACAACCCAACTCAGAAAGACCTTGCAGTTAAACTGGCAACTTCTGTCATGTTGGTGATGCGTGGAACGGTTGCCCGCCTTCTGTCTGTGGATGTCATACTGCGTCTTCTTGCCTGTTGGGGTGCTACACTTTCATCCCCCTGTGTCCTGTTGTACTCGCTCTGCATCTCCTCCTGCCAGGTTGGGTCAGTTACTATATCATCCACCCCCTCTTCTTCCACTTACGCACCCGGGTCATCCTCCGGAGTTTCTGGCAATTGTGTCTCATCATCGTCCACCTCTTGTGACACGTTAACACCGTTGCCTTCGCGTGACCCTGGCTGCTCAAATATTAAGGCATCGCTACATGGAATCTCATCTTGGTGGAGCTGGAGAGAGGCACAAATCCATAAATGGAAAAGTGAACAACTCTTCGGAGTGTCCAAATGTTGGATCGGTTGTCTCATGGCACTTAGCACAGTGGGAGGAAGGAGGGTCAGGGTGCTGGTTGTGGTGGCAAAGGGACTGGAAGCATTATCCACTATTCAACCAACTACCTTTTCATGCTGCTCTGGTGTCAAGAGTGCTGTTCTGCCGTGCCCTTTGAATTCTGACAGGAATCTGTTGCAAGATGTGGGTGTTTGTTGTGGCCCACTTTCAGATTGCCCACGGCATCGACCTCTGCATGTACCATCACCATCACATCCACTTCCCCTACCCTTGCCACGCGCCATGCCCATTTAATAAAAAGGTGAATGCAAGCCTCAACTCTAATCTAATGGCACAATTTGTAGGCCACAGATAGATGAGGCGTGTCACAGAGATGCCAGACTGCTCAATACATGGCTGGTATTTTTTTATTTTTTACCCAAAAATAGTGTATAGACCTTAGGGTAGCAGACAGTCAAAAAATTTGGTATGTAGGCCTGAAAAGCAACTATTTGTAGAGCACAGATAGTATAGGCCAGGAGTCTGACGGAGATATCACACTCTTCAATATGTGGCCGGGAGTTTTTTTGTCTATTTTTGTACCCCAAAGTAATGTATAGACCTAGGGTAGCAGGCAGCCAAAAAAGTGGAATATAGGCCTGAAAATCAACTGTCTGTAGACCACAGATAGGCCAGGAGTCTGACGGAGATATCAGACTCTTCAATAGGTGGCCTGGAGTTTTTTTATTTTTTTTTTACCCCAAAATGCTGTATACACCTAGCGTAGCAGACAGCCAAAAAAAGTGTAATGTAGGCCTGAAAAGCAACTATTTGTTGAGCAGAGATAAACCAGGAGTCTGATGGAGATTTCACATTCTTCAATATGTGGCCTGGAGTTTTTGTTTTTTTTTTACCCCAAAATAGTGTGTAGACCTAGGGTAGCGGACAGCCAAAAAAGTGGACTGTAGGCCTGAAAAGCAACTATTTGTAGAGCACAGATAGACAAGGAGTCTGATGGAAATATCAGACTCTTCATTACGTGGCCTGTATTTTTTTTTTTTACCCCAAAATAGTGTATTGACCTAGGGTAGCAGACAGCATAGAAAGTGGAATGTAGGCCTGAAAAGCAACTATTTGCAGAGCACAGACAGATCAGGAGTCTGACGGAGACATCACACTCTTCAATACGTGGCCTGGAGTTTTTGTAATTTTTTTTACCCCAAAATACTGTATAGACCTAGGGTAGCGGACAGCCAAAAAAGTGGAATGTAGGCCTGAAAAACAAATATTTGTAGAGCACAGATAGATATGCATCTGATGGAGATAGAACACTGTTAAATATGTGGCCTGAATTTTTTTAGCCCACCAAAATTGTGTCAATAAGTAGGCTATGACACACACAAAAAAAATGTTGGAGTACTAAAATTGTAAAATATTTAGCGCAATGATATGTGATGCGTGTGGCATACACAAAACAGTGATAAATATAAGAACTGTGGCTAAATATTTTTTGGTCAGCAAAATCGTGTCCAAATATGTTGTAAGACACTCCAAAAAATACTACAGTACCAAAAAAAGGCCAGAATTTTCTGTGCACTCACATCTGATGCCTGGGACAAAAAACGTTTTAAATTGCTAGATTTTCACGCTGTTGTATTAAAATGACCTCGCTGTCTGCAGTGTGACCAAGCAAATAAATGTAGAAAAAAGGGGCTCTGGATTGCTTTGTAATAAAATTATCAGGGTTTAGGTGCCAACAAAAATTAATCCTTGCCACAGATACCTGCAGCTAAGGTGTATATAAAATAGGCAGCAGCAGACAGTAATGGACCCTCTTGATGTATGCCTGCCTTGCACTGATGTGGATATGCGCACAGAAAAAGGATTGTTTATCTGGATTTGTGGATTCTGTGATGGTAGACCCACACTAACTAATAAAAGAACAAATCTGACCCTATCTCAGCAGCAGCTCTCCCTACTTTAGCTGAGTCCATACCTGAATGCGCCGAGCAGGGCGGCGTCCGGTCTCTTATAGACCTGATGATGCTGTGCGGCCAGCCAATCACTGTAATACCACAACAAAGATGGCTGCGGTATTACAGTGCATGGCAGACAATCCCTGCATGTTTATTGGGTGCTCTAAAGAGCACCAAAATTGCAGGGCAAAGACTCGAGCTCCCGCCAAATAATCCCGGAAATGCTCGGTGCTCGCCAAGTATACCAAGTACCGTGATACTCGGGCGAGTAACGAGTAGTGGCGAGCACGTTCGCTCATCACTAGTGACAACCTATGTGACCAGCAGCTGTCACACAGTGTTCTCAGATTCTTGACTTTGAAATCTGCCTAATTTGGCAGTGATATAGACCATCGTCAAATGTAACTGCATTTCTAGACAGATTTCATGTCCAGGTGTCTTGAAATGCAAAGTAACATCTACTATGATGTAATTGCATCTGTAATGCTTGTCATCCAGGGAGAACTTTTCTCTTTCCCATGCAGAAATAGTACAGTTTCCATGTGGATAACATAGTCCTGCGACTTACCACAATTTTCAATCTTTAGAGCTCTAGTTTCACAGAGACAATTATAGAAACGGTTACTATTCCTATAGAGAACCTCATCTGTAGGTCCACATGTAAAATGGCTTAGCATGAGTCTTGTATCTAGCCACTGAAGGATTTTTGTTTGCTAGTCACTCGTAAAATGGTCTCTTACAAGTGACGTCAGTTTTAGAACCTTTCTGATTGAATATTGGAATGAGAGCTGATTCCATCTTCCAGTCTCCTTCATCAGACAAAGTCATTAATTAATAACTGAGATTGTGTGTGATGTGCCCTCCTCACAGTTGACCCACTGGGGAAGTGAGCTGTTACAGGCGCCTGGTGATGGACTAAGAAAAACGCTAAGGTCTGCTGGTTAACATCATCAATCTGGGAGCTGGTTCAGTATCTCCCTGAACTCCATGCACACATTCCAGAGAAGCACTGACTGGTGACCAGCGGGAAGAAAATGGCAAATCACGCTTGACCCTTTTCATCAATATAATGCATGAAACATTTTGTCACATTCTTAATCTCACCCTTAATCATGTCTTTCTGTGATGACCTCTAGGTTTTGCATTCCCTTCCTGGACATAAATGAAATAAATGAAGAAAAATCTCTATAAGAAACATCACATCACACAAGTTATATCATTTCCCCAGGGAGTAAGAACTGGGCCATTTCTGAGATTCTCCCTAGGATATGTTCAGTTAGCATTTAGTTTGTATCAGATCCATGGCATAATTAATACAAATTATAACAATTTCAAAAGGGAACTATTTTTCTTGCATAAGATATGTCTAGCCTAGAAATATTGTACAATGATCACTGCAAAATGGGAAATATTTTGTACATATATTTTTGTACATAACCCTCTTATATTATAGACCCCCCTTGTACAACAAAGACACCTCTGACCTATCAAGGCAATTACAAGATCTGAAGGTGTCCTGTGGTATCCGGAGCAAAAATATTAGCAGCAGATCCCATGTAATTTGTGAGACAGGTTCTTCATGGATCCTACTTGTTTGTGCAGCACATCCCATAGATGCTCAATCACATTGAGATTTGGAGAATTTGGAAGGAAAGTCAACACCTTGAAATTGTTAACGAGATTCCTCAACCCATTCCTGAAATTTGGTTCAGGTTGGCAAGGTGTGTAATGCTGCTGAAAAAAAAGCACTGCCATTAGTGAATGCCTTTGCCATGATAAGAGGTACTGTACTTGGTCTGCACAAAGTTTATGTAGATGGGTAGTAGGTGTCAATGTAAAATCCACATGATAATAATAATAATCTTTATTTTTATATAGCGCTAACATATTCCGCAGCGCTTTACAGTTTGCACACATTATCATCACTGTCCCCGATGGGGCTCACAATCTAGAATCCCTATCAGTATGTCTTTGGAAAGTGGGAGGAAACCGGAGTGCCCGGAGGAAACCCACGCAAACACGGAGAGAACATACAAACACTTTGCAGATGTTGTCCTGAGTGGGATTAGAACCCAGGACCCCAGCGCTGCAAGGCACATGATGAAAGGACACAAGATTTTCAAGCAGAACATTTCCTAGAGCAGCCTTCTTCCCATACTGCATCTTAGTGACATCTCTTTCCCATGTCAGTGACCCCTCACATATAGAGCTGGAGTGACAAAGGCTGCAGATAAAAAATAGCTCTTCAACCTCATTTGCATATCAATTCAAACTCTGATTTCTCAGTAATGGAGAAACAGACTGGCCATGTAAAGTTATTGCTGGACTTGTATTTGAAAGAGCTACATGCCGATATAAATATTTTAGAGGTGAAATCCTGCTGACAGATTTAGTTTGAAGTACACAATTGAAACTCCTACTATCCAGGATTTTCAGCAAACATAGAAACGTTTTTCACTAGTCTACATCAATTTTCTTGACTGTAGTATAACACCTGATCTTTATACATTTTCGCGCTTAATCAAAATATGGTGAAATTTGTGATAATTATTCCATATTTCCAAGCAAAATGCTAGTCAATTCAGCTTCTGTTGAATGTGTGCAACAAGAGCATCATAGGGCATTGTGGTCACCACATAAAGTGTGCAGAATATGTTTTGAACATCTCAGACAGTAGTCAAAAGGTCAGAGAAAAAATCTCAGCTTTGGTCTTGTAATGGTCTGGCAAGAACCTCAAAACCATGTTGCTGAATGCTTCTTTAGCAAGATCAATATCACTGGCTTTACAACAAAGACAAGACATTAAATTGAGTACCCAAATCTTTCCTCAGCTCTAAGGCCAGTTGCTCACTGTGATGAAGTTCCTATACCCACCTTCACTGCAATGGAAAGTGAAAACAAGGATGAAGCCTTCTATTTGACCAAAGAAGCTGATGATGATTTCATGACCTAAGGAGTTGATGTCAGAAAGTGCCAGCCATTCACTGAAGCTGAGTTAAATGATCTTTTATGGGATCAGTATCTACTAAAGTCTTTAGCAGAGTTACTGGGTTCCAGAGTTACTGGGTTCCAGAGTTACTGGGTTCCAGGCTTTAGGAAAATAACCTAATGGTTTCTATTACATCAAGTTGCTGTCAGGCACAGTGAAGGACAGACTAAGTGCAACACAAAGGGATAAGGGGAAGGGGGACCCAACACTAGGGATGTAGAGAGTGGAAACCCCTAGACAGATCGAACGTCACCCTGTCTGTCCTACTGTCCCTATATACAGTATGTTCCGCACCTATCGCTGAGCAGGATACCAAATTCCTGCCTGACCTTAGCGATAAGCCCTGCATCGGGGATGATAGGAAGTACACTAGTCAATCTTCACTACAGCTAAAGACAACTGGGATAGACAAACAAAACAAGGGAACAATTAGCTTGAGAAGACTCAGAGAAAGACCAACGTCCTCCAAACTCCAAAAGGACGATAGCCGACTGCTACTGCTCCAAGTCTCAACAGGGAAATGCAAATAGAAAGCCAGCGGCACGAAGTCTAAAAAACATATTTTTTGCATCTGAAAAAAACATAATACCTATCCCACCAATCATGGTGATCCAGTGCAAAGCCAAAACAGCCACAATGTCAGTTTCATTGAGTATGTTGGATGATCCAGATCTTAATGGAATTGGATCCTTTCGTTAACCTCAGGATTGGTGGGGATTTTGGCTCATGGAGAACTTCTCTGATGTTCTATCTTACAATTGTTAGTGCCGTATTTTTCAGTGACTGTGAAACATAAATAACACTGTGGAAACGTTCAGATTCTTTTGCCACCAGGATTTTATCCAATAGAATAATAGTAGAGGTTGTTTTCAGAGCTTAACTATAATCTGGCAATACATATTGCATTAGGCAGAAATCATTTGCAGCTATTGGATTTTAATATTATACTGGCAGCCCCTCACTTTCCAAAAAGAGATCGGTCTTCCTGTCAGACAATATATTTAAGAGTATCAGGAATTGGAACTTTCTACAAAGATAAAAACAGCAGTAAAATCAATGCCTTTTCCCCATAGTTTGTAAGCTTGCGAGCAGGGTCCTCACTCCTCCTGGTATCTGTTTTGAACTGTATTTCTGTTATGCTGTAATGTTTATTGTCTGTACAAGTCCCCTCTATAATTTGTAAAGCGCTGCGGAATATGTTGGCGCTATATAAATAAAATTATTATTATTATTATTATTATGCCTTTTCTTGTAAAAGCTAAATCATTTTTGCAAATACCTCTTTAGTGGCCAAGCTCATCTCGGGTTGTTGAATTAGCTATAAATTGCTTAATTTGCTTTGCTGTTCGTGTGATTTTGAAGTCATATATAAAAAACATAAGGATTGCTGTAGCATATACATTGTCTTTCATTTAAAAAAAAAAATTAGTAAGAACAAATATATATAACTAGATGGTGGCCCGATTCTAACGCATAGGGTATTCTACCATATGTATTTAGGTATGTATCTAGCAGCCACATAATATATAGCACAGGCCACGTAGTACATAGGAGCCATGTAGCATATAGCAGACAAATACTACGTGGCCTGTGCTATATACTATGTGACTGCTATATACATACATATTGTAGAATACCCGATCCGTTAATACAGGCCACACAATATATAACAGTGGCCACGCAGTATATAACACAGCCACGTACTATATAACACAGCCCACGCAGTATAATAATAATAATAATAATTTTTATTTATATAGCGCCAACAAATTCCACAGCACTTTACTAGCAGCTACGCAGTATATAACACAGGCGATGTAGTATATAACACAGGACACGCAGTATATAACACTGGCCACGTAATATATAGCACAGCCCACGCAGTATATAGCAGCCATGTAGTATATAACACTGCCCACGCAGTATATAGCAGACATGTAGTATATAACACTGCCTGCACAGTATATAACAGTGGCCACGTAATATATAGCACAGCCCATGCAGTATATAGCACAGCCCATGGAGTATATCACACAGTCCACATAGTATATAACACTGCCTATGTAGTATATAGCAGCCAGGCGGTATCTAACACAGCCCACATAGTATACAGCATTGTAAGCACCATATCCCTGTTAAAAAAAAATTAAAATAAAAAATAGTTATATACTCACCCCTGGGATCCACCGAAGCTCCAGCGATGCGCGCACGGCTGCCGCCTTCTTCCATTCCCAGGATGCATTGCGAAATTACCCAGATGACTTAGCGGTCTCGCGAGACCGCTAAGTCTTCTGGGTAATTTTACAATGCATCGCCAGAAATGGAAGATGGTGGCAGGCACGTGCGGCTCGGCGGACTAAGGAGGGTGAGAATAGCAGGTTTTTTGTTTTTTTTAAATTATTTTTAACATTACATTTTTTTTACTATTGATGCCGTATAGGTAGCATCAATAGTAAAAAGTTGGGGACACACAGGGTTAACAGCAGCGGTTACGTAGTGCGTTACCCGTGGCATAACGCGGTCCATTACCACCGGCATTAACCCTGTGTGAGCGGTGACTGGAAGAGAGTGTGCGGGTGCCGGGCACTGACTGCGGGGAGTAAGGAGCGGCCATTTTTGGCTGTTTTGCCGCGACCAATCAGCGACTTGGATTTCCATGACAGACTGAGGCCGTGACCAATGAATATCCGTGACAGAAAGACAGACAGAAGGACAGACAGAAAGACGGAAGTGACCCTTAGTCAATTATATAATAGATGTTTTGCAAAAATCACATCACTGTTACTTTCAATCACATTTTCATTTAGAGAAAGCTTTCTACACCAGTCCTGAGACTGTAGTATAGCTTGGACTTGTGGCAGAGTACAGGACATGGAAGCAGAGGACTTTATAAATGTGCAAGGACACAAAGAGAGATGAAGGCCACATAGCAAAGATTATAATGTGCCCTCTCCCCTTGGTGCTGGGTCACATCAATACACCGCTAGGCACCTGAGACGGGCAACATGCCCTCCCATTTCATGATTATTGGACTGATTTTTCTCCCCTTTTTGTGCACGGTTCAGACTCTTAGAGAGGGGAGCTCACACTGGTTCTTGTCACAATGTGCAAAGTAATGGGACCAAGTAGGATTAGGGTCCTACTGCTATGCTATCAACGCCATTTAAAGCTCTCCTTACACCTCTGAAGCCTCAGGACTATATTTTCTATAACACAAGATATTATATATAAAATATCCCTAGATCTCTGTTGGCAACTGCCTATGACAATATCACGAATTATGTTCCAGGTCATCATTGCAGTGAAGAGAGATATACGACTGTATTTTAATCTAATGCCAAATTTTAACCTGAGAAAAAATTTCCCTTAACCTTGTGTAAATGAGATGCATTCTTCTTCTGTTGCTAGTGTCAGATTGTCGTCCATATATCTCAGTAATTGGACACAGATGTTGCCTGCACCGAGATACTAAATCAGTCCACCATGTAAATAAGAGATAGTCTCTGTCACAGGTGTTGGAACTTCTCACAGGGATAAGCTGAAGCCTTGCGCCTGGGATTTTCATATAAAGTACACATCCATGCTGAGCTCGTATATACTGTGTGTATATCCAGTATCCATATATACACTCTATTGCATCTTTAAGAGCAAGTTCATTACATATGACTTATAATATGCATATTGTGGATAAATAATCTTAACGGGATCCTGTGATGAGATTCCCCAACCACGAGCAGCAGGTAGGCCGTACTCTGAAATGCCAAAGTGTTTCAGAGAAAAAAAGAGTTTGAAAAGTTGTCCGAGTACTAAAGGCAAAGACCTGACTGGTCCAATGTGGCTACTGGACTACTTCTCCCAGCCCCAATAACTATGACTGACAGGTCTCTCCCAATGTCCTCCCATGAGAGAGAACTGCCTATCCACTACAGTGAGGTAGGCAGAAGCCATTTGAAGTATATTTTTCTCTGAAATGAAAGAATGAATCTTACATACTGTACAGACCAAAAGTTTGGACACACCTTCTCATTTAAAGATTTTTCTGTACTTTCATGACTATGAAAATTGTACATTCACACTGAAGGCATCAAAACTATGAATTAACACATGTGGAATTATATACTTAACAAAAAAGTGTGAAACAACTGAAAACATGTCTTATATTCTACGTTCTTCAAAGTAGCCACCTTTTGCTTTGATGAGTGCTTTGCACACTCTTGGCATTCTCTTGATGAACTTCAAGAGGTAGTCACCGGGAATGGTCTTCCAACAATCTTGAAGGAGTTCCCAGAGATGCTTAGCACTTGTTGGCCCTTTTGCCTTCACTCTGCGGTCCAGCTCACCCCAAACCATCTCGATTGGGTTCAGGTCTGGTGACTGTGGAGGCCAGGTCATCTGGCGTAGCACCCCATCACTCTCCTTCTTGGTCAAATAGCCCTTACACAGCCTGGAGGTGTGTTTGGGGTCATTGTCCTGCTGAAAAATAAATGATGGTCCAACTAAACGCAAGCCGGATGGAATAGCATGCCGCTGCAAGATGCTGTGGTAGCCATGCTGGTTCAGTATGCCTTCAATTTTGAACAAATCCCCAACAGTGTCACCAGCAAAGTACCCCCAAACCATCACACCTCCTCCTCCATGCTTCACGGTGGGAACCAGGCATGTAGAGTCCATCCGTTCACCTTGTCTGTGTCGCACAAAGAAACGGTTGTTGGAAAGAAAGATCTAAAATTTGGACTCTTCAGACCAAAGCACAGATTTCCACTGGTATAATGTCCATTCCTTGTGTTCTTTAGCCCAAACAAGTCTCTTCTGCTTGTTGCCTGTCCTTAGCAGTGGTTTCCTAGCAGCTGTTTTACCATGAAGGCCTGCTGCACAAAGTTTCCCCTTAACAGTTGTTGCAGAGATGTGTCTGCTGCTAGAACTCTGTGTGGCATTGACCTGGTCTCTAATCTGAGCTGCTGTCAACCTGCGATTTCTGAGGCTGGTGACTCGGATAAACTTATCCTCAGAAACAGAGGTGACTCTTGGTCTTCCTTTCCTGGGGCGGTCCTCATGTGAGCCAGTTTCTTTGTAGCACTTGATGGTTTTTGCCACTGCACTTGGGGACACTTTCAAAGTTTTCCCAATTTTTCGGACTGACTGACCTTCATTTCTTAAAGTAATGATGGCCACTCATTTTTCTTTACTTAGCTTCTTTTTTCTTGCCATAATACAAATTCTAACAGGCATACCTGTGAAGTGAAAACCATTTCTGGTGACTACCTCTTGAAGCTCATCAAGAGAATGCCAAGAGTGTGCAAAGCAGTCATCAAAGCAAAAGGTGGCTACTTTGACGAACCCAGAATATAAGACATAATTTCAGTTGTTTCACACTTTTTTTTAAGTATATAATTCCACATGTGTTAATTCATAGTTTTGATGCCTTCAGTGTGAATGTACAATATTCATAGTCATGAAAATACAGAAAAATCTTTAAATGAGGTGTGTCCAAACTTTTGGTCTGTACTGTACATGGCTGAAGTCATACAGTCAGTGTCTGATACACGCTGCCCGTGCATCAGACAGCAAATATCTGCTGTCAAGCTCCCCTAATATAAATTGCTATAGGGTCTCATCCTGTTATATTTATATTCTGAGCCCTATGTTTCCCAAGTTAAACAGCACAATACTACTGAGACTTAAGGTACCGTCACACTTAGGGATGCTGCAGCGATACCGACAACGATCCGGATCGCTGCAGCGTCGCTGTTTGGTCGCTGGAGAGCTGTCACACAGACCGCTCTCCAGCGACCAACGATGCCGGTAACCAGGGTAAACATCGGGTAACTAAGCGCAGGGCCGCGCTTAGTAACCCGATGTTTACCCTGGTTACCATCCTAAAAGTAAAAAAAAGCAAACAGTACATACTTACCTACAGCCGTCTGTCCTCCAGCGCTGTGCTCTGCACTCCTCCTGTACTGGCTGTGAGCACAGCGGCCGGAAAGCAGAGCGGTGACGTCACCGCTCTGCTTTCCGGCTGACCGACGCTCACATCCAGTACAGGAGGAGTGCAGAGCACAGCGCTGGAGGACAGACGGCTGTAGGTAAGTATGTAGTGTTTGTTTTTTTTTACTTTTAGGATGGTAACCAGGGTAAACATCTGGTTACTAAGCGCGGCCCTGCGCTTAGTTACCCGATGTTTACCCTGGTTACCAGTGAAGACATCGCTGAATCGGTGTCACACACGCCGATTCAGCGATGTCTACGGGGAGTCCAGCGACCAAATAAAGTTCTGGACTTTCTTCCCCGACCAGCGACAGCACAGCAGGGGCCTAATCGCTGCTGCCTGTCACACTGGACGATATCGCTAGCGATATCGTCTAGTGTGACGGTACCTTTAGGCTATGCTCACACATTGTATTTTTTCAGTGTTTTTATGCAAATTTTAACTGACATTTTAAAGTCTCAGCAAAATCTATGAGATTTCAGAAAACTCATGCACACACATTATTTTTTTCTTCCTGACTGATTTGGAAAACTGCAGCATGTCACTTCTTTCAGAGTTTTTGAAACGTTTTTTCACCCATAGAAAGCTATGAGTAAAGCAGTAAAAAATACAGGTATCAGGTTTTGCTATATTTTCAGTGAAAAAAAAGCCTGTAAAGTAGTATGTGAAACCTATTTATTTTTGTGATTTTCCCAAGTTTAAACCATAATGTCTTGGTCTCCTCACATTAGCAAGGCAGTTGGGAATGGTACAGTTTAATTAAATTAGTGATGTGTAAAAGGAAACATTGGCCAACAAAGGTGTGAAATTGAACAATGCTTGTGGCCCACCAAAGTGTGAAAGTAAACAGTGTCCTACAAAATTCAATGCTCCACCAATGTCTTAAGTTACCCTCACACTCAGCAACTTTCCAACGATCACGACCAGCGATAAGACCTGGCCGTGATCGTTGGAAAGTCCTTGTGTGGTTGCTGGAGAGCTGTCACACAGACAGCTCTCCAGCGACCAACGATGCTGAAGTCCCTGGGTAACCAGGGTAAACATCGGGTTACTAAGCACAGGGCCGCACTTAGTAACCTGATGTTTACCCTGGTTACCATTGTAAATGTAAAAAAAAGAAACACTACATACTTACATTCCCGGTGTCTGTCACGTCCCCCACCGTCAGCTTCCCTGCACTCCTCCTGCATCCTGTGTAAGCGCCGGCTGTAAAGCAGAACGGTGATGTCACCTCTGTGCTCTGCTTTACGGCTGGCCGGCGCTGACACAGGATGCAGGAGGAGTGCAGGAGGAGTGCAGGGAAGCGGACGCCGGGGACGTGACAGGCACCGGAATGTGAGTATGTGTTGTTTTTTTTTTACATTTACAATGGTAACCAGGGTAAACATCGGGTTACTAAGCGCGGCCCTGCGCTTAGTAACCCAATATTTACCCTGGTTACCAGTGAACACATCGCTGGATTGGCGTCACACACGCCGATTCAGCGATGTCAGCGGGTAATCCAGCGACTAAATAAAGTTCTGGCCTTCTAGCTCCGACCAGCGATGTCACAGCAGGATCCTGATCGCTGCTGCGTGTCAAACACAACGATATCGCTATCCAGGACGCTGCAACGTCACGGATCGCTATTGTTATCGTTGTAATGTTGTTCAGTGTGAAGGTAACTTTAGGTAAACTATTCCTGACCAATTCATCTCCTTGCACTATTACATTTGGAATTGTGTGTTTTTTTCATGAACTCATGTGAACTTTTTGTTCAGAATAGTCACCATTTTTTTTCAAAAATAAAAATCTTTTTCCACTAAATAATTTGACCAAATTGCCCTTATTCCAAAATATGGTTTTATGGTTTCACATATGTCTTGCATTGGTCACCTGTGTTCGTGTTTCTGTGGTGTAAGCAAAGCTGAACTTTGGGATCCTGAAAAATGCAGCCAAAATACAGCAAAAAATGCAGCAAAACCTGCTTTTTGTAAGCAGCTTCTTTACTGCCAAGAGACAGGTTTTTCCTGCTGAAAAAAACAGCAAAAGTGCAATGTGTGAACATAGCCTAATGACTGCCACTACCTATAGGGTGCTGTACATGTGATATCACTGCTGCGACCATTTCAACACTGACTGAGGGGGCAGCAGGAAGGAGGCAGCTGGGCCGCAGTCAGTGAGTGAAGCTGATTTTGTTTCAAAACAGATGGAGCCCTGGAGAAGTTTTACTATGAAAATGGAGAATTTAAATGATTACATTCTGTTCACCTATCGCCACTAGAGGAAGCTCACTGCATATTGTTAGACTAGATGGTGGCCCGATTCTAATGCATCAGGTATTCTAGAATATGTTGTATATAGCAGCCACATAGTATATAGCACATGCCACGTAGTATATAGGAGCCATGTAGTATATAGCAGACAAATACTACGTGGCCTGTGCTATATACTATGTGGTTGCTATATACATACATACATACATATTGTAGAATACCCGATGCTTTAATACAGGCCACGCAGTATATAGCACAGCCCAAATAGTATATAACACAGCCCACGCAGTATATAGCAGCCACGCAGTATATAACACAGGCGACGTAGTATATGCGTATAGTATAGCATAGTATATATAGCATAGTATATATGTATAGTATAGCATAGTATAGTATACAGGCCTTGCAGTATATAACAGTGGCCACGTAATATATAGCACAGGCTACGCAGTACATAACACAGCCCACATAGTATCTAACAATAGCCACGTAGTATATAGCAGCCACATGGTATATAACGCAGCCCACGTGGTATATAACACTGCCCACGTGGTATATAACACTGCCCACATAGTATATAACACTGGCCACATAGTATATAGCGCAGCCCACGAGGTATATAACACTGCCCATGTAGTATATAACACTGGCCACGTAGTATATAGCCGCCATGCTGTATATAACGCAGCTCACGCACTATATAACACTGCCCACATAGTATATAGCAGTGTGGGCACATATCCGTGTTAAAAAAAGATAATTAAAATTAAAAATAGTTATATACTCACCCGCCGGGATCCAGCGAAGCTGTCCCTATATGCGCGGCTGCCGCCATCTTCCGTTCCCAGGATGCCTTGCGAAATTACCCAGATGACTTAGCGGTCTCGCGAGACCGCTAAGTCTTCTGGGTAATTTTGCAAAGCATCTCTGGGAACGGAAGCTGGCGGCAGCCGCAAGCGCATCGACGGACTAAGGAAGCTGAGCATAGCAGGTTTTTTGTTTTTTTTTAATTATTTTTAACATTAGATCTTTTTACTATTGATGCTGCATAGGCAGCAGCAATAGTAAAAACTTGGTCACACAGGGTTAATAGCAGCAGTTACGGAGTGCGGTACCGGTGGCTTGTTACCGCTGGCATTAATCCTGTGTGAGCGGTGAGTGGAGGGGAGTATACGGACGCCGGGCACTGACTGCAGGGGAGTAGGGAGGGACTAATCAAACGGTGCCCATCGCTGATTGGTCGCGGCAGCCATGACAGGCAGCTGTTGAGACCAATCAGCAACGCGGGATTTCCGTGACGGAAATTACCAACAGACAGAAAGACAGACAGACAGACGGAAGTACCCCTTAGACAATTATATATATAGACATTAACTTCACTAATAAAACTGACAATTTCAAAGTGCCCTCTAGTGGTTGCTGCAGATAGGGATTTGGAGAGCTTTATCGGATAAAACAAGAAAAAGATATATTGAGAAATTAAGAAACTAGCAGAGTTTTTTTTTGTTACCTAAAAGTGACCTAAAATGGTCACAGTGATAAGCATCAGTCCTGACTAGTGTTGAGCATTCCGATACCGCAAGTATCGGGTATCGGCCGATACTTGCGGTATCGGAATTCCGATACCGAGATCCGATATTTTTGTGATATCGGGTATCGGTATCGGAAGTGTAAAATAAAGAATTAAAATAAAAAATATTGTTATATTCACCTCTCCGGCGGCCCCTGGACATCAGCGGGAGGATCCGGCGTCCGGCACGGCTTCTTTCTTCAAAATGCGCGCCTTCAGGACCTGTGGAATGACGTCCCGGCTTCTGATTGGTCGCGTGCCGCCCATGTGACCGCCACGCGACCAATCAGAAGCCGCGACGTCATTCCTCAGCTAAAGTCCTAGAATGAGCGCCTTCTAGGACCTGAGGAATGACGTCGCGGCTTCTGATTGGTCGCGTGGCGGTCACATGGGCGGCACGCGACCAATCAGAAGCCGGGACGTCATTCCACAGGTCCTGAAGGCGCGCATTTTGAAGAAAGAAGCCGTGCCGGACGCCGGATCCTCCCGCTGATGTCCAGGGGCCGCCGGAGAGGTGAATATAACAATATTTTTTATTTTAATTCTTTATTTTACACTTTAATATGGATCCCAGGGCCTGAAGGAGAGTTTCCTCTCCTTCAGACCCTGGGATCCATGAGGATACATTCCGATACTTGATGTCCCATTGACTTGTATTGGTATCGGATATCGGTATCGGCGATATCCGATATTTTTCGGGTATCGGCCGATACTATCCGATACCGATACTTTCAAGTATCGGACGGTATCGCTCAACACTAGTCCTGACTCTAAATACGCAATGACCAAGGCAGAGTGGCTTGCTTCCCTCCTTCCCGCCATGGTAGCTGGCATCCTATATACACATCCTTCCAGCTTTGTCCCTCGCTTTATGTTTCTCTTACAGATCCAGAGTTGCAGTATATATGACAGACTCGCTCCCACCGGTAAACACGTGTACCCCTAACAACAGCTGCCACTAAACTTCTATCTCTCACTTCCTCCTTCAGCCTTGCTCAGTGGTCTTCTGCAGCCACTCACAAAGATAGCCACACATTGGACCTCATCTTCACCCGACTCTGCTCCCTTTCTAACCTCTCTAACTCGCCTCTCCCTCTTTCGGACCACAACCTACTCACATTCTCTTCCCTCTCCGCTCCTTGTCCACAGAAATCTTAAACACTGCAATCTACACTCACTGTCTGAATCCCTTCTCCCTCTTACAGGCATAAGTTCGCTACACAATGTGGATGCCGCTGCCACTTTGCATAACACCACAATAGCTGTAGCTCTGGAATCAGTTGCCCTTCTCACACATACCAAAGCTCGCCCTGGCACAGCAGCCTGACCAAAGAACTGAGGCGAGCTTCCAGGGCTGCTGAGCGGAGATGGAAAAGATCCCACTCCAATGAGCACTTCATCGCATTCAAACAGTCCCTCACTACTTTCAAGGCCTCACTCGCTGCAGCAAAACAAACCTACTTCTCATCTCTTATATCCTCTCTGTCTCACAACCCTAAAAAGTTATTCAACACTTTCAATTCTCTCCTCTGTCCCCCAGCACCCCCTCCCTCTTCACTCATCTCAGCTGAAGACTTTGCCCCATTTTTCAAGTAGAAAATTGATAAAATCAGAGACAGTTTTGGTCAACAACCCCCAGAGCCCTTTCTCCTAACTGCCCAGCCTTCGTCCTCCAAAACCAACTTCTCCACGATTACAGAAAATCGACACTCCACTCTACTCTGAAGATCGCATCTCACCACCAGTGCACTTGACCCGATCCCATCCCACTTCATCCCAAACCTCACAACATTCTTCATCCCAATCCTAACCCATCTCTTCAACCTATCACTAGCACTATCACAGCATGGGTTTATGAGAAATCGCTCCTGTCAAACCAATCTAATCAGTTTTTATGAAGAGGTAAGCTATAGGCTGGACCACGGTGAGTCATTGGACGTGGTATATCTCGATTTTTCCAAAGCGTTTGATACCGTGCCGCACAAGAGGTTGGTACACAAAATGAGAATGCTTGGTCTGGGGGAAATTGTGTGTAAATGGGTTAGTAACTGGCTTAGTGATAGAAAGCAGAGGGTGGTTATAAATGGTATAGTCTCTAACTGGGTCGCTGTGACCAGTGGGGTACCGCAGGGGTCAGTATTGGGACCTGTTCTCTTCAACATATTCATTAATGATCTGGTAGAAGGTTTACACAGTAAAATATCGATATTTGCAGATGATACAAAACTATGTAAAGCAGTTAATACAAGAGAAGATAGTATTCTGCTACAGATGGATCTGGATAAGTTGGAAACTTGGGCTGAAAGGTGGCAGATGAGGTTTAACAATGATAAATGTAAGGTTATACACATGGGAAGAAGGAATCAATGTCACCATTACACACTGAATGGGAAACCACTGGGTAAATCTGACAGGGAGAAGGACTTGGGGATCCTAGTTAATGATAAACTTACCTGGAGCAGCCAGTGCCAGGCAGCAGCTGCCAAGGCAAACAGGATCATGGGGTGCATTAAAAGAGGTCTGGATACACATGATGAGAGCATTATACTGCCTCTGTACAAATCCCTAGTTAGACCGCACATGGAGTACTGTGTCCAGTTTTGGGCACCGGTGCTCAGGAAGGATATAATGGAACTAGAGAGAGTACAAAGGAGGGCAACAAAATTAATAAAGGGGATGGGAGAACTACAATACCCAGATAGATTAGCGAAATTAGGATTATTTAGTCTAGAAAAAAGACGACTGAGGGGCGATCTAATAACCATGTATAAGTATATAAGGGGACAATACAAATATCTCGCTGAGGATCTGTTTATACCAAGGAAGGTGACGGGCACAAGGGGGCATTCTTTGCGTCTGGAGGAGAGAAGGTTTTTCCACCAACATAGAAGAGGATTCTTTACTGTTAGGGCAGTGAGAATCTGGAATTGCTTGCCTGAGGAGGTGGTGATGGCCAACTCAGTCGAGGGGTTCAAGAGAGGCCTGGATGTCTTCCTGGAGCAGAACAATATTGTATCATGCAATTAGGTTCTGTAGAAGGACGTAGATCTGGGGATTTATTATGATGGAATATAGGCTGAACTGGATGGACAAATGTCTTTTTTCGGCCTTACTAACTATGTTACTATGTTACTATGTTACTAACAACTGGTGTCTTCCCCTCAAGCTTTAACCCCTTTACCCCCAAGGGTGGTTTGCACGTTAATGACCGGGCCAATTTTTACAATTCTGACCACTGTCCTTTTATGAGGTTATAACTCTGGAACGCTTCAACGGATCCCAGTGATTCTGACACTGTTTTCTCATGACATATTGTACTTAATGACAATGGTAAAAATTCTTTGATAGTACCTGCGTTTATTTGTGAAAAAAACGGAAATTTGGCGAAAATTATGAAAATTTCGCAATTTTCCAACTTTGAATTTTTATGCAATTAAATCACAGAGATATGTCACAAAAAATACTTAATAAGTAACATTTCCCACATGTCTACTTTACATCAGCACAATTTTGGAACCAAAATATTTTTTTGTTAGGGAGTTTTAAGGGTGAAAATTTGACCAGCAATTTCTCATTTCTACAACACCATTTTTTTTTAGGGACCACATCTCATTTGAAGTCATTTTGAGGGGTCTATATGATAGAAAATACCCAAGTGTGACACCATTCTAAAAACTACACCCCTCAAGGTGCTCAAAACCATATTCTGGTGCTTCACAGGAATTTTTTGAATGTTTAACCCCTTCATGACCCAGCCTATTTTGACCTTAAAGACCTTGCCGTTTTTTGCAATTCTGACCAGTGTCCCTTTATGAGGTAATAACTCAGGAACGCTTCAACGGATCCTAGCGGTTCTGAGATTGTTTTTTCGTGACATATTGGGCTTCATGTTAGTGGTAAATTTAGGTCAATAAATTCTGCGTTTATTTGTGATAAAAACGGAAATTTGGCGAAAATTTTGAAAATTTCGCAATTTTCACATTTTGAATTTTTATTCTGTTAAACCAGAGAGATATGTGACACAAAATAGTTAATAAATAACATTTCCCACATGTTTACTTTACATCAGCACAATTTTGGAAACAAAATATTTTTTTGTTAGGAAGTTATAAGGGTTAAAATTTGACCAGTGATTTCTCATTTTTACAACGAAATTTACAAAACCATTTTTTTTAGGGACCACCTCACATTTGAAGTCTGTTTGAGGGGTCTATATGGCTGAAAATACCCAAAAGTGACACCACTCTAAAAACTGCACCCCTCAAGGTACTCAAAACCACATTCAAGAAGTTTATTAACCCTTCAGGTGCTTCACAGCAGCAGAAGCAACAAGGAAGGAAAAAATGAACATTTAACTTTTTAGTCACAAAAATTATCTTTTAGCAACAATTTTTTTATTGGTAAAAGGAGAAACTGAACCACGAAAGTTGTTGTCCAATTTGTCCTGAGTACGCTGATACCTCATATGTGGGGGTAAACCACTGTTTGGGCGCACGGCAGGGCTTGGAAGGGAAGGAGCGCCATTTGACTTTTTGAATCAAAAATTGGCTCCACTCTTTAGCGGACACCATGTCACGTTTGGAGAGCACCCGTGTGCCTAAAAATTGGAGCTCCCCCACAAGTGACCCCATTTTGGAACCTAGACGCCCCAAGGAACTTATCTAGATGCATAGTGAGCACTTTGAACCCCCAGGTGCTTCACAAATTGATCCGTAAAAATGAAAAAGTACTTTTTTTTCACAAAAAAATTCTTTTAGCCTCAATTTTTTCATTTTCACATGGGCAACAGGATAAAATGGATCCTAAAATGTGTTGGGCAATTTCTCCTGAGTACACCAATACCTCACATGTGGGGGTAAACCACTGTTTGGGCACATGGTAAGGCTCGGAAGGGAAGGAGCGCCATTTGACTTTTTGAATGAAAAATTATTTCCATCGTTAGCGGACACCATGTCGCGTTTGGATAGCTCCTGTGTGCCTAAACATTGGCGCTCCCCCACAAGTGACCCCATTTTGGAAACTAGACCCCCCAAGGAACTTATTTAGATGCCTAGTGAGCACTTTAAACCCTCAGATGCTTCACAAATTGATCTGTAAAAATGAAAAAGTACTCTTTTTTCACAAAAAAATTCTTTTCGCCTCAATTTTTTCATTTTCACATGGGCAGTAGGATAAAATGGATCATAAAATTTGTTGGGCAATTTCTCCCGAGTACGCCGATACCTCATATGTGGGGGTAAACCACTGTTTGGGCACTCGGCAGGGCTCGGAAGGGAAGGCGCGCCATTTGACTTTTTGAATGGAAAATTAGCTCCAATTGCTAGCGGACACCATGTCGCGTTTGGAGAGCCCCTGTGTGCCTAAACATTGGAGCTCCCCCACAAGTGACCCCATTTTGGAAACTAGACCCCCCAAGGAACTTATCTAGATGCACATTGAGCACTTTAAACCCCCAGGTGCTTCACAGAGGTTTATAACGCAGAGCCATGAAAATAAAAAATAATTTTTCTTTCCTCAAAAATGATTTTTTAGCCTGGAATTTCCTATTTTGCCAAGGATAATAGGAGAAATTGGACCCCAAAAATTGTTGTCCAGTTTGTCCTGAGTACGCTGATACCCCATATGTGGGGGTAAACCACTGTTTGGGCGCACGGCAGGGCTCGGAAGGGATGGCATGCCATTTGGCTTTTTAAATGGAAAATTAGCTCTAATCATTAGCGGACACCATGTCACGTTTGGAGAGCCCCTGTGTGCCTAAACATTGGAGATCCCCTAGAAATGACCCAATTTTGGAAACTAGACCCCCAAAGGAACTAATCTAGATGTGTGGTGAGGACTTTGAACCCCCAAGTGCTTCACAGAAGTTTATAACGCAGAGCCATGAAAATAAAAAAAAAATTATTTTCTCAAAAATGATCTTTTAGCCTGCAATTTTTTATTTTCCCAAGGGTAACAGGAGAAATTTGACCCCAAAAGTTGTTGTCCAGTTTCTCCTGAGTACACTGATACCCCATATGTGGGGGTAAATCACTGTTTGGGCACATGCCGGGGCTCGGAAGTGAAGTAGTGACGTTTTGAAATGCAGACTTTGATGGAATGCTCTGTGGGCGTCACGTTGCGTTTGCAGAGCCCCTGATGTGGCTTAACAGTAGAAACCCCCCACAAGTGACCCCATTTTGGAAACTAGACCCCCAAAGGAACTTATATAGATGTGTGGTGAGCACTTTGAACCCCCAAGTGCTTCATAGAAGTTTATAATGCAGAGCCGTGAAAATAATAAATACGTTTTCTTTCCTCAAAAATAATTATTTAGCCCAGAATTTTTTATTTTCCCAAGGGTAACAGGAGAAATTGGACCCCAATAGTTGTTGTCCAGTTTCTCCTGAGTACGCTGATACCCCATGTGTGGGGGTAAACCACTGTTTGGGCACACGTCGGGGCTCAGAAGGGAAGTAGTGACTTTTGAAATGCAGACTTTGATGGAATGGTCTGCGGGCGTCACATTGCGTTTGCAGAGCCCCTGATGTGGCTTAACAGTAGAAACCCCCCACAAGTGACCCCATTTTAGAAACTAGACCCCCCAAGGAACTTATCTAGATATGTGGTGAGCACTTTGAACCCCCAAGTGCTTCACAGACGTTTACAACGCAGAGCCGTGAAAATAAAAAATCATTTTTCTTTCCTCAAAAATGATGTTTTAGCAAGCATTTTTTTAGATTCACAAGGGTAACAGGAGAAATTGGACCCCAGTAATTGTTGCGCAGTTTATCCTGAGTACACTGATACCCCATATGTGGGGGTAAACCACTGTTTGGGCACACTTCAGGGCTCGGAAGTGAGGGAGCACCATTTGACTTTTTGAATACGAGATTGGCTGGAATCAATGGTGGCGCCATGTTGCGTTTGGAGACCCCTGATGTGCCTAAACAGTGGTAACCCCTCAATTCTACCTCCAACACTAACCCCCCCACACCCCTAACCCTAATCCCAACTGTAGCCATAACCCTAATCACAACCCTAACCACAACCCTAATTCCAACCCTAACCCTAAGGCTATGTGCCCACGTTGCGGATTCGTGTGAGATATTTCCGCACCATTTTTGAAAAATCCGCGGGTAAAAGGCACTGCGTTTTACCTGCGGATTTTCCGCGGATTTCCAGTGTTTTTTGTGCGGATTTCACCTGCGGATTCCTATTGAGGAACAGGTGTAAAAAGCCGCGGAATCCGCACAAAGAATTGACATGCTGCGGAAAATACAACGCAGCGTTTCCGCGCGGTATTTTCTGCACCATGGGCACAGCGGATTTGGTTTTTCATATGTTTACATGGTACTGTAAACCTGATGGAATACTGCTGCGAATCCGCAGCGGCCAATCCGCAGCCAAATCCGCACCGTGTGAACATAGCCTAATTCTAAAGGTATGTGCACACGCTGCGGAAAACGCTGCAGATCCGCAGCAGTTTCCCATGAGTTTACAGTTCAATGTAAACCTACGGGAAACAAAAATCGCTGTACACATGCTGCGGAAAAACTGCACGGAAACGCAGCGGTTTACATTCCGCAGCATATCACTTCTTTGTGCGGATTCCGCAGCGGTTTTACAACTGCTCAAATAGAAAATCGCAATTGTAAAACCGCAGTGAAATGCGCAGAAAAAAACGCGGTAAATCCGCCATAAATCCGCAGCGGTTTAGCACTGCGGATTTATCAAATCCGCAGCGGAAAAATCCGCAGAGGACCAGAATACGTGTGCACATACCGAAACCCTAACCCTAGCCCTAACCCTACCCCTAACCCTACCCCTAACCCTAGCCCTAACCCTAGCCCTAACCCTAACCCTAACCCTAGCCCTAGCCCTAACCCTAGCCCTAACCCTACCCCTAGCCCTAACCCTAGCCCTAACCCTAACCCTACCCCTAACCCTAGCCGTAACCCTAACCCTAACCCTACCCCTAACCCTAACCCTACCCCTAACCCTAACCCTATTCTAACATTAGTGGAAAAAAAAATTTTTCTTTATTTTTTTATTGTCCCTACCTATGGGGGTGACAAAGGGGGGGGGGTCATGTATTATTTTTTTTATTTTGATCACTGAGATATAATCTATCTCAGTGATCAAAATGCACTTTGGAACGAATCTGCCGGCCGGCAGATTCGGCGGGCGCACTGCGAATGCGCCCGCCATTTTGGAAGATGGCGGCACCCAGGAAGAAGACGGACGGGACCCCGGCTGGATCGGTAAGTATGATGGGGTGGGGAGGGACCACGGGGGGGGGATCGGAGCACGGGGGGGGGGATCGGAGCACGGGGGGGGGAATCGGAGCGCGGCAGGCGTGGAACGGAGCACGGGGGCGTGGAACAGAGCACGGGGGGGCTGGAACGGAGCATGGGGGGGTGGAACGGAGCACGGGGGGGTGGATCTGAATGCAGGGGGGGGTGATTGGAGCACGGGGGGGTGATTGGAGCACGGGGGGAGCGGACAAGAGCACGGGGGGGAGCGGAGCACTGGATGGAGGGGAGCCGGAGCAGTGTACCAGCCAGATCGGGGGGCTGGGGGGGCGATCGGTGGGGTGGGGGCACACTAGTATTTCCAGCCATGGCCGATGATATTGCAGCATCGGCCATGGCTGGATTGTAATATTTCACCCGTTATAATGGGTGAAATATTACAAATCGCTCTGATTGGCAGTTTCACTTTCAACAGCCAATCAGAGCGATCATAGCCACGAGGGGGTGAAGCCACCCCCCCTGGGCTAAACTACCACTCCCCCTGTCCCTGCAGATCGGGTGAAATGGGAGTTAACCCTTTCACCCGATCTGCAGGGACGCGATCTTTCTGTGACACAGCATATGCGTCACAGGTCGGATTGGCACCGACTTTCATGACGCATACGCTGTGTCACAGGTCGGGAAGGGGTTAAATAAAAATGAACATTTAACTTTTTTTCACAAAAAATTTAATTCAGCTCCAATTTGTTTTATTTTACCAAGGGTAACAGGAGAAAATGAACCCCAAACATTGTTGTACAATTTGTCCTGAGTACGCCAATACCCCACATGTGGGGGTAAACCACTGTTTGGGCGCATGGCACAGCTCGGAAGCGAAGGAGCGCCATTTGACTTTTCAATGCAAAATTGACTGGAATTGAGATGGGACGCCATGTTTCGTTTGGAGAGCCCCTGATGTGCCTAAACATTGAAACCCCCCACAAGTGACACCATTTTGGAAAGTAGACTCCCTAAGGAACTTATCTAGAGGTGTGGTGAGCACTTTGACCCACCAAGTGCTTCACAGAAGTTTATAATGTAGAACCGTAAAAATAAAAAATCATATTTTTTCACAAAAATTATATTTTCGCCCCCAATTTTTTATTTTCCCAAGGGTAAGAGAAGAAATTGGACCACAAAAGTTGTTGTACAATTTGTCCTGAGTACGCTGATAACCCATATGTGGGGGTAAACCACTGTTTGGGTGGATGGGAGAGCTCAGAAAGGAAGGAGCGCCGTTTGACTTTTCAATGCAAAATTGACAGGAATTGAGATGGGACGCCATGTTGCGTTTGGAGAGCCACTGATGTGCCTAAACATTCAAACCCCCCACAAGTGACACCATTTTGGAAAGTAGACCCACTAAGGAACTTATCTAGATGTGTGGTGAGCGCTTTGACCCACCAAGGGCTTCACAGAAGTTTATAATGGAGAGCCGTAAAAATAAAACAAAAATTTTTTCCCACAAAAATTATTTTTTAGCCCCCAGTTTTGTATTTTCCCGAGGGTAACAGGAGAAATTGGACCGCAAAATTTGTTGTCCAATTTGTCCTGAGTGCGTTGATACCTCATATGTGGGGGGGAACCACTGTTTGGGCGCATGGGAGGGCTCGGAAGGGAAGGAGCTCCATTTGGAATGCAGACTTAGATGGAATGGTCTGCAGGTGTCACATTGCATTTGCAGAGCCCCTAATGTACCTAAACAGTAGAAACACCCCACAAGTGACACCATTTTGGAAACTAGACCCCCTATGGAACTCATCTAGATGTGTTGTGAGAGCTTTGAACCCCCAAGTGTTTCACTACAGTTTGTAACGCAGAGCCGTGAAAATTAAAAAAAAAATCTTTCCCCCAAAAATTATTTTTTAGCCCCCAGTTTTGTATTTTCCCGAGGGTAAGAGGAGAAATTCGACCCCAAAAGTTGTTGTCCAAATTGTCCTGAGTACGCTGATACCCCATATGTTGGGGAAACCACCGTTTGGGCGCATGGGAGGGCTTGGAAGGGAAGGAGTGCCATTTGGAATGCAGACTTAGATGGAATGGTCTGCAGGCGTCACATTGCGTTTGCAGAACCCCTAATGTACCTAAACAGTAGAAACCCCCCACAAGTGACCCCATATTGGAAACTAGACCCCCCATGGAACTTATCTAGATCACATCGCGTTGCTGCGGGGGGCTCAGGGAAGCCCGCAGGGAGCCCCCTCCCTGCGCGATGCTTCCCTGCACCGCCGGCACATCGCGATCATGTTTGATCGCGGTGTGTCGGGGGTTAATGTGCCGGGGGCGGTCCGTGACCGCTCCTGGCACATAGTGCCGGATGTCAGCTGCAATAGGCAGCTGACAGCCGGCCGCGATCGGCCCCCGTGAGCGCCGCCAATCACGCTGGACGTACTATCCCGTCGATGGTCATAGGGGCCCACCCCACCTCGACGGGATAGTACGTCCGATGTCAGAAAGGGGTTAAACATGCCTCAATCACGCCTATCCTCAAAAAACCCTCTCTTGACCCATCCTCTGTATCTAGCTATCGCCCTATATCATTTCTCCCCTATGCCTCAAAACTACTGGAACAACATGTCCATCTTGAACTGTCCTCACACCTCTCTTCTTGCTCCCTCTACGACAGCTTACAATCAGGCTTCCAGTCACACCACTCACACAATGTCTGTCTATTATTTCATCCTTCTTCTCTGCTAGATTTCTAAAACTTAATATAAGCAAAACAGAATTCATCATCTTTCCCCCATCTCACTTGACTGCCCCAACAGACCTATCCATTAAAGTAAATGGCTGCCCACTCTCCCCAGTCCCACAAGCTCGCTGCCTCGGTGTAATCCTTGACACTGACCTCTCCTTCAAACCACATATCCAAGCCCTTTCCACTTCCTGCTGACTTCAACTCAAAAATATTTCCCAGATCCAAGAATCTGCAAAAACCCTAGTCCATGCCATCATCATCTCCCGCCCTGACTACTGCAACCTCCTGCTCTGTGGCCTCTCCTCTAGCACTCTCGCACCCCTCCAGTCTATTCTAAGCTCTGCAGCCTGACTAATCCACCTGTCCCCCCGCTATTCCCCACCCTCTCTCCTCGGTCAATCCCTGCACTGTCTCCCCATTACCCAAAGACTCCAGTTCAAAACTCTAACCATGGCATACAAAGCCATCCACAACCTGTCTCCTCCATACATCTGTGACCTCGTCTCCCGGTACTTACCTGCACGCAACCTCCGATCCTCACAAGTTCTTCTATATTCAGCTCTTATCTCCTCTTCCCACAATCGCATACAAGATTTCTCCCGCGCATCCCCCATACTCTGGAACTCTCTACCCCAATATATCAGACTCTCACCTACCGTGGAAACCTTCAAAAAGAGCCTGAAGACCTACCTCTTCCAACAAGCCTGCAACCTGCAGTAACCACCGATAGATCAAACCGCTGCACAACCAGATCTACCCTCGCCTACTGTATTCTCACCCACCCCTTGTAGATTGTGAGCCCTCGCGGGCAGGGTCCTCTCTCCTCATGTACCAGTCGTGACTTGTATTGATTAAGATTATTGTACTTGTTTTTATATTATGTACACCCCTCCTCACATGTAAAGCGCTATGGAATAAATGATGCTATAATAATAAATAATGATAATAATAATAATCATGTACAATCCCCCTTACTCCCCGCATCATCATGTGTAGTTTCCTTTAGCCCCCAAACTCCTTCATGTGCAGCCCCACTCCCCCTTCATCATGTGCAGCCCCAGTTACCTCCACTGCATCATGTGCAGTCTCCTTTAACCCCCAAACTCCATCATGTGCAGCCCCACTCCACCTTTAACATGTACAGTCCCCCTTACCCCAAACTTCATGTGCAGCCCCACTCCCCCTTCATCATGTGCAATCCTGCTTACTCCCACATCATAATGTGCAGTCTCCTTTACCCCCCAAACTCCATCATATGCAGCCCCACTCCCCCTTCATCATATGCAGCCCCACTAACCCCCTCACTCCATCATGTGCAATTTTCTTTAGCCCCAGAACTCCATCATGTGCAGCCCCACTCCCCCTTCATCACGTGCAGCCACACTTACCCCCCACTCCATCATGTGCAGTCTCCTTTAAGCCCCAAACTCCATCATGTGCAGCCCCACTCCCCCTTCATCACATGCAGCCACACTTACCCCCCACTCCATCATGTGCAGTCTCTTTTAACTCCCAAACTCCATCATGTGCAGCCCCACTCCCCCTTCATCATGTGCAGCCCCACATACCCCCCACTCCATCATGTGCAGTCTATTTTAACCCCCAAACTCCATCATGTGCAGCCCCACTCTCCCTTCATCATGTGCAGCCCCACATACCCCCACTCAATCATGTGCAGTCTCCTTTAACCCCTAAACTCCATCTTGTGCAGTCCTCCTGACACCCCTCTACTTCATCACTTGTAGTTACCCTCACTCATTGAATTAATTTTATAAAGAAGACAAAAAAGTTTTTTACACTTACCTCACAGTCGCTCCCCTGCAGCGCCTCTGTGCTTCCAGCGTCCGGGTCCGGGACATGTCGTCGCGTGTTCAATGATGTTATCGTGCGCGCCCGACACCTGACCCGGAAGTACAGTGAACATAGAGGGAGTGGAAGCTGCACAGGCATCAAGGTGACGGCCGTGCACAGCTCCCGGCTCTGGCACAGATGTGTGCACTGATAGACTGCTATGTGGCTGTGTCTGCTGCCAGCCGCATCACAGTACAGAGGACACGGCTGCGCACAATTTGCTGTGTGGCTGTAGCCATCAGGCAGCTGGCCCTGAATAGCTGCTGGGGGAGCGGCCTGGGAGGAGTTTGCCTCTCTGCCACCTGGTCCAGCCCGCCCCTGAATGGAATATGTCAGCAGGTTATTGCTATGTAACCTGACAGCAGTATGAGGTAGGGACAGAGACCCTGATTCCAGAGATGTATCACTGGAATCCTCTAGTGATAATCTCCTGCTGATAAAATGTTGATTGCATTGAACAGCAAAACACAGCCCATTAAGTGACACATTGCTGTAATCAGCTTCTCTGCCCCTACATCATGGTGCTCTCAGATTACATAACAAAAACCTTGAGACAGATTCCCTTTAAGGCTATGTGCACACATTGCGGATTTGCCTGTGGAATTTTCTGTGCGGATTCTGCATCTCTTGGCAGAAAATCTGTGCGTTTTTTATGCGGATTTTGTGCATTTTTCCTGTGTTTTTACTGCAGATTCTGTGCAGATTTCAGGCGTTTTTACCCCTGCGTTTTCCTATAATGGAGTGGGTGCAGAAATGCTGCAGAAATGCTCAAAGAATTGACATGGTCCTTTATTTAATCAGCTGCGGATTCCGTGTGGAATTTTCCACACCATTTCCACAGCATTTTTTTCCCATTGATTTACATTGTACTGTAAATTACTTGCGGTTCTGCAGTGTTTCTGTGTGGAAAAAACGCTGCGGATCCGCAGTAAATCCGCAATGTGTGCACATAGCCTAAGACCCGGTTTGAAAAAAATCATTTCAATTTTCCTGTTTCTCAGAGAAAATAAAACTTAATGAGTATTACTGAGTCAGTAAAAGCATAAGCTATTTTATTACAATTTTTATGAAGCATAATGAACGGCATAAAAAAAAGGAAAAAATCCAGAATTCTTTTTATTATCCCCTAAAAGAAATAGTAAAATGCAATTAAAAAGTTACTAGAAACTGGCAGCTATAATCAATAACCAAGGACTCACACTGCCCCATAAATGGAAAAATTACTAAAAGTTATGGGTCACAGACTGTTGGGATTAGGGTTGAGCGAAACAGATCGGCACTTTTCAAAAGTCGCCGACTTTTAGCAAAGTCGGGTTTCGTGAAACCCGACCCGATCCCACTCTGGGATCGGGTCGGCGGTCGGCGACCTCTACTGAAAAGTCGGGTTTCGTTTTATATATATATATATATATATATATATATATGTCATTCAGACACATATATATATATATATATATATATATTTATATTAACTTCAGCGCGATATAGCAGAAAAGCCGGTAATTCAATCACCGGCTTTTCATTTCTCCTTCCAAAACCCGACATGATATGAGACATGGTTCAGTAAACCATCTCATATCCCTTTTTTTTGCATATTCCACACTAATAATGTTAGTAGTGTGTATGTGCAAAATTTCAGCGCTCTAGCTCTTAAATTTAAGGGTTAAGTCGCGGAAAAAATTGGCGTGGGCTCCCGCGCAATTTTCTCTGCCAGAGTAGTAAATCCAGTGACTGAGGGCAGATATTAATAGCCTAGAGAGGGTCCACGGTTATTGCCCCCCCCCTGGATGTCCTCATATGACCTCGAGCCTGGGAACTTTTCCCACGCTCCAGGGACATCCAGCAGGGGACGCATCACCGCGATTGAAGGTAACTACAGGTCATTGACCTACATTACCTTCATTCGCTGGGGTTTACAGCCACGAGCAGCGCTGCATTAGCAGAGCTCCTGGCTGTAAAATATTTTAACCCCTTCAGATGGATTTACAACGTGGGACGTTACAGATCTACGGAAGGTAAGGATATTGTTGGTTTATTATTTTTTATTTGTTACAGAACGAGGGTCTTCAGCGAGTGGATTGAGCGTACAATAAAATATGAAAACAAACGGTGTGTTTATTTCATTAAAATACTTTTTAATAATGTGTGTGTGTTTTTTTTAACTCTTTCATACAATTGGATTAATAATGGATAGGTGTCATAATTGACGCCTCTCCATTATTAATCTGGCTTAATGTCACCTTACAATAGCAAGGTGGCATTAACCCTTTATTACCCCATATCCCACTGCTACACGGGAATGGGAAGAGAGTGGCCAAGTGCCAGAATAGGCCCATCTTCCAGATGTGCCTTTTCTGGGGTAGCTGGGGGCAGGTGTTTTTAGCCAGGGGGGGGGATCAATAACCATGGACCCTCTCCAGGCTATTAATATCTGCCCTCAGTCACTGGCTTTACTACTCTGGCGGAGAAAATTGCGCGGGAGCCCACGCCAATTTTTTCCGCGATTTAACCCTTAAATTTAAGAGCTAGAGTGCCGAAATTTTGCATATACACACTACTAACATTATTAGTGTGGAATATGCAAAAAAAATGGGGATATGACATGGTTTACTGTATGTAAACCATGTCTCATATCATGTCCGGTTTTGGCAGGAGAAATGAAAAGCCGGTAATTGAATTACCGGCTTTTCTGCTATATCGCCCTGAAGGAAATATATATTAAAAAAAACCCATAGACTTTCATTGGGTTTCGAGTTTCGGATGATCCCCGACCCCGACTTTTCAATAGGATTGGCCGATTTCACTCGACCCGACTTTTGAGAAAGTCGGGTTACTCGACCCTAAAAAATTAAAAGTCGCTCAACCCTAGTTGGGACAAATCAAAGATTTACATTTTGTAAACTTTTTTAAAGGTAGTAAAGCATAAAACAAAACAACAATATAAATTTGGTATCACTTTAATGATACGGATCACAGGAATAAAGATAACATATCACTTTTAATGCACAGAGAAATCTGCGAAAAACAAGCTCCATAAAACAATGGTAGAATTGCTGTTTTATTTTTTTCTTCATTTCTGTTAACAAAAACAGACGTTTAAAATTGTGCCATTGAAAAAACAACCTGTAATGTTGGCAGCGTAGAAAACTTTATTGTTCTTTAAGAGATGAAAATGAAGTAAATAAAAAGCAAGAAAAAAATGAGAAAAATAAATGGCCTCATCAATACGTGGATAATGTAAATTTCTCCAAAAGTCATGTGCAGATTTTCACTGCATGATAGCAGTGAGAATCATGAAACCCTCACCTGCTCTGGTGCGATGAATTATGAGGAGAGACACAATTTTATAAATTTACATCTGTAAGAAGATGAAATTAAGGCATAATTAACAAATGTGATGTTATAAATAGAAGCCATGAAAAGTATAGAATTCAACTAAAAATGCTTGATTTCATTAAAGTTGTAGTCATCACCAAATTTAACACTAGGTGGCGCTATAAACTGTGAAACAAATTTCCCAGCTATAAAACTGCAGCACAGGAATTTAGTGGAGGTTTTTTTGTGTCTATGACAAAAGATGTGTCTGTATGTTTATGCTAGTGGTAAGAAAAAGTTAATTATTATATCCCTCCTTTTGTGTGCAAAATTAAATTAATCAATCTACATAATTTTATAAAATTTTAATCATTCCTTAGTTATTATTTGTATAATAATTAATAATAGAATTTAAAGATTTAAATTCAAATAATGAATTCTATTTTAATTTAACTATGGTAATACTTCAAAAATAATAAATAAGAACCTTAGTTAGATAAAATTATGCAAATTTGTGAATGTCATGCTGCAGTATATATATATATATATATATATATATATATATATATATATATATATATATATACAGTAAGATTCACTTTTAAATCATGATTTTTTTTCCTTAGCCATGGTCACAAATAGTAATTCAGTAATAATTCAATTATGTATATACATATATGTTTACATATCTATCTATATATACACACATAGCTAAACAGGATATATAGAGTTATTAATTGTCATGGCAGATTACAAACTAATAATTAAGAAACAAACATCAAATACTATAAAACAAATTATATGTATATACGGTAACTAGTTTTATAGGTTTCTTAATTTTTTTCTTAATTTTTAGTTTGTACTCTGCCATGACAATTACTAACTCTGTATATTCTGTTTAGTTAACATGAATTAAAGGAAAGGTAAAAAAGGAAATTCCAAATAACAAGGCACAATAATTTTAAGGGCTCCTTCTCACTTGCGAGAAATACGTGCGAGTCTCGCAGGTTAAAACCAAGCTCTGTCGCCGGCACTTGGGAGCGGAGCGTGCGGCTCCATGTATTGCTGTGCGGCCGCACGCTCCGCTCTGGAGTGCCGGCGCCACAGCTTGGTTTAACCTGCGAGACACGGACGTATTTCTCGCAAGTGAGAAGGAGCCTCTCTCATGATCTCTAAGAAAAAAAACCTTTCTTTTTTATAAAATGTTTCTCATTTAGATTGTGTTATTGCACTGTTTGCAAGGAAGAGTAAAACAATTACTAAAGGCTTGGGAAGAAAAACATTGAGTCTGGGAGATCGGCCACCTCCCACCTTGCAGGCCAAATGTAGTAATTGAGAGTGAATGTGGTAGGTGTTTCCAGCTCAGTGATCCCCTGCTGCCAGTGTGATGGTGACAGATAAGGTGGAATCCAACAGCTTCAACTGGTAATGACGGTGTAAGACAACAAACCACCTGCGGCTCCATGGGTTGCATTGATTCTGCGTGTTAATGTGTAACATGTTGTTTCTCCTACTGTCCGTGCACGTTTCTCACACGCAGATGATTCTGGTCTGATACTTCGAAGCAGGGTTCCTTTCACTGCATTATTTTATGGATAAATATACTCCTTGTGTGTCAGGATGCTTGCACTTTGTCACTTTAGAAACATGGATTGTTAAAATATGTCAGATATTTACCAAAAATTAATAAAAATGTTTATTTTTGCATTTCCGGCTCTAATATATTCTGCAAAATTAAAGACAAAATATAATGTGGGCAGCAGGGTGGCTTGGTGATTGACACTGCAGCACTGGAGTCCTGGGTTCAAATCCCACCAAGGACATCTGCAAGGAGTTTGTATGTTCTCTCCGTTTTTGCGTGGGTTTCCTCCGGGTTCTCCGGCTTCCTCCCACATTCCAAAGACATACTGATAGGGAATATAGATTGTGAGCCCTATTGGGGACAGTGATGATAACATCTGTAAAGCATTGCGGAATATGTTAGTGCTATATAAAAATAAAGATTATTTAAATAAAGATTAAAATACTGCAATTACACCAGCCGCTACTCACCACTAGTTTTTTAACTACACAGATTAAGGACAAATTCTCCTGGGAGTATATTAAAATCAATGATCATGATAATTATGATTGTGGTAACATGGTTACATGGCGAGAAAATAGGTCAAATCTGCACTCAGCATCAGGCCGGTTTCACACGTCAGTGGCTCCGGTACATGAGGTTACAGTTTCCTCACATACCAGAGACACTGACTCACGTAGACACATTGAAATCAATGTGTCTCTGCACATGTCAGTGTGTTTTCACGGACCGTGTGTCCGTGTGCAAAACACGAAGACATGTCAGTGTTCGTGGGAGCGCACGGATTACACGGACCCATTAAAGTCAATGGGTCCATGTAAAACACGTACCGCACACGGACGCTGTCCGTGTGCAGTCCGTGTGCCATGCAGGAGACAACACTACAGTAAGCACCACGTGGTGCTGAAGCCACCATTCATATCTTCTCTCCAGCAGTGTTCGCCAGAAAGAAGATATGAAAAATCCTTTTTTTTTTCGTGTTTTAAATAAAGATCCCTGTCCCCACCCCCCTCCCAACCCCTGTGCGCCCGCCTGCTGGTAATAAAATACTCACCCGGCTCCCTCCCACCGTCCTGTCCTCGCCGCAACTTCTCCTGTATGAGCGGTCACGTGATGCCGCCCATTACAGTCATGAATATGCGGCTCCACCCCTATGGGTATTTTGGTTCTATAATTGTTTTCTTGTTTCTACAAGACTGGGGAGTCCACCACTCCTCTGTAGGCCATTTGCTCTGAAGCTGTTCCATCTAGTGTGTCCACATGGATATTCCCTCTCTGAACCCTGCTTATACAGGTACTATACAGATGATCAGGTTTTTAATACATCAGATAGGGATTATATACATTAGATAGGACTGCTCTATATGGGTATACCTTGGCGATTGGTGGATCAGCTTAATATACATTTTTTTGCAAAAAAACGTATTAACTAAATACCCTGGTTTTTTTTCATTTTTTGACTAGCACTTGCTTATTTACTGTGACTTTTTTACAACAGAGTATTTTTGACCTCACTGTGCTCTTTTTGTGTCTTCAGGTTTCTTGGTGGTGTGTGAACATGATCCTACAGACTTGTTCACTGTGCAAGTAGCCCATGTGTTTTAGGTTCTATAATTGAAATTCAACATGCCTGATACTTCTTGCTCATGTGTCTGAGGAGAGAAAGGCGATAACATAGTTACCGATACCCGTAGCATCTCCATTTTTCATGATCTGGGGTCGGGTGAGGGCTTATTTTTTGCATGCTGAGCTGGCGTTTTTAATGATATCATTTTAGTGCAGATACATTCTTTTGATCGCCCGTTATTGAATTTTAATGCAATGTCGCGGCAACCAAAAAAAATCTAATGCTGGCATTTCAAATTTGTTTCTCGCTATGCCGCTTAGCGATCAGATTAATCCTTTTTTTATTGATAGATCAGGCAAATCTGAACGCTCCGATACCAAATATGCGTGGGTTTGATTTTTTTTTATTGATTTATTTTGAATGGGGCGAAAGGAGGGTGATTTAAATATAATTTTTTTATTTTTTTCACATTTTTTTAACTTTTTTTTTAACCTTTGCCATGCTTCAATAGCTTCCATGGCAGGCTAGAAGCTGGCACCACTTGATCGGCTCTGCTACATAGCAGCGATCATCAGATCGCTGCTATGCAGCAGAAATGCAGGTGTGCTATGAGCGCCGACCAGAGGGGGGCGCTCATAGCAGGCCGGTATCAGTAACCATAGAGGTCTCAAGGACCTCTATGGTTACCATTCTGATGCATTGCTGACCCCCAATCATGTGACAGGGGTCGGCAATGCGCTCATTTCCAACCGCCCAGCCGGAAGCGCCGGTTAAAAGCCGCTGTCAGCGTTTGATAGCGGCATTTAACTAGTTAATAGTGGCGGGTGAATCACGATTTCACCCGCCACTATTGCGGGCACATGTCAGCTGTTCAAAACAGCTGACATGTTCTGGCTTTGATGCCGGCTCACCGCCAGAGCCCTGCATCAAAGCGCGGTATCTGACCTCGCACGTACTATCCCGTCCGAGGTCAGAAAGAGGTTAAAGATTTTTCTGTATTTTCATGACTATGAATATTGTAAATTCACACTGAATGCATCAAAACTATGAATTAACATATGTGGAATTATATACTTAACAAAAAAGTGTGAAACAACTGAAATTATGTCTTATATTCTAGGTTCTTCAAAGTAGCCACCTTTTGCTTTAATGACTGCTTTGCACACTCATGGCATTCTCTTGATGAGCTTCAAGAGGTAGTCACCTGGAATGGTTATCACTTCACAGGTGTGCCCTGTCAGGTTTAATAAGTGGGATTTCTTGCCTTATAAATGGAGTTGGGACCATCAGTTGTGTTGAGCAGAAGTCCGCTGGATACACAGCTGATAGTTCTACTGAATAGACTGTTAGAATTTGTATTATGGCAAGAAAAAAGCAGCTTAGTAAAGAAAAACGAGTGCCCATCATTACTTTAAGAAATGAAGGTCAGTCAGTCTGAAAAATTGGGAAAACTTTGAAAGTGTCCCCAAGTGCAGTTGCAAAAACCATCATGCGCTAAAAAGAAACTGGCTCACATGAGGACCGCCCCAGGAAAGGAAGACCAAGAGTCACCTCTGCTTCTGAGGATAAGTTTACCTGAGTCACCAGCCTCAGAAGTTGCAGGTTAACAGCAGCTCAGATTAGAGACCAGGTCAATGCCACACTGAGTTCTAGCAGCAGACACATCTCTAAAACAACTGTTAAGAGGACACTTTGTGCGGCAGGCCTTCATGGTAAAATAGCTGCTAGGAAACCACTGCTAAGGACAGGCAACAAGCAGAAGAGACTTGTTTGGGCTAAAGAACACAAGGAATGGGCATTAGACCAGTGGAAATCTGTGCTTTTGCCTGATGAGTCAAAATTTGAGATCTTTGGTTCCAACCACCGTATCTTTGTGTGACACAAAAAAGGTGAACAAATGGACTCTACATGCTTGGTTCCCACCGTGAAGCATGGAAGAGGTGTGATGGTGTGGGGGTGCTTTGCTGGTGACACTGTTGGGGATTTATTCCAAATTGAAGGAATACTGAAGCAGCATGGCTACCACAGCATGTTGCATGCTATTCCATCCAGTTTGCGTTTAGTTGGACCATTATTTTTCAACAGGACAATGACCCCAAACACACCTCCAGGCTATGTAAGGGCTATTTGACCAAGAAGAAGAGTGATGGGGTGCTACGCCAGGTGACCTGACCTCCACAGTCACCAGACCTGAACCCAATCGAGATGGTTTGGGGTGAGCTGGACCGCAGAGTGAAGGCAAAAGGGCCAACAAGTGCTAAGCATCTCTGGGAACTCCTTCAAGATTGTTGGAAGACCATTTCCAATGACTACCTCTTGAAGCTCATGAAGAGAATGCCAAGAGTGTGCAAAGCAGTCATCACAGCAAAAGGTGGCTACTTTGAAGAACCTAGAATATAAGACATATTTTCAGTTGTTTCAGACTTTTTTGTTAAGTATATAATTCCACAAGTGTTAATTCATAGTTTTGATGCCTTCAGTGTGAATTTACAATTTTCATAGTCATGAAAATACAGAAAAACCTTTAAATGAGAAGGTGTGTCCAAACTTTTGGTCTGCACTGTATATATACTGTATATACAGATAGATATATTTTACTCAATTATACAGTGCCATTAATTCCACAGCGCTTTACAAATATGGGTAGAATAAACAAATTCTTCCAGATATTGTCCTTTGTGAAATTTGAACCCAGGGCCCCAACTCTGCAAAGCTACAGTGCTCGCCACGTGTACCATTACCATGTTACCTCAATATTTCTTCAGAGTGCCATGGCCTCCTAACCAACAATAGACTGGACATAATAACATTGATAGATGTTACTGTTCTGCCAAGAACAAACCCACCAACTTCCCAGGCTTGAGAGTTGCTGGATGGCCACATAGGTCAATTAGCTGTTGACTTGGAGCTGACCCTGGTTTATTAATGTGGTCAGTGACATTCATTCTCCTTGGTTTTTGCTATACTGGACTTAATTAAGGAGAGTTTACCAAATGTGGATGAGTTTTTTCAGACTGACATTTCCCAAGTATTCAACTGGTTACATAGTTACATAGGATGAAAAAAGACATTGGTCCATCAAGTTCAACCTTTCTCCACCAACTGTACATTTTGTCACTAATTTATCTATAACCTGCAATGTTATGTGTATCAAGGAAATCATCCAGCCCTTTTTTTAAAAGCTGTTATAGTGTCGGCCATTGCTACCTCTTGTGGTCGGCATTCCACAGCCTGTCTGCACTAATTGTAAAGAGCCCTTTCCTATTTAGCTGCTGGAATCGCCTTCCTTGAATCCAAAATGAGTTCCCTCTGGTTCCTAATGTGGTCTCCAAAAGAAATAAGTCATGTGCCAGTCCTCTGTAATGGCCAAATATATATTTATACATGTAAATGAAATCTCTTCTGAGGCATCTTTTTTCTTAGCTAAAGAGCCCAACTTTTCCAACCTGTCATCATATGAGAGGCATCCATTCCTTGTAATAATCTAGTTGCCCACCTTTGAACTGACTCTAACTTCTGAATATCCTTTTCAAAATGTAAAGCCCAAAACTGGATCCCATATTCTAGATGTGGCCTCACAAGTGATCTATAAAGTGGTAACAATAGGTTGGGATTGCAGGATTTTATATCTCTTTTTAAATACTCTAAAATCTTGTTTGCTTTTGCAGCTGCTGCTTGACATTGAGTACTACAGATCAGCTGACTTGTAACCAGAATACCCAAGTTCTTCTCTTGATCTATAGTACCAGTATACTCCCATTTAATGTATATGCAGCAAAAGGATTACTCCATTCCAGGCATTACTCTTCATTTACCTAAATAAAACTCATTTGCCAAGTGTTTGCCATTAAGACATCTTATCCAGATTGTTTGGCAATATTATAGAGTCAAGGTCAGATTTTAGTATCCTAGATAGTTTGGTGTCATCAGCAAAGACTGACATTTTACTCTCAATTCCATCCACTAGGTCAATAATAAAGAGGATAAAAAGAATCAATCCTGTCAGTGTGTAGCCAGCTGTCCTTGAGAGTAGTCACATTAGTGACAGCTCTCAAAGTCATCAGGATCATCGTGAGACATTATGGATTATTATCTTCTCTGCAGACAGTTGAGGAATATTGTTGTTTATTATTTTATTTCATTTACAGGAGACGTTGGCTTCAGTGGATTATGTGTTGAGTGAGTATGGTTTAATTTAGATTCAATAAAGGAGTCGGTGTCATTATATCAAATAAAGGACTATGCACTAGGGTTGAGCAAAACGGATTGGACAAATTAAAAAATCACCGACTTTCGGCACAGTCGGGTTTCATGAAACCCGACCCGATCCTAGTGTGGGATCAGCCATGAGGTCGGCGATCTTCGCGCCAAAGTTGTGTTTCGTATGACGCTTTCAGCACCATTTTTCAGCCAATGAAGGAGGACGCAGAGTGTGGGCAGCGTGATGACATAGGTCTCAGTCCCCACCATCTTAGAGAAGGGCATGACAGTGATTGGCTTGCTTTCTGTGGCGTCACAGGGGCTATAAAGGGGCGTGCACGCCGACCGCCATCTTACTTCTGCCGTTCGTAGCATAGGGAGAGGTTGCCGCAGCTTCATCAGAAGAAGGGATATACTTAGGGAGGGAAGATTAAGCCCCGAAACTGCTTGTGCTGTAGCGATTTCCACTGTCCAACACCATCATTTCTTTGCAGGGACAGTGGAGTTTATATTTTTGTGCATCAGCTCTATAGCTTATTAGGCTGCCTTATAAGGCTCCCTGATAGCTGCATTGCTGTTTGCACACCGCTGTGCAAACCAACTGCTTTTTTTAAAAGCAAAAATCCTGTTGCTCCTTTCTGCACAGCTATCTTGTTTATTTGTGTGCAGCAGTCCTTTTTATTGCTGCCATACTTTTCCTGAGATCATTGTAGGGAGATTGAAATTGTACTACAGTCCTTATATTTTTTCATATATCTTCCAGCCACTTAGATTGCGTTGTTTTATACACTGGGCCTGAGTTTTGGGTCAGTCTCCCCCCCAAAAAAAGGGGAGATTCAAATTCTCACAAAGTGGATCTACTGCAGTCCTGTTAGTTTGGTGTATGTCAGCCAGCCACTTTCTGCCACTTAGGTTGCATTGTTTTATACACTGGCCTGAGTTTTGGGTCAGTCTCCCCCCAAAAAAGGGAGTTTCAAATTCTCACAAAGTGGATCTACTGCAGTCCTGTTAGTTTGGTATATGTCAGCCAGCCACTTTCTGCCACTTAGATTGCGTTGTTTTATACACTGGCCTGAGTTTTGGGTCAGTCTCCCCCCAAAAAAGGGAGTTTCAAATTCTCACAAAGTTGATCTACTGCAGTCCTGTTAGTTTGTCGTATATCAGCCAGCCACTTTCTGCCACATAGATTGCGTTGTTTTATACACTGGCCTGAGTTTTGGGTCAGTCTCCCCCCAAAAAAGGGGAGATGCAAATTCTCACAAAGTGGCTCTACTGCAGTCCTCTTAGTTTGGTGTATGTCAGCCAGCTATTTTCTGCCACTTAGATTGCATTGTTATATACACTGGGCCTGAGTTTTGGGTCAGTCTCCCTCAAAAAAAAGGGAGTTTCAAATTCTCACAAAGTGGATCTACTGCAGTCCTGTTAGTTTGGTGTATGTCAGCCAGCCACTTTCTGCCACTTAGATTGCGTTGCTTTATACACTGGGCCTGAGTTTTGGGTCAGTCTCCCCCCAAAAAAGGGAGTTTCAAATTTTTACAAAGTGGATCTACTGCAGTCCTTTTAGTTTGGTGTATGTTAGCCAGCCACTTTCTGCCACTTAGATTGCATTGTTTTATGCACTGGGCCTGAGTTTGGAGTCAGTCTCCCCCCAAAAAAGGGAGTTTCAAATTCTCACAAAGTGGATCTACTGCAGTCCTGTTAGTTTGGTGTATGTCAGCTAGCCACTTTCTGGCACTTACATTGCATTGTTTTATACACTGGGCCTGAGTTTTAGGTCAGTCTCCAAAAAAAAGGGAGATTCAAATTCTCAACAAGTTTATGTACACCTTCTACCTTGTTTTACAGTACCATATAACGGTTATTATTTTGGATAGATTTTCCAAAAAATGAGGAAGTCTCGTGGAAGAAGCCATGGGTGGTGGTTGCCAGCTGGTACTGATGGTGGTGGTGGTGGTTCATCTGGTGGTAGTGACAAAAGCACAATAGCATCTAAGGCTGGAGGTGTTGAGCCAGCATCATCGTCTGGCTACACAAGGCCTCGAAGGCTCCCTTATCTGGGAGTAGGAAAACGGCTTTTAAAGCCGGAGCAGCAGGAAAAAGTTTTGGCTTTCATTGCTGACTCAACCTCTAGCTCTTTCGCCTCTTCTTCAGAAAGTTCCAAATATAAAAGCAGCGAGTCGTCAGTGGATGCTCCCGGTCAGGAACAAGATGTTTCCTTGTGTCCTTCACCCAAACAAAAAGTGAAGGATGCGTCAGGCGACACTACAGGTTACTCCATGGAGGTCTTTACACATACCGTGCCTGGGTTAGAAAGGGAAATTGTTAACTACCCATTACAAATTCAGTCGGACATGGAGTGCACTGATGCACAGCCACAGCTAGACTATAATGCTGTTTCATTAACTCAGATCACTACATTGCCCTCGCAGTGTACTGAGCCAGAATCTGACCCTGATGAGACTATGGTGCCCCATCCTGAACGCTATAGCACCTTACACGGTGACACAGAGGAAGGGGCACATGACATTGAAAAGCAGGTGATAGATGACCCAGTTGTTGACCCAGATTGGCAGCCATTGGGGAAAGAGGGAGCCGCTACCAGTAGCTCTGAAGCGGAGGAGGATGATCCACAGCAGCCATCTACATCACAACAGCTGTCATCTGGCAGGCCCGTATCAGGCCAAAAACGTTTGTCAAAAACAAAAACAGTTTTAGGACAGCGTGGCCATCTGGTGAAAGTAGCACAGTGTGCAATGCCTGAAAAGGTATTCCATAGTAGGAAGAGTGCAGTGTGGGAATTTTTTAACCAAGATCCGAATGATCAGTCAAAAGTTATCTGTAAAATGAAATGCTCAAAGACCTTTAGCAGAGGGAAGAATCTTCAAAATTTAAATACAAGGTGCATGCTTAGACATTTAACCAGCATGCACTTGTAAGCCTGGACTAACTACCAAACGTCCCGTACCGTTGGTGCACCTGCTCAGAATGAAGGTAGTAAGCATCGCTACATTGCTTCCCTCACTGTAAGCCCACCAGTTAGGACACCACCAGCAGCAAATGTGGAGGTATCGCCGCAAGGCCAAAGCAGTCAGGGAATCACAAAGTTATTGGTAGGAAACACTGTATGTAGGCCAACATCGAGAATACCATCACCAACCCTCTCTCAATCCGCCATGTTCACCACCACCACTGCTAGTTCCACCATATGCACCTTTCCAGTTCAGTTCATCCTACAAGAGACTCTCGTTAGGAAAAGAAAGTACTTATCCTCTCATCCGTGTACACAGGGTTTGAACGCCCACATTGCTAGACTAATCTCATTAGAGATGATGCCCTACCGGTTGGTTGAAAGCGAAGCTTTCAAAGCACTGATGGCCTATGCAATACCACTCTATGACCTACCCAGTCGACACTTCTTTGCGAAAAAAGCCATCCCAGCCCTCCACCAGCATGTCAAAGACTGCATTGTCCATGCACTGAGGCAATCAGTCAGTAGAAAGGTGCACCTCACAACAGATGCATGGGCCAGTAGGCATGGCCAGGGACGTTACGTGTCTATCCTACTCCTCCTCCTTCAGATGTGAAAGCTCAACCACAGAGCGCAGTCACATGACCACTCCATCTGCAGCTGCCAGTGTTGCACACGAGTTGTCCCATTATCGAACAGCTAGTGGTAAGCGTCAGCAGGCTGTGTTTTTGAAATGAAGTGTTTGGGTGACAACAGACACACCGCGGAAGTACGGGCCAAGTACTTGCAGCAACAAACTCAGTCATGGCGGGGCAGTGTACATCTTGAGGCAGGCAAGGTAGTCAGTGATAACGGAAGGAATTTTATGGCTGCCATAGCCCTTTCAGAACTTAAACACATACCTTGCCTGGCTCACACCTTGAACCTTGTGGTGCAGTGCTTCCTCAAAAATTATACGGAGTTACCAGCTCTGCCACTGAAGGTGCGAAGACTTTGCTCGCACATCCGCCGGTCGCCCGTACACTCCAGCTGTATGCTGAACCATCAGCGATCGCTGAATCTTTCCCACCACCACCTAATAATCGACATTGCAACAAGGTGGAACTCCACACTGCACATGGTCAGATGCTTTGCGAACAGAGGCGTGCTGTGATTAATTTGTGGGAGGATACACATACACGGGCAGGCAGTTGAATGGCAGACATGGAGTTGTCTGGTGTGCAGTGGTCGAAGCTTCAAGACCTCTGTCAAGGCCTTCAGTTTTTTGAGGAATGCACATGGCTGGTAAGTGCAGACAGCGTCATTATAAGCATGAGCATCCACTAATGCGTCTGCTGATGCAAAGTTTGACGCACATTAAGGAGCTGGCGTCTGCAGCTGAGGAGGAGGGAAGCCTTGATGACAGTCAGCCATTGTCTGCTCAGGGAACTCTCCTGGACGAGGTGGCGGATGAAGAGAAGGAAGAGGACGATGATGGGGATGAATATTTATGGGAGGAAGCTTCTCAGGGGGCAATAGCAACTCGTGGTATTGCAAGGTCAGGTCAGGGCCGGCTCCAGGTTTTCGAGGGCCCCGGGCGAAAGAGTCTCAGTGGGCCCCCCCTTTAACACATACCCCGATTTATGATGCACAGATACGGCAGAGAAATGTATAGCACAATGCCAGATTTCACTTCTTACATGAGTGACAGCTATTGTAAATTCTGCAGTGTATATATACAGGACAGGAGGAGTGGTACTGTGCAGTGTATATATACAGGAGGAAAGGTGCTGTGCAGTGTATATATACAGGAGAGGTGCTGTGCAGTGTATACATACAGGAGGAAAGGTGCTGGGCAGTGTATATATAGGACAGGAGGAAAGGTGCAGTGTATATATACAGGAGAGGTGCTGTGCAGTGTATATATACAGGAGGAAAGGTGCTGTGCAGTGTATATATACAGGGGGAGAGGTGCTGTGCAGTGTATATATACAGGAGGAGTGGTACTGTGCAGTGCATATATACAGGAGGAGCGGTACTGTGCAGTGTATATATACAGGGGGAGAGGTGCTGTGCAGTGTATATATACAGGAGGAAAGGTGCTGTGCAGTTTATATATACAGGAGGAAAGGTGCTGTGCAGTGTACATATACAGGAGGAAAGGTGCTGTGCAGTGTACATATACAGGAGGAGCGGTACTGTGCAGTGTATATATACAGGGGGAGAGGTGCTGTGCAGTGTATATATACAGGAGGAGCGGTACTGTGCAGTGTATATATACAGGGGGAGAGGTGCTGTGCAGTGTATATATACAGGAGGAAAGGTGCTGTGCAGTATATATATACAGGAGGAAAGGTGCTGTGCAGTGTACATATACAGGAGGAGCGGTACTGTGCAGTGTATATATACAGGGGGAGAGGTGCTGTGCAGTGTATATATACAGGAGAGGTGCTGTGCAGTGTCGTGAGCAGGGTGTTGTTGTATCAGAAAATCTTTTCTGTTTTGAGTTTTTCCATGAAACAAAGACTTTTCTACATAAACAACGTTGTTTGGTTTTGCGGCCCCAACAGATCTGTGCTACAAAGTAACAGGCGGCTCGGGCATTAATGAGGGACCTGATGCTGAATCCTTTCCACAAACCCTAATGACCCAATTTGTGCCCCGTCATTAGAAGCTCATTAAACGCCTCCCTGCCCCGAGCAGTCATGTACGGTATGGGGGGATCCAGCAGCCCATCCCCTGACTGCTCCATACCATACACTGCCCTCTGTCATGCTCACTATTATCCTGTGCATTTCTCCTTCATCGTTACCCCATGTTACACTTGTCACCCCCCACTACAGAGTAGCAGGGCAACCAATGTCACAAGTCACCCTCTCCCGGACCCTAATGGCAGCAGGAAATGTCTGCTCCTCTATTGGGTTGGAACCTGATTTAATCAAGGAATAATGTGGATTTGTTGCCGGTGGCTGCAGGGGAAGGGTTAAGTGATGCTATGTCCTTGGTGGGAGCAGTGGCAGCTGCTGGACCTGGACAGAGACAACCAATGTTGCTGTGACTGCACAGTGTGACCTGGAGGAGAGAAGCTGAGATGCAGAAATCACCCACATGCCAGCACTGGGCAGAGTCCCTCCAGTCACCAGCCTGGGGCCATGGGGCCCCAACGTACAGCCCACAGCTCAGTTTTATCCATGGCAGCAGCTCCCCTTCCTCCTGGCATCTGGTTAACCCCATTTATGCGGGTCGGATTGTTATCTTTAAGGTTCAGCAATAACCTTCATACAGATGGGAAGGGGTTAAGCTTCTTCCTACCCCACTGGTGTAGGTTTGGTGCAGCATGCATGTATTCTGGGAGAGCTGGGTGGCTGCAGGTTGCAGGCTGCACCCCACCAGCTGCTCCTCCAGACATCACCCACATTTTTAGGCAGCGGAGACAGACAGCAGCAGACTGAGCCACAAGACCAACTGCAATCACTGCTGGATACCTTTGCACTCACTCAGTCCCTGGTAGGAGCTCCTCCGGAATCTGCCTGATAAGTTCAGCAGCACTGCAGCCAGCCAGGGGCAGAGATCAGAGCAGAGAACATGCTCTCTGCGCCCACAAACAATGTCACACTGGCTGCCTTCTCTTAACCCCTATGTGTGCCTGCCTGGCTGCATTGACTGAGTGAGAAGATGCTTGTGTCAGAGCTGGCACATAGGGGTTAAGAGAACGCAGCCAGCAGTGACTTTGTGGGCGGAGAGAGCACGTTCTCCTGCTCTGCTCTCCCAGCTGTGTCTATGACAGCCTGAGTGGGCCCCCCTCTCTTCCCAGGGCCCCGGCATTTGCCCAGGTGCTCCGGGTGCTGACGCCGGCCCTGGGTCAGGTACAGGGTTTTTGAAGGAGACAAGTGATGTTGATTTGCCAGAAAGTGCTCCTCAACCCAGCACAAGCAGTGAATTGACACCTGGAACATTGACCCACATGGCAGATTATGCCCTGCGTGTCCTAAAAAGGGACCCCCGCATTATCAAAATGATGACCGATGACGATTATTGGTTGGCCTGCCTCCTGTATCCACGCTATAAAGGGAAATTGCAAAATATGCCACATGAGAACTTTGAGCAAATATTGGCTACCAAACAAGCAACTCTTGTAGACCGTTTGGTTCAGGCATTCCCAGCACACAGCGGTGGTGATAGTTCTCACACGAGCCATAGGGAGCAACATGGCAGAGGTGTTAGAGGTGCACAAATCTGAAGTGGTGTTGGACAGAGGGGTTTTATGACCAGGTTGTGGAGTGATTTTGCAATGACCGCTGACACGACAGGTAGTGCTGCATCGATTCAAGGTGACAGGAGACAGCATTTCTCCAGTATGGTTATGAACTACTTTTCCTCCCTTATCAATGTTCTCCCTCACAGGTCATTCCCCTTTGATTACTGGGCATCTATAATAGACACCTGGCCTGAATTGGCAGAATATGCATTACAGTAACTCTCTTGCCCTGCTTCTAGTGTGCTATCAGAAAGAGTCTTCAGTGCTGCTGGTTCAATACTGACCAAAAAAAGGACACGTCTGGCTACCCAGAATGTTGATGATCTAACCTTCATTAAAATGAACCAATCATGGATTTCAAATAATTTTGCCCCCACCTTCTCCTGCTGACACATGGCTTGCCTGAAAAAGGGCCGTGGTCACCACCTGGCGCAAGCACCCGTGCGAGTGCCGTTTGCCTGGACAGGTGGGTGCGCCCACTCTTGGGCGACGGAACTGGCACAGGGTCCCTCATAGTACAATGAAGTGTCTCTGACGGTGGTGGTGCACAACCAACGTCAGACACACCGTCATAATATGAGGGGCCCTGTGCCAGTACCACCGCCCACGAGAGAGTGTTCCCCTCCAGCTCGAACAGTGCTCTACCACTTGCAATACTTACCTCTCCCTGCTCCACCACTGTGCAGTCTGTGCTGTTAAATCCTTCAGTGGCACTGCCAATACAAATTTGTTGAAATGATAGATGATAGTTAAAATATACAGGGGCCCTGGCCTCCATTTAGACCAGTTAATACTTTGCGCCTACTATCACTGTCTGCTACTCAGCAGAAGAGCCCACCCCAGTACCTAGCTATGCCGCCTGTTTAGTCCTGTTACCAATTTTGAACTGCTTTTAGCCTACTTTTTTATTTTGGGCCTACTAACTGTGTCAGCGCCACTTGTTACAATTGTCCTCCACTGAACAAAGCAATGCCACCTGTTAAGTCCTGTTACCAATTTTGAACTGCTTTTAGCCTACTTTTTTATTTTGGTCCTATATCTGTGTTTCCTCCTCATCCTGCCCATTGCCCAGCCACTGCTAGATGAGTCTGCTGGTACATTGACCCAGACCACTACATTCCCCTTGCACTCTACACAGCCAGAATCTGACCCTGCTGAAAGTCAAGTCTCCCTTCCCGCATACTATACGACCTTACACGGGGACAAAGAGGAAGGTGCAGATGGAAGTGCAGGTTCCTTCATCAGGTTGGGGGCATACTCGTTGGCACTGGCACAGGGCCCCTCATAGTACGTAAAAGTGTCTCTGGCAGTGGGAGGCGTCACCCACCGTCCAACACACTGCCGTACTATGAGGGGCCCTGTGCCAGTGCCAACTAGTGCACCCCCCTGCTTGCTCAGGATCACAGCACTTGCAAAGTTAAAATACTTACCTCTCCCTGCTCCACCACCGTGACCTATTCTACGTTTCCTGGGTCACGAAAATCTTGAGCCAGCCCTACCCCCACACAACTTTAGCCAAATGACCCCCTGTTTTCAATGCCTATCTATTATTATGAAGTTAATTAAGCTTGACAAGCTTAAGAGATAAGAATTGATGTTTTTGGCATTAAAATTGGCACTGTAGGTGTTTTCCTGTCCTCCACTCACTGCCACCTTTGATTCCCCATTGACTTGCATTGGGTTTCGTTTTTCGGTCGGCCACCGACTTTTCGAAATGTTCGGCCAATTTCACCCGACCCGACTTTTGACAAAGTCAGGTTTCGCGATACCTGACTCGATCCTAAAAATGTAAAAGTCGCTCAACTCTACTTTGCACTATTATATCAAATAATGCACAATGGAGTTAGTAATAGGGGTGTCTTATAGAAGCCTCTCCTTTATTAACCTCTGGGCTTAATGTCATCTGACAATACAAACGTGACATCAACCCCAATACTATTACCCCACTTGCCACCGCAACGGGGCAAGTGGGAAGAGCGAGGTTAAGTGCCAGATTTGGTGCATCTTGTGGATGCTCATTTTCTGGGACAGCTGAGAGCTGATGTTTTTAGTCTGGGAAGGGCCAAGATCCATGTCCCCTTCCTAGGCTATTAATATCAGCCCACAGTGGTCTGCCTAGCCTTTGCTGGTTAGATTTTATAGGGGGACCCTACATAACTTTTTTCTGGGGTCCTCCCTGTAAACTAGCCAGTAAAGGCTAAGCAAATCTGATATTAATAACCTGCCAAACTTTATGGCTATTAGCTCCTTCCAAAAATATTAACATCAGCCGTCGGCTTTCCTTCTGCTGGTTATGAAAATTACACGGGAGCTCACACAAATTATTTGACTTTTTTTTTCCTTGGTTACAGCCTATGCTGGTTCATTCTGTTAACCCCTTAGCGACCGCCGATACGCCTTTTAACGGCGGCCGCTAAGGGTACTTAAACCACAGCGCCGTTAATTAACGGCGCTGTGGAAAAAGTCCATAGCGCCCCCCAGAGGCCGATTTTCTCCGGGGTCTCGGCTGCCGAGGGTAGCCGAGACCCCAGAGAACATGATTCGGGGGGTTTTTAACCCTCCCCGCATTTGCGATCGCCGGTAATTAACCGTTTAGCGGCGATCGCAAAAAAAAAAAAAGCGATCTCTTTTTAATTTCTCTGTCCTCCGATGTGATCGCACATCGGAGGACAGAGAAAAGGGGTCCCAGGTGGCCCCCCAATACTCACCTAGCTCCCCCGATGCTCCTCGTGTCTCCCGGTGGGCGCCGCCATCTTCAAAATGGCGGGCGCATGCGCAGTGCGCCCGCCGGCCGGCACCGGGAGAATCTTTGGGGTCTCGGCTGCCGGGGGTAGCCGAGACCCCAAAGAGCATGATCGGGGTCGGTATTACCGACCCCTGTTTTGCGATCGCCGGTAATTAACTGTTTACCGGCGACCGCAAAAAAAAAAAAAAAAAGTAAAGTGTAATTCTCTGTCCTCTGATGTGATCGCACATCAGAGGACAGAGAAATAGGGGGATTCGGGGACCCTAGCATACTCACCTAGGTCCCTGGATCCTCTTGCTGCTCCTCCTGGCCGCCGGCAGAAGAACATGGCGGACGCATGCCCAGTGCGCCCGCCATCTGTCTCCATCTGCCGGCCGGCAGGAGAACAGCAGTTGGGGCTAAAATTAGGGTTAGGGGTAGGGTTAGGGGTAGGGTTAGGGTTAGGGGTAGGGTTAGGGGTAGGGTTAGGGTTAGGGGTAGGGGTAGGGTTAGGGGTAGGGTTAGGGGTAGGGGTAGGGTTAGGGGTAGGGTTAGGGTTAGGGGTAGGGTTAGGGTTAGGGGTAGGGTTAGGGGTAGGGCTAGGGGTAGGGTTAGGGCTAGGGTTAGGGCTAGGGTTAGGGCTATGGGTAGGGTTAGGGTTAGGGCTAGGGTTAGGGCTAGGGTTAGGGCTAGGGTTGGGGCTAGGGTTGGGGCTAAATTTAGGGTTAGGGTTGGGGCTAAATTTAGGGTTAGGGTTGGGGCTAAATTTAGGGTTAGGCTTCTTTCACACTTACGTCGGTACGGGGCCGTCGCAATGCGTCGGCCCGACATACCGACGCACGTTGTGAAAATTGTGCACAACGTGGGCAGCAGCTGTAGTTTTTCAACGCATCCGCTGCCCAATCTATGTCCTGGGGAGGAGGGGGCGGAGTTACGGCCACGCATGAGCGGTCAGAAATGGCGGATGCGACGTACAAAAAAACGTTTCATTGAACTTTTTTTGTGCCGACGCTCCGCCAAAACACAACTGATCCAGTGCACGACGGACGCGACGTGTGGCCATCCGTCACGATCCGTCGGCAATACAAGTCTATGGGCAAAAAACACATCCTGCGGGCACATTTGCAGGATCCATTTCTTGTCCAAAACGACGGATTGCGACGGAATGCCAAATGACGCAAGTGTGAAAGTAGCCTTAGGGCTAGGGTTAGGGTTGGGGCTAAAGTTAGGGCTAGGGTTGGGGCTAAAGTTAGGGTTAGAGCTGGGATTAGGGTTAGGGTTTGGATTAGGGTTGGTATTAGGGTTAGGGTTGGCATTAGGGTTACGCTTGGGATTAGGGTTAGGTTTGGGATTAGGGTTAGGGTTGTGATTGGGGGTGTATTGGGATTAGGGTTAGGTTTGAGGTTAGAGTTGAGATTAGGATTAGGGGTGTGTTGGATTTAGGGTTTTGATTAGGGTTATGGTTAGGGTTGACATTAGGGTTGTTTTGGGGTAAGGGTTGTGATTATGGTTAGGGTTAGTGATTAGGATTATGGATCAGGTTGGGATTAGGGTTAGGGGTGTGTTGGGGTTAGGGTTGGAGCTAGAATTGGGGGGTTGCCACTGTTTAGGTACATCAGGGGGTCTCCAAACACGACAGCCAATTTTGCGCTCAAAAAGTCAAATGGTGCTCCCTCCCTTCTGAGCTCTGCCGTGCGCCCAAACAGTGGGTTACCCCCACATATGGGGCATCAGCGTACTCGGGATAAATTGGACAACAACTTCTGGGGTCCAATTTCTCTTGTTACCCTTGTGAAAATAAAAACTTGGGGGCTACAAAATATTTTTTGTGAAAAAAAAAATATTTTTTATTTTCACGACTCTGCATTCTAAACTTCTGTGAAGCAATTGGGCATTCAAAGTTCTCACCACACATCTAGATAAGTTCCTTGGGGGGTCTAGTTTCCAAAATGGGGTCACTTGTGGGGGGTTACTACAGTTTAGGTACATCAGGGGCTCTGCAATCGCAACATAATGCCCACAGACCATTCTATCAAAGTCTACATTCCAAAAAGGCGCTCCTTCCCTTCCGAGCTCTGCCGTGCGCCCAAACAGTGGTTTACCCCCACATATGGGGCATCAGCATACTCGGGATAAATTAGACAACAACTTCTGGGGTCCAATTTCTCTTGTTACCCTTGTGAAAATAAAAACTTGGGGGCTACAATATCTTTTTTGTGAAAAAAAAAATATTTTTTATTTTCACGACTCTGCATTCTAAACTTCTGTGAAGCAATTGGGCATTCAAAGTTCTCACCACACATCTAGATAAGTTCCTTGGGGGGTCTAGTTTCCAAAATGGAGTCACTTGTGGGGGGTTACTACAGTTTAGGTACATCAGGGGCTCTGCAATCGCAACATAATGCCCACAGACCATTCTATCAAAGTCTGCATTCCAAAAAGGCGCTCCTTCCCTTCCGAGCTCTGCCGTGCGCCCAAACAGTGGTTTACCCCCACATATGGGGCATCAGCGTACTCGGGATAAATTGGACAACAACTTCTGGGGTCCAATTTCTCTTGTTACCCTTGTGAAAATAAAAACTTGGGGGCTACAATATCTTTTTTGTGAAAAAAAAAATATTTTTTATTTTCACGACTCTGCATTCTAAACTTCTGTGAAGCACTTGGGCATTCAAAGTTCTCACCACACATCTAGATAAGTTCCTTGGGGGGTCTAGTTTCCAAAATGGCGTCACTTGTGGAGGGTTTCTACTGGTTAGGTACATCAGGGGCTCTGCAAACGCAACATAATACCCGCAGACCATTCTATCAAAGTCTGCATTCCAAAACGGCGCTCCTTCCTTCAGAGCTCTGCCGTGCGCCCAAACAGTGGTTTACCCCCACATATGGGGTACCAGCATACTCAGGACAAATTGGACAACAACTTTTGGGGTCCAATTTCTCTTGTTACCCTAGTGAAAATAAAAACTTGGGGGCTAAAAAAATCTTTTTTTTGGAAAAAAAAAATATTTTTTATTTTCAAGGCTCTGCATTATAAACTTCTGTGAAGCACTTGGGCATTCAAGGTTCTCACCACACATCTAGATAAGTTCCATGGGGGGTCTAGTTTCCAAAATGGGGTCACTTGTGGGGGATTTCTACTGTTTAGGCACATCAGGGGCTCTACAAACGCGACATGGCGTCCGATCTCAATTCCAGCCAATTCTACATTGAAAAAGTAAAACGGCACTCTTTCTCTTCTAAGCTCTGCGGTGCGCCCTAACAGTTGTTTACCCCCACATATTGGGTATCAGCGTACTCAGGAGAAATTGCACAACAACTTTTGTGGTCTAATTTCTCCTGTTACCCTTGTGAAAATAAAAATTTGTGGGCAAAAAGATCATTTTTGTAGAAAAAATGCGATTTTTTTTTTCACGGCTCTACGTTATAAACTTCTGTGAAGCACATGGGGGTTCAAAGTGCTCGCCACACATCTAGATAAGTTCCTTAAGGGGTCTAGTTTCCAAAATGGTGTCACTTGTGGGGAGTTTCCACTGTTTAGGCACATCAGGGGCTCTCTAAACGTGACATGGCGTCCGATCTCAATTCCAGCCAATTCTGCATTGAAAAAGTCAAACGGCGCTCCTTCACTTCTAAGTTCTGCGGTGCGCCCAAAAAGTGGTTTACCCCCACATATGGGGTATTGGCGTATTCAGGAGAAATTGCATAACAAAATTTATGGTTACGTTTCTGTTTTTACACTTGTGAAAATAAAAAAAATGGTTCTGAATTAAGATGTTTGCAAAAAAAAGTTATATGTTCATTTTTTCCTTCCACATTGTTTCAGTTCCTGTGAAGCACGTAAAGGGTTAATAAACTTCTTGAATGTGGTTTTGAGAACCTTGAGGGGTGTTGTTTTTAGAATGGTGTCACACTTCATTATTTTCTATAATATAGACCCCTCAAAATGACTTCAAATGTGATGTGGTCCCTAAAAAAAAAATGGTGTTGTAAAAATGAGAAATTGCTGGTCAACTTTTAACCCTTATAACTCCCTAACAAAAAAAAATTTTGTTTCCAAAATTGTGCTGATGTAAAGTAGACATGTGGGAAATGTTATTTATTAACTATTTTTCGTGACATATCTCTCTGATTTAAGGGCATAAAAATACAAAGTTTGAAAATTGCAAAATTTTAAAAATTTTCGCCATATTTCCGTTTTTTTCATAAATAATCGCAAGTAATATCGAAGAAATGTTACCACTAACATGAAGTACAATATGTCACGAAAAAACAATCTCAGAATCAGCGGGATCCGTTGAAGCGTTCCAGAGTTATAACCTCATAAAGTGACAGTGGTCAGAATTGTAAAAATTGGCCTGGTCATTAAGTACCAAATTGGCTCTGTCACTAAGGGGTTAATGCTCCTACATGGGCTGATGACTGTTGGTTTATTTAACTTTACTTATCGGTTTATTAATGAGGGTGTCTCTCTGACACCTCTTCATTACTAAACCTATAGCTTGGTGTCAATGACAGCTGCTGACACCAAGCCCTAACCCAATGGTCCTGATGCTACTGCATCAAAATGAAAAAGAAGGTGTTGAACCAACAAATTACATCACAAAACATTTTTTTAATATCTTTTTTTTAGTTTAAGGGTATGTGCACACGTCAGGTTTTTTTCCTGACAAAATCCTGAGAATTCTGCCAGAAATCCGCGTCTTTTTTCGCGCGGATTTCTCGCGGAATTTGCGCGTTTTTGCACGGATTTTGCGTGGATTTTTTGCGGAATTTTTGCGGATTTTTTTTTTCCGGAATGTCCTTTTTGATATGGAATCCGCAAAAAATCCGCAAAAAGAATGAGCATGTCCGTTCTTTTTGCGGAATGCGTTTTTTTTGCGGAAAAAAATGCTAACATATGCACAAAAAATGCGGAATGCATTCAAAAAGATAGGATGCATAATGTTAGCGTTTTTTTACCGGATTTATAGCGTTTTTATAGCAAAATTCCGCAAATAAAAAACGCTAAAAATCCGGACGTGTGCACATACCCTTAAAGAGCATTAATTGCTATTCAAAAAACGCATGAAAAAAACGCATGCAAAACCATCACAAAAACACGCCAAAAAAACAAAGTAAGGCTTGGCTCACATTTATTCTGTGCTCTGCGCTAAGTGCTAAAGGTACCGTCACATTTAGCGACGCTGCAGCGATATAGACAACGAGCCGATCGCTGCAGTGTCACTGTTTAGGTCGCTAGGAGACGTCAAACACCGGCAACAGCTTAGCGATGCAGGAGCGATCCAGTGACGTACTTATCGTTCTCACTGGTTGTTCACTCCATTGAAAACCATTGCAGGCATCGTTGCTTTTGCTGTCAAACATGATGAATCACGCCGACCTGAATACCAAATAAAGTTCTGGACTTCTAGCTCCGACCAGCGATGTCACAGCAGGATCCAGCTCACTGCTGCGTGTCAAACACAACGAGATCGCTATCCAGGACGCTGCAACGTCACGGATCGCTGTCGTTCTCGTTGGAAAGTTGCTCAGTGTGAAGGTGCCTTTACATCGGGGTTTCTGTGTAAATGTCTAAAATATCTAATTCAGGAGAAAGATTCCCTGTAATTAGGCAGATGGAGACACTGTGGATGCCATCTGACCTGTGATCCGGCTGTGAACGTTTTTTTTAGGTGTGCATAAAAACACAGTCAGCCACACTTTTGTGCACTTCTGAAAAGAAGAACGACGATGAACAGAGGCCAGATGGACTCAAGAGTAATTCTGCTTCCTAATTATAGTGAATAGATCCCTCGGGGGTTTCATTTGAATAACACCACTCAGAAATTTAGATGTAAACCACAATGTAAGTGGTCAGCATAGAGAGACGTATAAATGTGATTCCTAATGTTATATAAAATGTTCCAAATAAAATCTTCAACTCAATCCACAAAAAAAGCAAGTCCCCATTTAGGTCCGCAATCTGTCAATGGAACTATAAGGGGAACTTTTAAGTTACCGGTAGTACAAAGATGCAAATTCTGCACTCCCAAATCCAAATGCCCCCTCACTTCTGAGCCCAACAGGTGCCTAAACTACATTTAGCATCCACATGTCTGTAGCAATAAGAGCCCACCAATTTACAGGTGCATGTCTCCAAAATCATGAGCTGGGCACCACAACGTAATGGTGACTACAACATCCTGGGCATTGCAACAGCAGTTTGTAATTTTCACTTAGAAACATCCAATGCTGCTTGTTTCTGGAAAACACCCATGGAGTCAAAATTGTCTCTACAACTTTAGATAAATTCCCAAAGGGGTATAAATTCCAAAATGGGGTCACTTGGGGGGGATTCTGCTCTTAATGCACTTATAGGAGGCAAATAGTACTCTGCCTCCCCCCACCCGAGTTTCGTCGTGTGGCTCAGCAGAACTGAACAGACTCATATCACATTTGGTGGAAATTTTATGATATACCAGTGTGAAAATTTAAAATCTTTGGCTAAGACTAAATTTTGGTGCTAAAAATTAAATTATTTTTTCTTCACTGCCTAATGGTATAAAATTCTGTGACACACCTGTGGTGTCAATATGACTACTGCACCCCTAGATGAATTCATTGAGATATGAAATATATAAAGTGAAGTCTCTTATGGGGGTGTTCTGCTATTCTGACACCTCATGGGCTCTACCAACTTTTAACCCTTCTAACTTCCTAGCAAAAAAAATTATGTTTAAAAAATTGTGCAAGTCAAATGAAATGCAAGTCACATTGAACAAATGTTACCACAATCATGAAGAACAACATGACATGAGAAAACATTCTCAGAATTGGTGGTATACATTAAAGTGTTCCGGAGTTATTACCTCAGAAAATGACACTGGTCAAATTGTAAAATTTGACCTGGTCATGAAGGTGAAAACAGGTTTTGGGGTAAAGGGGTTAAGATGCTGGCAGAACAGCCAAATTTTCCAAAACACAGGCGGCAGTTTTCCTGAAGCGTCTTCACCCACAGTGTGCAGTTTTGGTAACAACTCAGCTGAGAGGTGTGTTTCAAAGATTTATGTTCTTCGGTTTCTCTTGCAAGTACCTTGTTGATATATGCAGGAAATCTGTTTGTAGACAAGACCAAAGCCAGGTGGTCCTCAGTGTGTCTTACCCTCTACCCTGTGATGTTACATTTTATCTGCAGTTTGTTTTCATCTGTCACAATGTTTTATTGCTGGGGAAGTATAGTATCAGCTGTCCTGTAGTTGGGCAGTAACTCTCTCTAGTTTATGGTGTAAGAAAAAAAGCAAGGAGGCTCATCTATTAAACTATCAACTAGACATCCACTTATTTAGCGCAATTAATGCCTTTCTTTCTTAATCTCACATTTACAAACATGACAAAGGATCTATCTCTATCCAATACTGTATTAACCCATTTATCCCCCAGCCGGTTTTCACCGTCCTGACCAGGCCAAATTTTACAATTCTGACCATTGGCAATTTAAGAGGTAATAACTCTAGAACGCTTCAACAGATCCTACTGATTCAGAGAATGCTTATCGTGACACATTGTACTTCATGTAAGTAGTACATTTTTGTTGATATGATTTGTGTTTGTTTATGAAAATATCGAAAGATTTTCAGAATATGTGAACGTTTTTCAATTTTCAAACTTTTACATTTTATGCCTTTAACCCCTTCCCGACCTTTGACGCCACGTAGGCGTCATGAAAGTCGGTGCCATTCCGACCCATGACGCCTATGCGGCGTCATGGAAAGATCGCGTCCCTGCAGATCGGGTGAAAGGGTTAACTCCCATTTCACCCGATCTACAGGGACAGGGGGAGTGGTAGTTTAGCCCAGGGGGGGTGGCTTCACCCCCTCGTGGCTACGATCGCTCTGATTGGCTGTTGAAAGTGAAACTGCCAATCAGAGCGATTTGTAATATTTCACCCATTATAACGGGTGAAATATTACAATCCAGCCATGGCCGATGCTGAAATATCATCGGCCATGGCTGGAAATACTAGTGTGCCCCCACCCCACCCCTCCGATCGCCCCCCCAGCCCTCCGATCTGGCCGGTACACTGCTCCGGCTCCCCTCCGTCCAGTGCTCCGCTCCCCCCCGTGCTCTTGTCCGCTCCCCCCGTGCTCCAATCACCCCCCCGTGCTCCAATCACCCCCCCTGCACTCCGATCCACCCCCCCGGTGCTCCGTTCCACCCCCCCGTGCTCCATTCCAGCCCCCCCGTGCTCCGTTCCACGCCCCCCGTGCTCCGTTCCACCCCTCCCGCACTCCGATTCCCCCCCCCGTGCTCCGATCCCCCCCCCGTGGTCCCCCCCCACCCCATCATACTTACCGATCCAGCCGGGGTCCCGTCCGTCTTCTCCCTGGGCGCCGCCATCTTCCAAAATGGCGGGCGCATGCGCAGTGCGCCCGCCGAATCTGCCGGCCGGCAGATTCGTTCCAAAGTGCATTTTGATCACTGAGATAGATTATATCTCAGTGATCAAAATAAAAAAAATAATAAATGACCCCCCCCCTTTGTCACCCCCATAGGTAGGGACAATAAAAAAATAAAGAAATTTTTTTTTTTCCACTAATGTTAGAATAGGGTTAGGGTTAGGGTTAGGGGTAGGGTTAGGGGTAGAGTTAGGGGTAGGGTTAGGGGTAGGGTTAGGGGTAGGGTTAGGGGTAGGGTTAGGGTTAGGGGTAGGGTTAGGGTTAGGGGTAGGGTTAGGGTTAGGGGTAGGGTTAGGGCTAGGGTTAGGGTTAGGGCTAGGGGTAGGGTTAGGGCTAGGGGTAGGGTTAGGGTTAGGGGTAGGGGTAGGGTTAGGGCTAGGGTTAGGGTTTCGGTATGTGCACACGTATTCTGGTCCTCTGCGGATTTTTCCGCTGCGGATTTGATAAATCCGCAGTGCTAAACCGCTGCGGATTTATGGCGGATTTACCGCGGTTTTTCTGCGCATTTCACTGCGGTTTTACAACTGCGATTTTCTATTTGAGCAGTTGTAAAACCGCTGCGGAATCCGCACAAAGAAGTGACATGCTGCGGAATGTAAACCGCTGCGTTTCCGTGCAGTTTTTCCGCAGCATGGGCACAGCGATTTTTGTTTCCCGTAGGTTTACATTGAACTGTAAACTCATGGGAAACTGCTGCGGATCCGCAGCGTTTTCCGCAGCGTGTGCACATACCTTTAGAATTCAGCTATGTGCACACGGTGCGGATTTGGCTGCGGATTCGCAGCAGTGTTCCATCAGGTTTACAGTACCATGTAAACATATGGAAACCAAATCCGCTGTGCCCATGGTGCAGAAAATACCACGCGGAAACGCTGCGTTGTATTTTCCGCAGCATGTCAATTCTTTGTGCGGATTCCGCAGCGTTTTACACCTGTTCCTCAATAGGAATCCGCAGGTGAAATCCGCACAAAAAACACTGGAAATCCGCGGAAAATCCGCAGGTAAAACGCAGTGCCTTTTACCCGCGGATTTTTCAAAAATGGTGCGAAAATATCTCACACGAATCCGCAACGTGGGCACATAGCCTTAGGGTTAGGGTTGGAATTAGGGTTGTGGTTATGGTTAGGGGTGTGTTGGGGTTAGGGTTGTGGTTAGGGGTGTGTTGCGGTTAGGGTTGTGTTTAGGGTTATGGCTACAGTTGGGATTAGGGTTAGGGGTGTGTTGGGGTTAGTGTTGGAGGTAAAATTGAGGGGTTACCACTGTTTAGGCACATCAGGGGTCTCCAAACGCAACATGGCGCCACCATTGATTCCAGCCAATCTCGTATTCAAAAAGTCAAATGGTGCTCCCTCACTTCCGAGCCCTGACGTGTGCCCAAACAGTGGTTTACCCCCACATATGGGGTACCAGCATACTCAGGACAAACTGCGCAACAATTACTGGGGTCCAATTTCTCCTGTTACCCTTGTGAATCAAAAAAAATGCTTGCTAAAACATAATTTTTGAGGAAAGAAAAATGATTTTTTATTTTCACGGCTCTGCGTTGTAAACGTCTGTGAAGCACTTGGGGGTTCAAAGTGCTCACCACATATCTAGATAAGTTCCTTGGGGGGTCTAATTTCTAAAATGGGGTCACTTGTGGGGGTTTCTACTGTTTAGGCACACCAGGGGCTCTGCAAACGCAACGTGACACCCGCAGACCATTCCATCAAAGTCTGCATTTCAAAAGTCACTACTTCCCTTCTGAGCCCCGACGTGTGCCCAAACAGTGGTTTACCCCCACTCATGGGGTATCAGCGTACTCAGGAGAAACTGGACAACAACTTTTGGGGTCCAATTTCTCCTGTAACCCTTGGGAAAATAAAAAATTCTGGGCTAAATAATTATTTTTGAGGAAAGAAAACGTATTTATTATTTTCACGGCTCTGCATTATAAACTTCTATGAAGCACTTGGGGGTTCAAAGTGCTCACCACACATCTAGATAAGTTCCTTTGGGGGTCTAGTTTCCAAAATGGGGTCACTTGTGGGGGGTTTCTACTGTTTAGGCACATCAGGGGCTCTGCAAACGCAACGTGACGCCCGCAGAGCATTCCATCAAAGTCTGCATTTCAAAACGTCACTACTTCACTTCCGAGCCTCGGCATGTGCCCAAAAAGTGGTTTACCCCCACATATGGGGTATCAGCGTACTCAGGAGAAACTGGACAACAACTTTTGGGGTCCAGTTTCTTCTGTAACCCTTGGGAAAATAAAAAATTCTGGGCTAAATAATTATTTTTGAGGAAAGAAAACGTATTTATTATTTTCACGGCTCTGCATTATAAACTTCTATGAAGCACTTGGGGGTTCAAAGTGCTCACCACACATCTAGATAAGTTCCTTTGGGGGTCTAGTTTCCAAAATGGGGTCACTTGTGGGGGGTTTCTACTGTTAAGCCACATCAGGGGCTCTGCAAACGCAACGTGACGCCCACAGAGCATTCCATCAAAGTCTGCATTTCAAAACGTCACTACTTCACTTCTGAGCCCCGGCATGTGCCCAAACAGTGATTTACCCCCACATATGGGGTATCATCGTACTCAGGAGAAACTGGACAACAACTTTTGGGGTCAAATTTCTCCTGTTACCCTTGGGAAAATAAAAAATTGCAGGCTAAAAGATCATTTTTGAGAAAATAATTTTTTTTTTTTTTTCATGGCTCTGCGTTATAAACTTCTGTGAAGCACTTGGGGGTTCAAAGTCCTCACCACACATCTAGATTAGTTCCTTTGGGGGTCTAGTTTCCAAAATGGTGTCATTTCTGGGGGATCTCCAATGTTTAGGCACACAGGGGCTCTCCAAACGTGACATGGTGTCCGCTAATGATTGGAGCTAATTTTCCATTTAAAAAGCCAAGTGGCGTGCCATCCCTTCCGAGCCCTGCCGTGCGCCCAAACAGTGGTTTACCCCCACATATTGGGTATCTGCGTACTCAGGACAAACAGGACAACAATATTTGGGGTCCAATTTCTCCTATTATCCTTGGCAAAATAGGAAATTCCAGGCTAAAAAATCATTTTTGAGGAAAGAAAAATTATTTTTTATTTTCATGGCTCTGCGTTATAAACTTCTGTGAAGCACCTGGGGGTTTAAAGTGCTCAATATGCATCTAGATAAGTTCCTTGGGGGGTCTAGTTTCCAAAATGGGGTCACTTGTGGGGGAGCTCCAATGTTTAGGCACACAGGGGCTCTCCAAACGCGACATGGTGTCCGCTAACAATTGGAGCTAATTTTCCATTCAAAAAGTCAAATGGCGCGCCTTCCCTTCCGAGCCCTGTCGAGTGCCCAAACAGTGGTTTACCCCCACATATGAGGTATCGACGTACTCGGGAGAAATTGCCCAACAAATTTTATGATCTATTTTACCCTACTGCCCATGTGAAAATGAAAAAATTGAGGCGAAAAGAATTTTTTTGTGAAAAAAAAGTACTTTTTCATTTTTACAGTTCAATTTGTGAAGCACCTGAGGGTTTAAAGTGCTCACTAGGCATCTAAATAAGTTCCTTGGGGGGTCTAGTTTCCAAAATGGGGTCACTTGTGGGGGAGCGCCAATGTTTAGGCACACAGGAGCTATCCAAACGCGACATGGTGTCCGCTAACGATGGAAATAATTTTTCATTCAAAAAGTCAAATGGCGCTCCTTCCCTTCCGAGCCTTACCATGTGCCCAAACAGTGGTTTACCCCCACATGTGAGGTATTGGTGTACTCAGGAGAAATTGCCCAACCAATTTTAGGATCCATTTTATCCTGTTGCCCATGTGAAAATGAAAAAATTGAGGCTAAAAGAATTTTTTTGTGAAAAAAAAGTACTTTTTCATTTTTACGGATTAATTTGTGAAGCACCTGGGGGTTCAAAGTGCTCACTATGCATCTAGATAAGTTCCTTGGGGCGTCTAGTTTCCAAAATGGGGTCACTTGTGGGGGAGCTCCAATTTTTAGGCACACGGGGGCTCTCCAAACGTGACATGGTGTCCGCTAAAGAGTGGAGCCAATTTTTGATTCAAAAAGTCAAATGGCGCTCCTTCCCTTCCAAGCCCTGCCGTGCGCCCAAACAGTGGTTTACACCCACATATGAGGTATCAGCGTACTCAGGACAAATTGGACAACAACTTTCGTGGTTCAGTTTCTCCTTTTACCATTGGGAAAATAAAAAAATTGTTGCTAAAAGATAATTTTTGTGACTAAAAAGTTAAATGTTCATTTTTTCCTTCCATGTTGCTTCTGCTGCTGTGAAGCACCTGAAGGGTTAATAAACTTCTTGAATGTGGTTTTGAGTACCTTGAGGGGTGCAGTTTTTAGAATGGTGTCACTTTTGGGTATTTTCAGCCATATAGACCCCTCAAACTGACTTCAAATGTGAGGTGGTCCCTAAAAAAAATGGTTTTGTAAATTTCGTTGTAAAAATGACAAATCGCTGGTCAAATTTTAACCCTTATAACTTCCTAACAAAAAAAAATTTTGTTTCCAAAATTGTGCTGATGTAAAGTAAACATGTGGGAAATGTTATTTATTAACTATTTTGTGTCACATATCTCTCTGGTTTAACAGAATAAAAATTCAAAATGTGAAAATTGCGAAATTTTCAAAATTTTCGCCAAATTTCCGTTTTTATCACAAATAAACGCAGAATTTATTGACCTAAATTTACCACTAACATGAAGCCCAATATGTCACGAAAAAACAATCTCAGAACCGCTAGGATCCGTTGAAGCGTTCCTGAGTTATTACCTCATAAAGGGACACTGGTCAGAATTGCAAAAAACGGCAAGGTCTTTAAGGTCAAAATAGGCTGGGTCATGAAGGGGTTAAACTAGATATTTATACCAAACACAATACATAGTAAATAACTTTTGCCATATGTCTACTTTACATCAGCACCATTTTTGAAACTTTTTTTGTTGCAAAGTTAGAAAGGTTTAAAGTTTGTCAGCAAGTTTTCATTTTTTCAGCACAATTTACAAAACCTATTTTTTTAGGGATCACATGCCATTTGAAGAGACTTTGAGGAGCCTATGTGTTAGGAGTCGAGTTTCCTCTGCTGCACAGGGGGAATCTCGATCTGTGTCTGCTGCGGTCTCCCATTCTGCTTCGGCCGCAGTGGGCTCGGCTCAGCGGAGGCGCCGCTCCCAGCGTCTTGCTGGGACTGATTCTGTGCAGGGGGTTACTGCTGCCTTTTCTGGCTCTCTTGTTGTACCCTGCACTGATCTGCGGCGAGCGGGCTTCTCTGGGACTAATTCCTTATTTTCACACACTGAGCATGCCCAGGGCAAGTTCTCCCGTTGGAGATCGAGGGTCACATGCTCAGGCACTGCAGCACATCCCATTGGTCCTCTTGGCAGGTCCTGAAAGGGCAAAACTTATGTAGCTGCTTCCTGTGCTGCAACTATATAAATTGCGCATGACCGCACAGCCATGCGCTAGTATTGTCTTGATAATGTGTGTGTGTAGATGGATGGATGTCGATGGATGAAAGCTCCTAAGTATCCCTCCCTAGTGTTGTTGACTGCTCGCGGATGATGGTGGCTATCTAGCGCCCGACTAGCCATCTGCACGTAACACACATCACAGCGTCCAGTTGCTGTGTCCGCCAGTACGGCGCCGTGCGCTTCCTCTGCGCTTTCCTTACCCAAGCCTGGGTGGTTAGTGGCGTCCGTCAGTGCGGCACCGCACGCACTCTCGTGCCTTTATATTCTATTTATTAGTTTCCTTACACACCCAGTTGTGGTGTTGTGCCAGCAAGTGTCTAATCGGACTTCAATCCTGAGTAGGGGTTGAGTTCGCTGACTTCTTGCTCGCGCTCTATGTGCGGTACTGCAGTCCTGTGACGCAACAGGATCGCTTCCTTCACGCAGGGTGAAGTTAACCCATGTGTGTATACTTAGTACCTTCATATAGTCCGTCTTACTAGCAGCAGGGTCTTTACCTGCACGGTGGACCTCGGACTGCGAACACACCTAGTTTCATATCATCTATACATGGTGCGTTCCGCCCTGTTCTTAACATAATACTAGCGCCAAGGTCTGGCTAGTAAATGGCGGACATTCAGCAATCTTGGCGGTATATCCAGCAGCTGGAGGGTAGGTTGTCGGCTCTCGAGAGCTCAACCTCAGCTGTGGATGTTACCGCAGTTGCTGTACAGGCTGCTAGTGTGGCTGCAGCAACCTTGTCCACTGCCACCCCTGTTCCAACATTATCTCGCCTCCCGTTGCCAGAAAAATTTTCTGGAGATTGCAAAACTTGTAGGGGATTCGTGAGTCAGTGCTCTATCCACCTCGAGCTCCTGGCTGCACGTTTTCCTACAGAGCGGGCTAAGGTGGGATTTATTGTCTCTCTCTTGTCGGACAGGGCGTTGGAGTGGGCTACGCCGCTGTGGGAGCGTGATGATCATGTGGTGCAGAGTGCTCCGTTGTTTCTGAGCACTCTGAAAAAGGTCTTTTTAGGACCTCATGTCACCCATGACACAGCGCTCCAACTACTGGCATTAACTCAGGGTGAGTCCTTGGTCAGCCATTTTTCCGTACTTTAGCTTCTGAGCTGGAGTGGTCGGATAAAGCCCTTATTCCCATATTTTGGAGGGGCCTGGCTGATCACGTTAAGGACGCTCTGGCCACTAGGGAGATTCCTGCCACACTGGAGGAGTTAATAACTGTCTCTATTCGTATTGACCTCCGTTTTAACGAGCGGAGGTTAGAACGAGCCCAGTGTAGGCAGAGGTTTCGGCTAACTCCCACCTTCGCCAAACCTTTGAAATCTCCAATCCAGGCATCTGAGTCACATGAGGCCTTAGAGGTGACACGAGCGGGATCCAAATCTCAGTCCGCCCGTGCACATAGGGTCCGTCATGTTTGCCAGCAGTCAGGACATCTTGCCTCCAAGTGTCCTCAGCGGTCGGGGAAACGTCAGCGTCTAGTGGCAGTTGGAGGAGGTACACTAGAAACGGCGACGTTTGCCTCAAAGTTGTCCTTCAAGGGGACAATTACCATAGGCCCATCCACTCTTATGGTCGAGCTATGCGTGGATTCTGGGGCAGAGGGTAATTTTATGTCTTCCTCTTTTGCCCAGCGTCACACAATACCCTTGGTGATGCTCGCCAAGCCTGTAACCTTTCGAGTGGTAAATGGGTCAACACTACCCTCACAGATTACCCACCAAACCATTCCTTTCACGCTTTCTGTGTCTCCATCACATCAGGAGATAATCTCCCTATTAGTCATTCCTGAGGGAATTGATGAGGTCCTGTTGGGGATACCATGGCTTCGCTACCATTCTCCTCATATTGAGTGGTCCTCTGGGAGAATTTTGGGATGGAGTAAATCCTGCGAGGGTAGATGTCAGAGGGAGTGTGTTCAGGTTGCTACTACACAGGTACCCACAGATCTTTCCTCTCTCCCCAAGCACTATTGGCCCTATGCAGACGTGTTCTCCAAAAGAGCTGCGGAGACCCTTCCGCCTCACCGCCCCTATGACTGTCCTATTGACCTCTTGCCTGGTGCTGAGCCTCCCCGGGGTCGAGTCTATCCGTTATCTCTCCCAGAGACGGAGGCAATGTCTCAGTACATCCAAGAGAATCTGGCAAGAGGATTCATTAGGAAGTCAGTGTCACCGGCAGGGGCTGGGTTCTTCTTCGTACAGAAGAAGACTGGAGACTTACGTCCATGCATAGACTACAGGGGTCTTAACGCCATCACCGTTAAGAACAAGTACCCATTACCCCTGATATCTGAGCTGTTTGATAGGCTACGGGGAGCGAGGATATTTACTAAGTTAGATCTGCGGGGTGCTTACAACCTGATTCGCATCCGTGAGGGGGATGAATGGAAGACGGCTTTTAACACCAGGGATGGGCACTATGAATATCTGGTGATGCCCTTCGGGCTCTGTAATGCCCCAGCCGTTTTCCAAGACTTTGTGAACGACATCTTCCAGGATATGCTCACCACCTCGGTCGTAGTCTATCTCGATGATATTCTCATCTTCTCTCCAGATATTGACTCCCATCGGAGAGATCTTCGCAAAGTCTTCGACCTCTTACGGGCAAACTCCCTCTACGCCAAGTTGGAGAAGTGTGTGTTTGAGCAGGAGTCCTTGCCTTTCCTTGGTTATATCATCTCTGCCCAGGGTTTGGCTATGGATCCTGCCAAGCTACAGGCTGTAATGGACTGGCAGTAACCCCATTCTCTTAAAGCGGTGCAGCGCTTTATGGGGTTCATTAATTACTATCGCCAGTTCATTCCACACTTCTCAACTTTGGTAGCTACCTTGGTTGCCCTCACCAAGAAGGGAGCAAATCCCAAGTTGTGGTCAGAGGAGGTCTCCAAAGCCTTTCTCTCGATCAAGTCACACTTCGCTAGCGCTCCCATCCTACATCGCCCCGATGTTGATAAACCATTTATCTTGGAGGTGGATGCCTCATCCGTTGGTGCTGGAGCAGTCCTTTTCCAAAAGGATGCTCAAGGTCGGAAGCATCCTTTCTTCTTCTTCTCCAAGACCTTCACACCAGCGGAGAGGAATTATTCCATCGGGGACAGGGAGTTGCTAGCCATGAAGTTGGCTTTTTCTGAGTGGAGACATCTCTTGGAGGGAGCTCGCTTTCCCTTCCAAGTCTTCACTGACCACAAGAACTTGGTATATCTACAAATGGCCCAGCGGCTGAATTCTCGCCAGGCTAGATGGTCCCTGTTCTTCTCCCGGTTTCATTTTACTCTCCACTTCCTCTCTGGGGAGAAGAACGTTCGTGCTGACGCTCTCTCCCGCTCCGTAATGTCATCGGAGGAGGAGGAGCCTCGGCTTATTGTCCCTTCTGAGTTCCTGAGAACTGTAGCTCCGGTTTCGCTAGAGTCTGTGCCCCCGGGCAAGACTTTCGTACCAGCTAACTTGCGACCGGAGGTTCTCTCTTGGGCTCACTCCTCCAGAGTGGGTGGGCATTTTGGGACCAAGAGGACATCTGAGCTTTGGCGAGAACATACTGGTGGCCGCATATGGCCCGAGATGTCAGGGACTATATTCAGGCATGCGTTTCTTGCGCCCAGAATCGGTCTCCTCGGCAACGGCCTGCTGGGTTGCTTTACCCTCTACCGGTGGCAGACAGGCCCTGGGAGATGGTCGGGATGGACTTTGTGGTGGGCTTACCCAAGTCGCGTGGCTGCTCCATTATTTGGGTTGTCACCGACCATTTCTCTAAGATGATGCATTTGGTGCCGCTTCCTCGGTTACCCTCTGCACGGGCCTTGGCGGTGTTGTTCATTAAGCACGTTTTCTGATTGCATGGTATGCCTGATAAGATTGTCAGCGATCGGGGTCCCCAGTTCGCGTCTCGGTTTTGAAGAGAGCTCTGCCGTTTACTCAGCATAGAGTTAAACCTCTCCTCTGCATACCATCCCGAGATGAATGGGTTGGTGGTGAGAACCAACCAGACTCTGGTGACATATTTGCGACATTTTGTCTCTGCTAGGCAGGATGACTGGGCATCTTTGCTACCTTGGGCGGAATTTGCCTTGAACAACGCCGTAGCCGATTCCACTGGTCAGACTCCTTTTCTCCTTAATTACGGCCAGCATCCGCGTGTCCCTGTGCCCATGCCCGTGTCATCCACCGATTCTAGGGTGGCAGACTGGGCGGTGGAGGCACGTGACATCTGGGACCGCACACATGATGCCAACCGGGCCTCCAAGGAGAGAATGAGGGTTTCGGCTGATACACACCGGCGCCCCGCTCCGGTCTTTGCTCCTGGTGACTTAGTGTGGCTCTCCGCCCGTAACATCAGGCTGCGAGTTGAGTCCACTAAGTTTGCTCCTCGCTACATTGGCCCATTTAAGGTTCTGGAACAGGTCAACCCTGTGGTCTACCGTTTGGCTATTCCTCCACGCCTTGGTATCACCGATACTTTTCACGTTTCCCTCTTAAAGCCCGTTCATTTGTCCCGGTTTTCTGAGTCATCTGCTGGGACATCGGGTTCATCCACGGATGAGTTTGAGGTGAATGCTATTGTGGGGTGCAAGGTGGTACGTGGCAAGAAATTTTATCTGGTGGACTGGAAGGGTCACGGCCCAGAGGATAGAACCTGGGAGCCTGTGGAGCACATTCGGGCTCAGCTGCTTATTGCAGCTTTTGAGCGTAGTGAGGCTCAAGGAGGGGGGGCCCTAGGAGGGGGGGTAATGTTAGGAGTTGAGTTTCCTCTGCTGCACAGGGGGAATCTCGATCCGTGTCTGCTGCGGTCTCCCATTCTGCTTCGGCCGCAGTGGGCTCTGCTCAGCGGAGGCGCCGCTCCCAGCGTCTTGCTGGGACTGATTCTGTGCAGGGGGTTACTGCTGCCTTTTCTGGCTCTCCTGTTGTACCCTGCACTGATCTGCGGCGAGCGGGCTTCTCTGGGACTAAGTCCTTATTTGCACACACTGAGCATGCCCAGGGCAAGATCTCCCGTTGGAGATCGAGGGTCACATGCTCAGGCACTGCAGCACATCCCATTGGTCCTCTTGGCAGGTCCTGAAAGGGCAAAACTTATGTAGCTGCTTCCTGTGCTGCAACTAAATAAACTGCGCATGACCGCACGGCCATGCGATAGTATTGTCTTGATAATGTGTGTGTGTAGATGGATGTATGTCGATGGATGAAAGCTCCTAAGTATCCCTCCCTAGTGTTGATGACTGCTCGCGGATGATGGTAGCTATCTAGCGCCCGACTAGCCATCTGCACGTAACACACATCACAGCGTCCAGTTGCTGTGTCCGCCAGTACGGCGCCGTGCGCTTCCTCTGCGCTTTCCTTACCCAAGCCTGGGTGGTTAGTGGCGTCCGTCAGTGCGGCACCGCACGCACTCTCGTGCCTTTATATTCTATTTATTAGTTTCCTTACACACCCAGTTGCGGTGTTGTGCCAGCAAGTGTCTAATCGGACTTCAATCCTGAGTAGGAGTTGAGTTCGCTGACTTCTTGCTCGCGCTCTATGTGCGGTACTGCGGTCCTGTGACGCAACAGGATCGCTTCCTTCACGCAGGGTGAAGTTAACCCATGTGTGTATACTTAGTACCGCCATATAGTCCGTCTTACTAGCAGCAGGGTCTTTACCTGCACGGTGGACCTCGGACTGCGAACGCACCTAGTTTCATATCATCTATACTTGGTGCATTCCGCCGGTCCTTAACACTATGTGACAGAAAATACCAAAAAGTGACACCATTCTAAAAACTGTGTCCCTCAAATTTTATCAATTCTTTAGGTGCGTCACAAGAATTTAACGAAGGAAGGCATTAATATTTTAATTTTCCCCATAAAAATTCTGCTTTTGCCCCAAATTTTTCAATTTTTTAATTGTAACAGGAGAAATGGACTATATAGTTTGTTGTGCAATTTCTCCTGAGTACACCGATACTCTATATGTGGAAAAAAACTACTGTTTTGGCACATGAGTGGGTTTCAGAAGAGAAGGAGCACCTTTTGACTTTTGGACTGCAAAATTGTCTGGAATAGATAGGGAACGCCATGTTGCGTTTGTATAGCCCTTTATGTGCCTAAACAGTGAAAACAAATACAAGTGATCCCATTTTAGAAACTACACCCTTAATGAACTTATCTAGAGGTATGTTGAGCACCTTAAATCCTCAAATTTTATAAAGTTGAGCCGTGTAAAGGAAAAAATAAATTTTTCCTGCAAAAATGTTGCTTCAGCCACACATTTTTTATTTTCACAAGTTTAGCAGAGGAAAATGGACAATACAATTTGTTGTGCTATTTCTCCTAAGTACACTGATCAAACGTGGTGAAAAACTACTGATAGTGCACATGGGAGGGCTAATAGGGGAAGGAGCACCAAATTAATTCTGGAGCACAATTTTGGCAGGAATAGATGCCCATGCCATGTCACATTTGAAGAACCCCTGACAGCTTTGGAAACTACACCTCTTGAGGAATTCATATAGGGGTGTACTGAGCATTTGAAACCCTCTAGTGTCTGACAGAATTGTATGACATTGGGCTGAATAAATGGAATAATTACCATTTTTTTTCCACTAAAATGTTGTTTTTGCCCCAAGTTTTTAATTTTCAAAAGGGATAGGAGAAATTGAATGGTACACCTTGCTATTCAATTTTTCCTGAGTAGGCCAATACTTCATACGAGGTTGAAAACTACTTTTGAGGCACAGTACAAAGCTAAGAAGGGAAGATGCGCAATATTGGAGTTCAGATTTTGGTGGAATAATTTGAGGGTGCCATGTTACATTTACTACTCCACACAGCGCGACGGACCGGACGTCTATGAGCGCCATATGCAGCGGCGGATACACGCCCTCCTTCTCCCTTCAGGATCTGTGAGACGTTCCAGGTGCGCTTTCCATCCCGGGTTGCCTAGGCTCATATACCCCATTGTCCTATGCTTCCAGTTTTGTTAAAGATATTTCTGATGAAGGTCTTGTGATTTGACCGAAAACGTTTAAATAATCTTTGAACTGGATGCACAAATAAATGGGATGTTCACTTTTTCATCTGAAAGAAACCATTTGAGTGCCAAGTGATTTATTACTATTGGTTAGACGGGCTGGAAACCTGACTTGGGCACCACACAGGATCCTTGAGTGCCGTGTGTTTTGTCTTTAACAGCCCCTGAGGTACCAGAGCAGCAGTACTCCCCATAAGTGACCCCATTTAACAAAATACACTTTTCAGTGAATTCATTTAGAGCTGCAGTAAGCATGTCAAAACCATATGTGCCTCTCAGTATTTTATACTATTGGGCGGTGAAGAAAGAACTGTTACATTTTTAGCACTAAAATGGTGTTTTAGCCCCAAGTTTTAAATTTTATAGTGAAGATTTTACTGTTAAGGTTTTCAGGTGAGGACCACTGAGAGGAATACTGAATAATTAAGCATCCAATGGGACCTGGGCCGAGTGCCCTCCACCCCCTTTTTCGGTGTGAAAACTTTTTGCTTGGAGAACCCCTAGAATAAGAGTGAATAAATGCTTTGGGTATTATGGTTCATGTATCAGGACTGGGAATTATGGTTCATGTATCAGGACTTTACAGTTACACATGATCAGCATCATTACATTTACTCTGTGAATATATGGACATGACGATAATGCTGTTGTCTGTACCCATTATGCCTTTATTGGTCAGTTTATAGAATGTTGATTAGAGGAATTATGGTTCATGTATCAGGACTTTACATTTACATACAATGCACACGTGGTCAAAATTGTTTTTACCCCTCGTTTAATGACAGAAAAACCCACCATGGTCACAGAAATAACTTGAATCTGACAAAAGTACTAATAAATAAAAGATTTATGAAAATGAACAAATGAAAGTCAGACATTGATTTTCAACCATGCTTCCACAGAATTTAAAAATAAAATAAAACTCATGGAATAGGCCTGGACAGAAATGATGGTACCCCTGAAAATAATGTGCCAAAATGGACATGCTAAATCAAGGTGTGTCCACTAACTAGCATCACAGATGTCTACAATCTTGGAATCAGTGGGTGGGCCGGTATATAGGGCTACAGATACTCACAGTGCTGTTTGGTGACATGGTGTGTATCACACTCAACATGGACCAGAGGAAGCGAAGGAAAGAGTTGTGTCAGCAGATTAGAAAGAATATTTTAGACAAACATGTTAAAGGTAAATGTTATGAGACCGTCTCCAAGCAGCTTGATGTTCCTGTGACTACAGTTGCACATATTATTCAAAAATTTAAGATCCATGGGACTGTAGCCAACCTCCCTGGACGTAGTCGCAGGAGGAAAAATTGATGACAAATCAAAGAGACGGATAATACGAATGGCAACAAAAGAGCCCAGAAAAACTTCTAAACAGATTAAAGGTGAACTTCAAGCTCAAGGAACATCAGTGTCAGATCGCACCATGCGTCCAAAGTGGACTTTATGGGAGATGACCAAGGTGGACACCATTGTTGAAAAAAAAATCATAAAAAAGCCAGACTGGAATTTGCTAAACTACATGTTGACAAGCCACAAAGCTTCTATGAGAATGTCCTATGGACAGATGAGACAAAAAATTGAACTTTTTAGCAAGGCACATCAGCTCTAAATCCTATTGAAAACAGCTAACATCGATTAACTAAAAAAAACACAACATGAAGAGCAGACACATATGTGTTGCATGTATATATATATATAGTGCTGGACGGCCCGCCTGCTAATACTATGGGCGTGATCAATAGGTTGTTCAGACACTGTGCATCACATTTATCTGTGTGAATAGTGTCTTATGTAAGCCTTACCTGTGTGCATTTTTGCTACTAGACAGCCAACCCCTCTAATGTTTGGGGGAGTGGGTGGTTGCTCTCATCAGTAGCTTGCACCTGTGCTGCTTAGCATTTATTATCGGCGGCCTGCTGCACCCTGCGAGTGCATTTGTCATCTGACAAGGTTTTCTTGAGTCTGCTCTTCATGTGTTTTTCTAAATCCTATTGGAAAGAGCTGAAACATGCCATCTGGAAAAGGCAACCTTCAAACACGTGACAAATGGAGCAGTTTGCTCTTGAGGAGTTGGCCAAAATACCTCTTGAGAGGTGCAGAAGTCTCATTGACAGTTACAGGAATCGTTTGATTGCAGTGATTGCTTCAAAAGGTTGTGCAACAAAATATTAAGTTAAGGGTGCCATCATTTCTGTCCAGGCCTACTTCATGAGTTTAATTTTTCTTTAATTCTGTTGGAGCATGGTTAAAAAGCAATGTCTGACTTTCATTTGTTCATTTTCATAGATTTTTTATTGATTATTACTTTTGTCAGATTCAAGTTATTTCGGTGATCATTGTGGGCTTTTCTGACATTAAACGAGGGGTACCAACAATTTTGACTACGTGTGTAAGTATCATATGACATTTACTCTGTGAATATATGGATATGGAATTTTATGAAGCTACAAATTTGTAATTGTGCTATTTGTTTTAGAACTTCTGACCACTATCTAGCCCCTTGGGAAATGGTCTTTATTAAGGATTTGCACTGTCACTGTGTTTTTCTGATATATTAATACAGTATCTTTCTGAAATAGTAGCAGATTATTTTTCTTCAGTGCTAATAGAGTACTTTTCTGATATACTAACAGAGCAATTTCTGATATACTAACAGAATATTTTTCCAACACACTAATAGAGTATTTTTTTTATATGCTCGCAAATTATTTTTCTGATATGCTAATAGAGTATTTTTCTGCAATACTAACAGATTATTTTTCTGACATACTAGCAAAGTATTTTTCTTATATGCTAATAGAGTACTTTTCTGATATACTAACACATTTTTGGTGTTTACACTTAGGGCATAATAGGGTCAGAGTGGGAGAGCCGACAAGGAGCGGGGGCGCCACATCACAATACTAGGATGTCAACTTCCACAGCTAGGTAGAGAAAGTGGGTGAAACTGCTATAGAGCTAGCCCCACTGTCCCCTCCCCGTTCTGTATTGTTATCAAATCCTATTAGACTCTATAGCCTCTGCTTATTAATGGTATTATAATAAAAGTTTTTGTAAATAGTAGGAGGGTCATTTTAAAATTTTCTTTGTAAGATTTGTGGGTTTCATGACCAACTGGAAGAGCAACTGAAGTGCCATCATAGCAGACTCCCCCATAAGTGACCCCATTTTGCAAACTGTACCTCAATGAAATCATCTAAGGGTGCAGTTATAATATTGACATAGTGGGTGCCTCACAGAATTTTTATTCCATTGGGCAGGGAAGAAAAAAAAAATTACATTTTTAACACAAAAATTTGTTTTAGCCTCAGATTTTACATTTTCACACAGGAAATGGGTACAAATGGAACCAAAATTTGTCAATTCCCGCTGAGCGTGGCAATACCACATATGTGGCTGTAAAGTACTGCATAGCCACATGGGGAAGCTCGTGACAGAAAAGCGCTATTGGACTCTTTGAGAATAAATTATCATAGAATAGTTTGCGAACTCCATATACAAAGCCCCTAAGTGCCAGAAGAGCCAAATCCCCACCTCAAATGACCCCATTTTGGAAATTACACCCCTCTGGGAATTATTTACATGTGCAGTGATGATTTTGACTCCATGGTTGTTATCCAGAAACAAGCAGCATTGGATGTTGCTGAGTGAAAATTTCATATCTGCCATTGTAGTGACCACATATTGCAGCATCAACACTAGAGATGAGCGACTATTTCAATGTTCGGTTCGGATTATGTTCGCCGAATTTGCAATATTCGCTGATTAATTCACTGAATATTCGCTGAATATTCACCGAACATTACTGAACGCCATTCATCTCAATGGGAGACAAAAACAAACACATGCACAACACCTTATAATGTCCCCAAATGCTCTCAAAACACATCAAATTAGTGGCAGACACCAGGAAAGTCAATTCACCCACAGTACAGATTTTAGAATAGCACTGCAGCAATCAGCCAGGCATGATGTATCGGGGTCTGGGGCAGCATTTACAGCTTTCAATTGAATGTCACAGTAAGATGAGGTGGGTGAGGGATCAGTGTAGGGCCCCTTTGCTGAGAGCCCTGATACCAAATGCAACTCCTAAATGTGCATTCATGCTGAGCCGCACTCAGGTGGCACAAATATGATTTTTCTAGACTACCATTGTCAAAACACGGGTAGTTGAGTCCAAGGAAGTGGAAGCCTGACGGTCTTGGAGGCCTACTGCTACAGGCAACACACATGAAGGAGACCCAAAAAGGAGTGTTCACATTTCCAAAAATTACTGGCAGACAACACCAAAGAGGCATCAATTTCACCACAGTAGAAATAGTATAATAGGGACCAACAGGTTTTACACTACACCCAATACAGCAGATCGACACCCAACCAGGATAGTTCACACTTAAAGAAATGAGGGCCTTACATCACCAAAGTGGCATCAATTTCACCACAGTTTAAATAGTATAATAGAGACCAACAGGTCTTTCACTACACCCAATACAGCAGAGGGACACCCAAACAGGAGTGTTCATATTTCCCCAAATTACTGGCAGGCACCACAAAAGTGGCATCAATTCCATCCACCACAGTAGAAATAGTATAATAGGGACCATCAGTTCTTCCACTACACTAGTGATGGGCGAGCACTAAGATGCTCGGGTGCTCGTTGCACGGGTCGAGCAAATTGTAATGCTCCGGTGCTCGACCCGAGCAATGAGCCCAATGTAAGTCTATGGTAAACTCAAGCATTTTTCTAGAAGCCCTCTCGGCTGTCTGCAGAGGGACTAGAAATTGCAGAAATCGATGGGAACAGTGCTCAAAAGACATGGGAAAAGCATGGGGAAGACCCCTGGAAGCATTTCTAACTACCAGGTCACTGCTGTGAACAATGTTGTCAGAGTCTTACGCCACTTTTACAGACTCACAATAAAACAAACAAAAACTAAACCAAAATGGATTTTCCTGGGAAATATGTTAAGGAACATCCTTTCCAGGGTAATAACTTGTATATAAGGCAAAATAAATAACCAAAAACAAAAAATGCTCCTCCACACCTTGGGCTATGTTCTCACATAGCATTTTTGATGTGTTTTTGAACCTTAGCATTGCTTTCAACCAAGACAAATGCATTCAATGGGAAATGTCATTTTAACATTTTACAACCTTATCTGGCCATGTGGTGCGTGACACATCAGACACATCCTGTTTCATTTATGAAGGAGGACCTCTGAAAGTCACAAAGCCTATTTTTATAGGGCTATCAGGCAGCCTTTACTATTCTTAAAGGGCCAGCAGTCGGCCCTCACTATTCATAGAGAGTCATCAGCCGGCTATGTTTTGTTGTTCCCAGTATTAAAAAGTGGGTCTCCTATACTGTTATTGCATTTGTAATGAGTGGCAGGGCTGCCCAAAAGTTGGATGCACCCCAATACTCCTTTGAAGAGATGTAGAGGAGGGCCTCATGAAAAAATGTTCCCATTATTAGGAATTGGTTCTCCCATACTCTTTGCCTATGCAGTGACTGCAAGGCTTGCCCAAAATTTAGACACACCCCAAATACACCTTTGAAGAAACATACAGCAGGGACTTCTGAAAACATTGTTCCCATTGTTAGCAAGTGGTTCTCCCATAGTGTTTGCCTATGCAGTGAATGCAAGTGCTGCCAAAAATTTGGACGCACCCCAATACCCCTTTGACGAGACGTCCATGAGGGCCTCATGAAAAAAGGTTCCCATTATTAGGAAGTGGGTCTCCTATAGTGTTTGCCTATGGAGTGAATGCAAGGGCTGTTAAAAATTTGGATGCAACCCAATACCCCTTTGACGAGACGTACAGGAGTGCCTCTTGAAAAATTGTTCCCATTATTAGGAAGTGGGTCTCCCATAGTGTTTGTATCAGGAACTCAGTAGCAGACTTATAGCAGGAGTCTGCGCACTTGTTCCAAGCGGACCGAGAGTGTGCGGAGAGCTGCGGCAAGCTTACCTGCCGGCGTGCAGGACCTGAAACATGTGACCACCAGGGGAGTGACCTGAGGCAGAGCCAGACGCCGAGCGGTGGCTGAAGATGCTGGAGAGTAGTCAGAGAGTGCCGAAGTCAAGCCGGGAGGACAGCATAGTACATAAGGGTGAGACGTAAAGGGTGGTCAGGATGTAGCATTAGGTCAGATAGCCTTTGAAAGTGACGCAGTACAAACGGGGCAGGCAGACGGGAAGAGAGAGTACCAAATCAAGAGTCAGAGCCAGAAACGGATAACAAGGACAGAGTCACAAGGCAAATGCACAAACGAGTAAATAGACCAGATAATACACTAAAAGGCAGATGGACGAACCAGTATGCAAGCACACCAGGGGGTCAGACACACAGCCAAGACAGATGAATCACTGACAAGGATCCCCAGATGAAGGCGGGTAAATATAGCTCTCCCCAAACCAAAAGGAGGATATGCAAATTAACTCAAAGAGGATAGGGGAGGAACCCTTCCACAACCATGACTGTACCCCCCTCATAATGGGGGGTCACTGGGCCCCCAGACTTCTCAGGATGCCTGGCATGAAGAGCACAAACCAACCGATCGGTATGCACTGAACTGGCCGAGACTCATGACCGATCCTCTGGACCATACCCCTTCCAGTGCACCAAATGCTGTAGATTCCAGCGCATCCACCAAGAATCAACGATGCACCCCACCTCATACTCCAGATGACCTCTCACCAATACAGGAGGAGTGACGGATGAGGAGTCCTCCTCGACCACTCCAAATGGTTTCAAAAGCGACCTGTGAAAAACATTGGATACTTTGAAGGAGGCGGGAAGCTATAGCCTGTAGGCCACCGGGTTGACAACCTCAATAATATTATATGGGCCAATTAACTTAGAATCCACTTTAGCTGAGAGGACCTTAAGCTTAATATTGCGGGTGGATAACCAAACCTTCTCGCTCACTCGGAACGCAGGACCCGATCCCCTCCTCTTGACCACAAAAAATTTCCAGCTACCCTGGGCCTTGGTGATATTTCACTGAACCTCCACCCACAAGGCTTTTAAGCATTGCACAGTACCCTGGACAACCTGAGTTCATGCGAGAAAACTCCGCAAAATGCAGGTTAAACCCATAGTTGACCAGGAAGGGAGACATTCCCGTGGACTGACTCACACGACCGTTGAAAGCAAACTCTGCCACGGGTAACGCATCACACCAGTCATCCTGTCTGGAAGATGCCAAATATCTCAGAACTTGCTCCAAGGACTGGTTAGTGCATTTGATTTGCTCATTAGACTCCGGATGATAGGCAGAGTAAAAATACAGAGTGATTCAAAACCTGACCACAAACTACACACCTCTGTCAGACACCAAATTAGTAGGCACACCATGCAGATGGACCACATGCAGCATAAACAACCTGGCCAAGGTTTCAGCAGATGGTAAAGTGGGAAGCGGTACAAAATGAGCCTGTTTGGAAAATCTATCCACCACCACCCACACAACAGAGTTATGCCTGGATGAAGGGAGATTAGTGATAAAATCCATGGACAAATGTGTCCATTGTCCTTCCGGAATTGGTAAAGGCACCATTTCCCCGGCCGGGAATGATAATTTTTAGAATGGGTACAAACCCCACATGCAAACACAAACCTTTTAACATCTGTGACCAAAGAGGGCCACCAGAAAACCCGAGCAACTGCTTCCTGGGTGGTCGAAATCCCAGGAGGAGCACTCAATATAGACTCATGAAACTCCCGCAGGAGTCTAAGATGGAATTGTTACGGTACAAACAATTTCAACACAGGTTTATAATTGGGAGCCAGAGCCTGAGCCTCAAAAATTTCTCCGAATCAGACGAGGTTTTGGCCATCACCACTCCGGGCTGAAAAATGAAGGATGGCGGTTCAGGAGGAGACTCCGGATCAAAGCTTCGGGACAATGCATCTGCCTTAACATTCTTAGACCCTGGACGGAAGGTGGTAGGGGAAAAAAGCTACCACTGGGCCTGTCTGGGGATCAATCTTTTGCCAGACTCGATATAAGCTCATTTTTGTGAACGGTGATCACGGAGACCAGATGAACAGCCCCCTCCAAAAAATGCCTCCATTCTTCAAAGGCTTCAGTGGTTGGTCAGAGTAGCGGAACCCTGAGACAACACTGCCCCCACTCCCACCTCATAAGCATCAACCTCCACGATAAAAGGTCTAGACGGGTCTAGCTGGACCAACACTGGGTTGGAAATAAAACACTTTTTTAAAGTCAGAAAATAATTTTTTGCAGATGTTGTCCAATTCTTCACATCAGCCCCCTTGATTGTGAGTCAGTCAGGGGCTTAACCTCCTGCGAAAAACCCTTAATAAACTTTCGATAGTAGTTTGCAATGCCCAGCAGCAATGCAAACCCTTTAAATCATGAGATTGAATCCAATCAGTAATAGCCTAGACTTTTCGGATCCATGCGAAATCCCTCACAAGAAATAATTAAACCCAAAAATCACAATTACTGTACAAAGAATGAACACTTCTCCAACTTAGCATACAAGTGGTTTTCTCTACATCTAAGAAGAACAGTTCGCAGATGGTGCAAGTGGGATTGACTATCAGGTGAGTACACTAAAATGTCATCAAGATAAATGAACACAAAACGCCCAATCAGATCAGAAAAAATGACATTAATAAAATTTTGAAAGGCCTCAGGAGTGTTAGTCTGACCGAACGGCATGACCAGGTTCTCAAACAGTCCTTCACATGTGAGAAACGCTGTTTTCCACTCATCCCTTTCACGAACACTTCAGGTTATAGGTCCCCAGTATATCAAGCTTGGAAAACCATTTGGCCAAGACAGATGAATCACTGAAAAGGATCAACAGATGAAGGTGGGTAAATAAAGCCCTCCCCAAACAAAAATTAAGCAATATAAATTAACCCTGAGAGGACAGGGAAGGAACCCTGTCCACAACCATGACACTTTTCCTACGCAGTGAATGCAAGAGCTGTCAAAAATTTGGAGGCACTCCAATGCCCCTTGGAAGAGACACGGAGGAGGGTCTCATAAAAAAATGTTCCCAATAAAAAGGAGTGGGTATCCTATGCTTGTAATGCCAGTGTAAGAGCTGACAAACATTTACCCCTGGATGGTATACATGAACACACTGTGTTAGGGCTAGCAGAACGCACCGAGTATAGATACAGTAGGTAGCTACAAGGTGCGTTCACAGCCCAGGGTCCACCGTGCAGAGATATCTGCTGGAAAGTAATGGCGGATAAACTCTGAGCTCACACGTGGATTAACCTTCACTCCGTGTGAACTGGAAGCGATCTCTGTTGCCTCACAGAGTCACACTGTACACAAAACTATTACCCTAACTAGGGTTCTGCTTTCTCTGGAACTCTCCTGTGCTAACCGCACACATGAAAGAACCAGATGCTAAGCCAAGGCTAATTGCCCCCGCTGACGCTAGCTGCCTGCCTGAGTGTACAGTCCCAAAGCTACAGCCTCACACCACATATGTATAAAGTGGTATAGTATCCACTGGCATAAGCCAAACACATTTGATACTAGCGCATGGCCGTGCGGTCATGCAAACCTTTTATAGTTGCAGCTCTTCAGGAACTTCCTGATGGACCATTAGGATCTACTACAGGGCCTGAGCATGTGACCCGCGACCTCCAAAGAGAGGTCCTCCCGTGGGCATGCTCAGTGCGTGAAAAGCAGGGCTTAGTCCCAGAAAAGCCTGCTCGCCGCTGACCAGTGCTGGCTACAAAAGCAGGGCCTGGAAAGGCAGCAGTAACCATTTGCACAGTATCAGGCTGAGCCAGACGCTAGGACCGATTTCTCCACTGAGCAGGTTCCACTGCAGCTGGAGGAGAATGGGAGACCGCAGCAGACATGGTTCGAGATTCCCCCTGTGCAGCGGCAGGAACTCGACACCTAACACACTGTTTAACAAATTGTTTTTATGGGCTTCATAAACACCCTTTAAAAAAATTATCTGGGTGTTGCATCACAGACCACGGTCACCCTGGTGATATGGTGGTGAAGGATGAAGACGGGGAGGAGGAAAACAGCAAATAGCAAAAATCAGGAATCAAATACCCATGGGTGGGTATGAAGAGGTGCATGGGAATAGATCTCCCAAAAAAAGACACTGGTTTCGAGTTTATGTTATGCTGCTATCATTGGGTGGTGTTGAGAAGTCTGGCCCAATCCAGCCCTTGTTCATTTCTATAAGAATCAGCCTGTCAGCTTTTTCAGTTGACAGGCGGATGCGTTAATCAGTTATAATTCCACCAGCGGCACTAAAAACCCGCTATGAAAAATGCCGACGGCAGGGCAGGCCAGGACCCCCAAGGTGTAGAGAGCCAGTTCATGCCACGTGTCTAGCTTGCATACCCAATAATTATAAGGCACAGAGGAATCACAGAGGATGTTGGTAAGGTCAGCAAGGTACTCCCTCAGCATCTTCCCAAACTTTGCACTCCTTGTGAGAGTACCTGGCACCTCATGGCCTATGTGATGGGAGGGTCTGAGAAAACTCTCCTAGAACTTTGACAGTGTTCCCCTGCCTCTGCTGGATTGGATTTGTGTCTCTCTCGCCTGTTCTCCTTGGTTGTCCAACGAACTGTGACCTCGACTGCCAGAATTTTTGCAATAATTCCACTACAAGGGCCGTCTGGTACTGCCCCATTTTTGTAGACCTGTCCGCCTCGGGAATAAGAGATAGAAAGGTCTCCTTGTAGCGTGGGTCCAGAAGAGTCACCAACAAGTAATGAGTGTCACCCAAAATTTTGAGAACGTGAAGGTTACAGGAAAGTCATCATAGACTGATGGGCGCATAGACTGACACGCCCCTCCTGCCGGCAAGCAGTAATTGATGCTGTCAATTTGACAGCCACATTTCACAGGTTAAGAGCTCCATTCCACCTTCAGCTATTAGAGGCAGATGATGGCTGAATAACACAATTATCATCTGCCAGTAAAGGTTGTTTACGAGCCTGCATTAAAGGTACCGTCACACTTAGCGACACTGCAGCGATACCGACAACGATGCCGATCGCTGCAGCATCGCTGTTTGGTCGCTGGAGAGCTGTCACACAGAGAGCTCTCCAGCGACCAACGATCCCGAAGTCCCCGGGTAACCAGGGTAAACATCGGGTTACTAAGCGCAGGGCCGCGCTTAGTAACCCGATGTTTACCCTGGTTACCAGCGTAAACGTAAAAAAAACAAACAGTACATACTTACCTACCGCTGTCTGTCCCCGGCGCTCTGCTTTCCTCTGCACGGACTGTGAGCACAGCGGCCGGAAAGCAGAGCGGTGACGTCACCGCTCTGCTTTCCGGCCGCTGTGCTCACAGCCAGTGCAGGAGGAGTGCAGAGAAGCAGAGCGCCGGGGACAGACAGCGGTAGGTAAGTATGTACTGTTTGTTTTTTTACGTTTACGCTGGTAACCAGGGTAAACATCGGGTTACTAAGCGCGGCCCTGCGCTTAGTAACCCGATGTTTACCCTGGTTACTAGTGAAGACATCGCTGGATCGGTGTCACACACGCCGATCCAGCAATGTCCACGGGAGATCCAGCGACGAAATAAAGTTCTGGACTTTCTTCAGCGACCAACGATCTCCCAGCAGGGGCCTGATCGTTGGTCGCTGTCACACAGAACGATTTCCTTAACGATATCGTTGCTACGTCACAAAAAGCAACGATATCGTTAACGATATCGTTATGTGTGACGTTACCTTAAAATTTGTGAACCGGCATATGACATAACTGTACGTCATCTGTCAGTAAGTAGTTAGAGGTATTGCTGGACATGTCTTTGAAAGAAAAACATGCACATAAAACTAAATTGGGATGGGAAATCTTGCTAACATATTCCCTTCAATGCTAATATATTGACTTGTATAAATTATATTTAGGTCAAATAGTTCCAATTTTAAGACTCAGTAACTGAAGTAAGTTTTTGCACGTTGCCTCTAAATCTGCCATCTTTTATTGTAAAACAATATGAATTTCCCACTGACTTTAAGATGAAGAATGCTTTGTAAGAGGAAAAATGCACAGGCTTAAACAAATATTCTGACAGGACTGAAAGCATTAGCTGGAGCAGATGCACTGTGTCACTGTACACAACACTTTTTTTCATGTCAGGGTGATATCATTGCATGGTACATGGTGGTGCAGAACTGGATTACTTCTCTTCTTATTAACCATTCTAGTTCCATTAGTGATGTCGATAATTTGCTCACTTATTATAACAACATCTGCCTCTCAAAGTTGAGGAATTTGATGTTCAGAGATCCTAAATTTGCAGAAACTTCAATACAGGAAAGATATATATCTTGGTACCGTGTTAGCCAGTAGATAGAAAAATATTTAGAATTGAGAGTCCTCAGTGGTTGATACCTTTGCCTGATGAAGAGACCTGTGTAGTCTCGAAAGCTTGCAATTTGTTACCATCTTTTCAGTTAGCCATTAAAAGGTATCAACCACAGAGGACTCTCAATTCTAAATATTTTTCAGATACTTCAACTCATTCAAGGTCATACTGTAGAATCTCCTGGAAATATTAACTACAATATGCTTTATACTTTAATGTGTTATATCATTTTAAAACAAACATTATAAATACTGTTTAAAAATTATTAAATTTTAGATTTTATTTTTGATATTCTATCTCTCAATGTTAAAATTAACCTACCCTTAAAGTTATAGACTGTTCATGTCTTTGTCAGTGGGCAAATTTACAAAATCAGCAAGGGATCAAATAACTATTTCCTTAACTGTATATACAGTGGGTATGGAAAGTATTTATACCCCTTTAATTTTTTTACTCTTTATTTCATTGCAGACATTTGGTAAATTCAAAAAAGTTCTTTTTTTCTCATTAATGTTCACTCTGCACCCCATCTTGACTGAAAAAACAGAACTGAAAGATCACATGGTCATAAGTATTCAGAGCCTTTTCTCAGTATTGAGAAGAAACACCCTTTTGAGCTAGTACAGCCATGAGTCTTCTTGGGAATGATGCAACAAGTTTTTCACCCCTGGATTTGGGGATCCTCTGCCATTCTTCCCTGCAGCTCCTCTCCAGTTCCATCAGGTTGGATGGTGAACGTTTGTGGACAGCCATTTTCAGGTCTCTCCAGAGATGCTCAATTGGGTTTAGGTCAGGGCTCTGGCTGGGCCAGTTAAGAATGGTCACAGAGTTGTTCGGAGGAAGCCATACTGATAGGGAATTTAGATTGTGAGCCCCATCGAGGACAGTGATGATAATGTGTGCAAAATGTAAAGCGCTGCGGAATATGTTAGCGCTATATAAAAAAAAGATTATTTATTTATTTATTTATTAAGCCACTCCTTTATTATTTTAGCTGTGTGCTTAGGGTCATTGTCTTGTTGGAAGGTGAACCTTCGGCCAAGTCTGAGGTCCAGAGGACTCTGGAAGAGGTTTTCATTCAAGATATCTCTATACTTGGCCGCATTCATGTTTCCTTCAATGACAACCAGTCGTCCTGTCCCTGCAGCTGAAAAAACATCCCCATAGCATGATGTTGCCACCACCATGTTTTGCTGCTGGGATTGTATTGGGGAGGTAATGAGCAGTCACTAGTTTTCTCCTCACAAACCGCTTAGAATTATCACCAAAAAGGTCTATCTTCATCTCATCTAACCATAGAATCTTATTTCTCATAGTCTGGGAGTCCTCCATGTGTTTTTTTAGCAAACTCTATACGGGCTTTCATATGTCTTGCACTGATGAGAGGCTTCTATAGGACCACTGAGCCATAAAGGCCAGACTGATGGAGGGCTGTAGTGATAGTTGACTTTGTGGAACTTTCTCCCATCTCCCTACAGCATATCTGGAGCTCAGCCACAGTGATCTTGTATTTCTTCTTTACCTCTCAAACCAAGGCTCTTCTCCCACAATTACTCAGTTTGGCTCGATGGCCAGGTCTAGGAAGGCTTCTGGTGGTCCCAAACTTCTTCAATTTAAGGATTATGGAGGCCACTGTGCTCTTAGGAACCTTGAGTGCTGCAAAAATTTTATTGTAACCTTGGCCAGATCTGTGCCTTGCCACAATTCCATCTCTGAGCTCCTTGGCCAGTTCCTTTGACCTCATGATTCTCATTTGGTCTGACATGCAATGTGAGCTGTGAGGTGTTATATAGATAGGTTTGTGCCTTTAAAAATCAAGTCCTATCAGTTTAATTAAACGCAGCTGGACTCCAATGAAGGAGTAGAACCATCTCAAGGAGGATCACAATGAAATGGACAGCATGTGACTTAAATATGAGTGTCTGATCAACTGGTCTGAATAATCTTGACCATATGATATTTCAGTTTCTTTTTTAAAATGTGCAAAAATTACTACATTTCAGTTTTTTTAGTCAAGATAGGGTGTAAAGTGTGCATTAATGAGACAAAAATGAACTTTTTTAAATTTACCAAATGACTTCAATGAAACAAAGAGAGAAAAATTTAAAGGGGTATGAATACTTTATATATATATATATATATATATATATATATATATAGTTATATATATATATATATATATAGTTATATGAAAAAGTTTGGGCACCCCTATTAATCTTAAGCTTAATGTTTTATAAAAATTGTTTTTTTTGCAACAGCTATTTCAGTTTCATATATCTAATAACTGTTGGACACAGTAATGTTTCTGACTTGAAATGAGGTTTATTGTACTAACAGAAAATGTGCAATCTGCATTCAAACAAAATTTGACAGGTGCATAAGTATGGGCACCCTTATCATTTTCTTGTTTTAAATACTCCTACCTACTTTTTACTGACTTACTAAAGCACTTTTTTTGGTTTTCTAACCTCATTGAGCTTTGAACTTCATAGCCAGGTGTATGCAATCATGTGAAAAGCTACTTAAAGTGGCCACTTGCAAGTTGTTCTCCTGTTTGAATCTCCTCTGAAGAGTGGCATCATGGGCTCCTCAAAACAACTGTCTAATGATCTGAAAACAAAGATTATTCAACCTAGTTGTTCAGGGGAAGGATACAAAAAGCTGTCTCAGAGATTTAACCGGTCAATTTCCATTGTGAGGAACATAGGAAGGAAATGGAAGCACACAGGTACAGTTCTTGTTAAGGCCAGAAGTGGCAGGCCAAGAAAAACATCTGAAAGGCAGAGAAGAAGAATGGTGAGATCAGTCAAGGACAATCCTCAGACCACCTCCAGAGAGCTGCAGCATCAACTTGCTGCAGATGGTGTCACTGTGCATCGGTCAACTATACAATGCACTTTGCACATGGAGAAGCTGTATGGGAGAGTGATGCGAAAGAAGCCGTTTCTGCAAGCACGCCACAAACAGAGTCGGCTGAGGTATGCAAAAGCACATTTGGAGAAGCCAATTTCTTTTTGGAAGAAGGTCCTGTGGACTGATGAAACCAAGATTGAGTTGTTTGGTCATACAAAAAGGCGTTATGCATGGCGGCCAAAAAACATAGCATTCCAAGAAAAACACTTGCTACCCACAGTAAAATTAGGTGGAGGTTCCATCATGCTGTGGGGCTGTGTGGCCAATGCCAGCACCGGGAATCTTGTTAAAGTTGAGGGACGCATGGATTCCTCTCAGTATCAGCAGATTCTTGACAATAATGTTCATGAATCAGTGACAAAGTTGAAGTTACGCAGGGGATGGATCTTTCAGCAAGACAATGATCCAAAACACCGCTCCAAATCCACTCAGGCATTCATGCAGAGGAACAATTACACTGTTCTGGAATGGCCATCCCTGTCCCCAGACCTGAATATCATTGAACATCTGTGGGATCATTTGAAGAGGGCTGTCCATGCTCGGCGACCATCAAACTTAACTGAACTGGAATTGTTTTGTAAAGAGGAATGGTCAAAAATACCTTCATCCAGGATCCAGGAACTCATTAAAAGCTACAGGAAGCGACTAGAGGCTGTTATTTTTGCAAAAGGAGGATCTACTATATATTAATGTCACTTTTCTGGTGGGGTGCCCATACTTATGCAACTGTCAAATTTTGTTTGAATGCAGATTGCACATTTTCTGTTAGTACAATAAACCTCATATCAAGGCAGAAACATTACTGTGTCCAACAGTTATTAGATATATGAAACTGAAATAGCTGTTGCAAAAAAAACTATTTTTATAAAACATTTAGCTTAAGATTAATAGGGGTGCCCAAACTTTTTCATATAACTGTATATATATATATATATATAAACATATATATATATATATATATATATATACTAGATTGTGGCCTGATTCTAACGCATCGGGTATTCTAGAATATGCATGTCCCCGTAGTATATGGACAATGATGATTCCAGAATTCGCGGCAGACTGTGCCCGTCACTGATTGTTCGAGGCAACCTTTATGACATCATTGTCACCATGGCAACCATTATGACATCTACGTCGATACTGTGCCCATCGCTGATTGGTCGAGGTGAATTCGCGGCAGACTGTGCCCGTCGCTGATTGGTCGAGGCAACCTTTATGACATCATCGTCGCCATGCTGTGCCCATCGCTGATTGGTCGAGGCCTGACGGCCTCGACCAATCAGAGACGCGGGATTTCCAGGACAGACAGACAGACAGAAAAACCCTAAGACAATTATATATATAGATTACAGACCAAAAGTTTGGACACATCTTCTCATTTAAAGACTTTTCTGTATTGTCATGACTATGAAAGTTGTACATTCACACTGAAGGCATCAAAACTATAAATTAACACGTGTGGAATTATATACTTAACAAAAAAGTGTGAAACAACTGAAATTATGTCTTATATTCTAGGTTCTTCAAAGTAGCCACCTTTTGCTTTGATGACTGCTTTGCACACTCTTGGCATTCCCTTGATGAGCTTCAAGAGGTAGTCAATGGAAATGGTCTTCCAACAATCTTGAAGGAGTTCCCAGAGATGCTTAGCACTTGTTGGCCCTTTTGCCTTCACTCTGCGGTCCAGCTCACCCCATACCATCTCAATTGGGTTCAAGTCTGGTGACTGTAGGCCAGGTCATCTGGCGTAGCACCCCATCACTCTCCTTATTGGTCAAATAGCCCTTACACAGCCTGGAGTTGTGTTTGTGGTCATTGTACTGTTGAAAAATAAATGATGGTCCAACGAAACGCTAACCAGATGGAATAGCATGCCGCTGCAAGATGCTGTGGTAGCCATGCTGGTTCATTATGCCTTCAATTTTGAATAAATTCCCAACAGTGTCACCAGCAAAGCACCCCCACACCATCACACCTCCTCCTCCATGCTTCACGGTGGGAACCAGGCATGTAGAGTCCATCCGTTCACCTTTTCTGCGTCACACAAAGACTCGGTGGTTGGAACCAAAGATCTCAAATTTGGACTCATCAGACCAAAGCACAGATTTCCACTGGTCTAATGTCCATTCCTTGTGTTTTTTAGCTCAAACAAGTCTCTTCTGCTTGTTGCCTATCCTTAGCAGTGGTTTCCTAGCAGCTATTTTACCATGAAGGCCTGCTGCACAAAGTCTCCTCTTAAGAGTTGTTGTAGAGTTGTGTCTGCTGCTAGAACTCTGTGTGGCATTGACCTGGTCTCTAATCTGAGCTGCTGTTAACCTGCGATTTCTGAGGCTGGTGACTCGGATAAACTTAGCCTCAGAAGCAGATGTGACTCTTGGTCTTCCTTTCCTGGGGCAGTCCTCATGTGAGCCAGTTTCTTTGAAGTGCTTAATTGTTTTTTGCCACTTAACTTAGGGACAGTTTCAAATTTTTCCCAATTTTTCAGACTGTAAACTTCGGTTAATTTAATTCAGTTCTTCAATACAAAAAGAGAAACTCATTTACAGTATGATATCGAGTCATTACAAGCAGAGTGATCTAAAGGTGCTTCTCACAAAATTAGAATATTATCAAAAAGTTTATTTATTTCAGTTCTTCAATACAAAAAGTGAAACTCATATATTATATAGCGTCATTATAAACAGAGTGATCTATTTCAAGTGTTTATTTATGTTAATGTTGATGATTATGGGTTACAGCCAATGAAAACCCAAAAGTCATTATAAAGTATTGTAATTTACTGAAATAACACAAGTTTGAAAAATGGTTTTAAAATCCAAAATATTGGTTGCAGGAGAATGAGGTCTGGGAGCTTCAACAGGATCCACATGCAACACCAAATGCGTAGAGCCAAATCAGAAGGCAGGTGGGTGCTCGCAAGGCTAGTGAGCACAGCCAAACAGGAAAAAGTGAGAGCATAGCGGCACACCACTGATGAAAAAATGAAAAAAACTTTATTCAGGCATAGCACGCCATGTTAAAAACATAAAAAGCCTTACGTGTTTGAGGTGTATGCAGCACCCTTAGTCATAGGATAGACAATTAAAATCACAGCCAGAATACATATCAATGAACAACCAATCACAGATGACAAATGATTAATTACATATGGACAAGGTGTAGATGCAAACACAGCAGCAAAGAAAAAAACACTTATCAATAAATATAAAATAAATCATTCCTTAAGTTCATGTCCATCGGATATCTCGTGTCCAGCATTAGAATCCAGAATGTCTCCCTTGAGTTCAAAAGTTTCTGCTTGTTTCCACCCCAAATAGGATTAAAAATCTTTTCAAATGCATAAAAAGCAAAATGTGTGGCGTCTCCTTGATGAATATTTACAAAGTGTTTTGAGGCACCGGAGTAAGCCGCATTTTTGTTTTGAATATTGGCTAAATGTTCAGCTATGCGTTTCTTAATTTTTCGTATATTGCAACCAACATATTGCATTTTGCACAACAAACAACCGATGCAATAAATTACATATTGTGTGCCACAATTCATGAAAGACGTAATCTTCTGTGAAAAACCTGAAAAAGAACCAATAGATGTAGTTGTATCAAGTGCGTAAAGGCACACATTGCAACATTTCTAAAAATCAGTAGTGGACAATCAGGATTTAGAAGTAGAATGTTGCCTGAGAACACTAGGAGAAATCACATTGCCTAAACTAAAACCTTTCCTTGCAACATATCTGCAGCCATTCAAGGCAATTTGAACTAATTTGTCATCCTGATTAACTACGGGTAAACATTTTTTCACTATATTTTTTATTAAGTGAAATTGAGGACTATAGGGGGAAGAAAATGTAACAATGGAATCTGAATCAGTAGGGGGAAAGGCTCTGGTAGATGAAAGGGATCTAGGTTGTCTGCAAACCTTGTTGAAATCGTCTCTGATATCATGACGATTATAACCTCTATCAAATGTTCAGTGACAACAAGACTTAACCTGTAAAAAAAATCCTGATTAGAGCATAAACGTTTGCTTCTGTTAAACTCACCATATCTGATCTCCTTAATAGTATGTTTCGAATGGGAGGAGGAAGAAAAAAGTAGAGAGTTTCCTGACTTACCTTTTTTGTATGCCGAAGTATGATGGTAAAAGATAAATTTAAATAATTGGTGTTAAGATACATATGAAATTTTTCCAGATCTGCTGTAGAACATCCACATATCTGCTAAACCAATATATATCATCAGCAAAAGGATTAGAATCATTGAAAAGAAAATGTTCCTCCCACCAAGACATGTATCCATATCAGCATGGGTTTATGAGAAATCGCTCCTGTCAAACCAATCTAATCAGTTTTTATGAAGAGGTAAGCTATAGTCTGGACCACGGTGAGTCATTGGACGTGGTATATCTCGATTTTTCCAAAGCGTTTGATACCGTGCCGCACAAGAGGTTGGTACACAAAATTAGAATGCTTGGTCTGGGGGAAAATGTGTGTAAATGGGTTAGTAACTGGCTTAGTGATAGAAAGCAGAGGGTGGTTATAAATGGTATAGTCTCTAACTGGGTCGCTGTGACCAGTGGGGTACCGCAGGGGTCAGTATTGGGACCTGTTCTCTTCAACATATTCATTAATGATCTGGTAGAAGGTTTACACAGTAAAATATCAATATTTGCAGATGATACAAAACTATGTAAAGCAGTTAATACAAGAGAAGATAGTATTCTGCTACAGATGGATCTGGATAAGTTGGAAACTTGGGCTGAAAGGTGGCAGATGAGGTTTAACAATGATAAAAGTAAGGTTATACACATGGGAAGAAGGAATCAATATCACCATTACACACTGAACGGGAAACCACTGGGTAAATCTGACAGGGAGAAGGACTTGGGGTTCCTAGTTAATGATAAACTTACTTGGAGCAGCCAGTGCCAGGCAGCAGCTGCCAAGGCAAACAGGATCATGGGGTGCATTAAAAGAGGTCTGGATACACACGATGAGAGCATTATACTGCCTCTGTACAAATCCCTAGTTAGACCGCACATGGAGTACTGTGTCCAGTTTTGGGCACCGGTGCTCAGGAAGGATATAATGGAACTAGAGAGAGTACAAAGGAGGGCAACAAAATTAATAAAGGGGATGGGAGAACTACAATACCCAGATAGATTAGCGAAATTAGGATTATTTAGTCTAGAAAAAAGACGACTGAGGGGCGATCTAATAACCATGTATAAGTATATAAGGGGACAATACAAATATCTCGCTGAGGATCTGTTTATACCAAGGAAGGTGACGGGCACAAGGGGGCATTCTTTGCGTTTGGAGGAGAGAAGGTTTTTCCACCAACATAGAAGAGGATTCTTTACTGTTAGGGCAGTGAGAATCTGGAATTGCTTGCCTGAGGAGGTGGTGATGGCGAACTCAGTCGAGGGGTTCAAGAGAGGCCTGGATGTCTTCCTGGAGCAGAACAATATTGTATCATACAATTATTAGGTTCTGTAGAAGGACGTAGATCTGGGGATTTATTATGATGGAATATAGGCTGAACTGGATGGACAAATGTATTTTTTCGGCCTTACTAACTATGTTACTATGTTACTATGTTACTGTGTACAAAATTGCAAGCGAAGGTGAAAATTTCGAGCCCATAGGAGCACCAAGAATTGTTTTAAAAAGTTTTTTTCAAAAATAAAAAAATTATGCTTGAGCAGATATGTGAGCAATCTAATAATAAAGTGCTTCAACTCTACAGAATAGTCGCTGTAACGATCCAAATGATAACTGACAGCCTGAACAGCCAAAGAATGAGGGACAGATGAATAAAGATTCACTACATCACATGTAAGAAAGCAATTTTCTTCCCAATGCGTTTGAAACTAAAAGAGCCACCTTGTGCAGCAGTAATGCTGCATTCTGACAAGGTTGCTCTTTTAGTTATTGGTGCTGTAAATGCAGAAATAATCCGTTTTGTAATTTGTCCTAAATACCTTTCTTCAATCCTAGAGGCAGGCCTTTACCCCCTGCTGCAGACGCCACACAGCCGTCACTCAGGTCTTCTTGGTGCTGGACGCCGCCTCCTCGGTGCTGTTTTGAAAACAGCCGGTGCCTGCGCTCTTTTCAGATTATCATCAGGACCACCATCAGGGCATTACTACCCTTACTGGTGTAAGGGGCCCGGTGAGCAGAAGCAAAGGTTGAGGGGCCTGGATTGTCTGAGACAGGCTGGAAGAGTGTCTGACTTAGTCTGGGCCCATTCTCTTTTGCTTCTCCTCACCAGGCCCCAGGGGCAGCGTTAGTCAGCCATCTTTATTTGCTAACACAGCGCACAAATGTATGATGCATAAACACAGCCCTGTAAGGTGCGTGTCTGTAATGGCTGTGAATCTCCTCCTCACCCACCACTTCCTGGTCCTTCTATTCAGCACCAGTGACAGGACAGGTTTCCCTTTGTGTGCAGAGCAGTGCACAGAGCCCATGGCAACAATCAAGAAAGGGAAGAGGTGGATGGAGCCAGGTATGTGGGGGAATGAGACAGTGCTGAGGAAAGGGGAGAAGCTACTGAGGAGAGGGGTTACACAGTACTGGGGAGAAGGGATGAAAGGGGAATGGAGTAGCATTCCAGGAGAAAGGGGAGAAACCTGACAGCACTTTTCCCTGTATGGCTGCTATTTACAGACAGGAACCCCCTACCTCCTGTAATGCTTCCTTCAGCTCAGAAGTCTGGACAGGGAAGGTGTGCAGTGCTGACAAGAGGGCTCACTGTGCTGCTGATTCCTAAATACATGAGCCCCCCATTTCCTGTCCTTTGTGATGAAAAAAAGAGTGACTATATACAGTGCCTTGCAAAAGTATTCGGCCCCCTGGAACTTTTCAACCTTTTTCCACATATCTGTTGTGAATTCTGTTGTCGAACTCCCTCCTGTGGTCGTGAATGGTACTTCGGCGGGTTCTGTCTATGGGCTCCCTCTGGTGGCTTTGAGTGAAGCTGCTGCTTCTGAGGTTCCTTACACAGGTGACGTGGGTTATCCTTTGGTTGGCTGCTCTATTTAACTCCTCTCAGATCGTTACTCCATGCCAGCTGTCAATGTTTTTGCATTCGTTCAGTTCGCTCCTGGATCTCTCTGGTGACCTGCCTTCTCCTGCAGAAGCTAAGTTCCTTATAGTCTTATTTTGTTCTCTGTTTTCTTGTCCAGCTGGTTTTCATGATTTTATCTTGCTATCTGGTAGCTCTGGGATGCAGAGTGGCTCCTCCGCACCGTGAGTCGGTGCGGAGGTCTTTTTTGCACACTCTGCATGGTCTTTGTGGGTTTTTGTGCTGATCGCAAAGTTACCTTTCCAATCCTCTGTCTATTTAGTAAGTCTGGCCTCCCTTTGCTGAAACCTGTTTCATCTCTGCGTTTGTGACTTTCATCTTACTCACAGTCAATATATGTGGGGGGCTTCCTTTACCTTTCGGGAATTTCTCTGAGGCAAGGTAGGCTTTATTTTCTATCTCTAGGGCTAGATAGTTCTTAGGCTGTGACGAGGCGCCTAGGTCTGGTCAGGAGCGCTCCACGGCTATTTCTAGTGTGTGTGATAGGATTAGGGCTTGCGGTCAGCAGAGCTCCCACATCCCAGAGCTTGTCCTGTATGAGGTTTAACTATCAGGTCATTCCGGGTGCTCCTAACCACCAGGTCATAACACATATCATGCTTCAAACATAAAGATACCAAATGTAAATTTTTGGTGAAGAATAAACAAGTGGAACACAATTGTGAAGTTGAATTAAATTTATTTGTTATTTAAAATTGTGGATCTCTGAATGATCCAATGTTGTCCTAAATGCCTAATGATGATAAATATAATCCACCTGTGTGTAATCACGTCTCCCTATAAATGCACCTGCTCTGTGATAGTCTCAGGGTTCTTTTTGAAGCACAGAGAGCATCATGAAGACCAAGGAACACAACAGGCAGATACGTGATACTGTTGTGGAGAAGTTTAAAGCCGGATTTGGATACAAAATTATTTCCAAAACTTTAAACATCCCAAAGAGCACTGTGCAAGCGATCATATTGAAATGGAAGGAGTATCATACCACTGCAAATCTACCAAGACCCGGCCGTCCCTCTAAACTTTCATCTCAAACAAGGAGAAGACTGATCAGAGATGCAGCCAAGAGGCCCATGATCACTCTGGATGAACTGCAGAAATCTACAGCCGAGGTGGAACAGTCTGTCCGTAGGACAACAATCAGTCGTACACTGCACAAATCTGGCCTTTATGGAAGAGGGGCAAGAAGAAAGCCATTTCTCAAAAATATCCATAAAAAGTGTAATTTAAAGTTTGCAACAAGCCATCTGGGAGACACAAGAAACATGTGGAAGAAGGTGCTCTGGTCAGATGAAACCAAAATCGAACTTTTTGGCAACAATGCCAAATGATATGTTTGGTGTAAGGGCAACACAGCTCATCACCCTGAACACAACATCCCCACTGTCAAGCATGGTGGTGGCAGCATCATGGTTTGGGCCTGCTTTTCATCAGCAGGGACAGGGAAGATGGTTAAAATTGATGGGAAGATGGATGGAGCCAAGTACAGGACCATAAATGAAGAAAACCTGTTGGAGTCTGCAAAAGACCTGAGACTGGGACGGAGATTTGTCTTCCAACAAGACAATAATCCCAAAAATAAAGCAAAATCTACAATGGAATGGTTCACAAATAAACATATCCAATTTTTAGAATGACCAAGCCAAAGTCCAGCCCTCAATCCAATTGAGAATCTGTGGAAAGAGCTGAAAACTGCTATTCACAAACGATCTCCATCAAACCTCACTGAGCTCGAACTGTTTGCCAAGGAAGAATGGGCAAGAATTTCAGTCTCTCGATGTACAAAACTGATAGAGACATACCCCAAGCGACTTGCAGCTGTAATCGCAGTTAAAATCGCAACAAAATATTAAGTTAAAGAGGCCAAATAATATTGCACGCCCCACTTTCAGTGGTCCACTTAATGTTGATTGTTCACCAAAAATTTACATTTGGTATCTTTATGTTTGAAGCATGATATGTGGGAAAAGGTTGAAAAGTTCCAAGGGGCCCAATACTTTCGCAAGGCACTGTATATGTGTACATACAGTGTATATTGTGTGTGTGCAGGCTGTGTGTTTTAATGTGAATATATATGTGCAGGGTCGCCATCAGGGCATTATCAGCCTTTGAGCCCCCTCTCTTCTGCTCACCGGGCCCTAGTGGCAGGATTCTGTCAGTGCAGTAACTGAACTTGCGTCAAAGATGCAGATTCACTTAAAATCTATTGACATGCAGCCCCACACGATAGTAGTTAAAAGTCGCCAGCCAATCAGAGGCTGGCAGCTGACGTCAGCGCGCACGTCACCGGCGTATGATGTCATTGTCATTCGTCGACGAGTCCGTGCTTCAAATGGCTGGAGGGGACATCGCCGCTGGACAGGGTCTGACTGACCCACCGGGACACTGGTGAAATGCCCGGTGGGCCCCGCCCCAAAGAGGAGGAGGAGGAAGGAAAAAAAAAGGACACAGACCCTTTAAATCTTCGGGCGGCGCCAACCGCCGCCGTGACCAGGGGCCCCCCCCCGGTGCCAGCACTGGCATCGGACCCCCCTTCTAATACTCACCTCTCCTCGTTCTGCAGGCAGCTGCAGATGTCTTCAGCGCCCTCTGAATCTGCGACGTCTCAGGGCAGAGGGTGCGATGTCGTCATCACTGCGCACTCAGACTCTCTGTCCTGAACATTGCAGAGCTGGAGAGACACTGAACACACTGCAGCTGCCGCTGAAACGAGGAGAGATGAGGATTTTACTCTTTTTTCTATGGGGCCCATAGTAATATATGGAGGAGCAGGGGGGGCATAATGATGTGTGGAAGAGTGGGGTCCCATAATACTGAATGGAGGACCTGGGGGGCATAATACTGTGTGGAGGAGCAGGGGGGCGTAATACTGTGTGGAGGAGCTGGGGGGCATAATACTGCGTGGTGGAGCTGCAGGGTGTAACACTGTGTGGAGGAGCGGGGCGCCCATATTACTGTGTGGAGGAGCTGGGGGGGGCGTAATACTGTGTGGAGGAGCAGGGGGGCGTAATACTGTAATACTGTGTGGAGGAGCTGGGGGACATAATACTGCGTGGTGGGGCTGGGGGGTGTAACACTGTGTGGAGGAGCGGGGCGCCCATATTACTGTGTGGAGGAGCTGAGGGGGCGTAATACTGTGTGGAGAAGCTGGGGGGGCATAATACTGTGTGGAGGAGCTGGGGGGCGTAATACTGTGTGGAGGAGCTGGGGGCATAATACTGTGTGGAGGAGCTGGGGGGCGTAATACTGTGTGGAGGAGCGGGGGCCCATAATACTGTGTGGAGGAGCAGGGGGCCATAATACTGTGTGGAGGAGCGGCATCCCATAATACTGTATAGAGGAGCGGGGGGCATAATTCTGTATGGAAGAGCAGGGTCCCATAATACTGTGTGGAGGAGCGGGGGGGGAAAATACTGTGTGACGGAACGAGGTCCCATAATACTGTGTGGGGGAACGTGGTCCCATAATACTCTATGAAGGAGCAGGGATGCATAATACTGTATGGAGGAGCAGGGTCCCATAATACTGTATGGAGGAGCGGGAATGCATAGTACTTTATGGAGGAGCAGGGTCTCATAATACTGTGTGGGGGAACGGGGTCCCATAATACTATATGAAGGAGCGGGGATGCATAATACTGCATGGAGGAGCAGGGTCCCATAATACTGTATGAAGGAGCTGGGTCCCATAATACTGTATGGAGGAGCGGGGGGGCATAATACTGTGTGGAGGAACGAGGTCCCATAATACTGTATGGAGGAACGGGAATGCATAATACTGTATGGAGGAGCAGGGTCCTATAATACTGTATGGGGAAACGGGGTCCCATAATACTGTATGGAGGAGCAGGGATGCATAATACTGTATGGAGGAGCAGGGTCCCTTAATACTGTGTGGAGGAGCTGGGGGCATAATACTGTGTGGAGGAGCATGGGGCACACAATACTGTATGTAGGAGCAGGGGGCCCATGATGTGCTGTATGGAGGAGCATTATATGGGGCCCATAATACTTTATGAAGAGCTTTATAAGGGGCCAATAATACTGTATGGAGGAGCATTATATGGGGCAATAATACTGTATGGCAGACTATGTGGTTGGCCATAATACTGTATGGAGGACTATGAGGTGCCCGTAATACTGTATGGAGCACTATGTGTTGATCGTAATACTGTATGGCACACTATGAGGTGCCCGTAATACTGTATGGCGGACTATGAGGTGCCCGTAATACTGTACTGAGCACTATGTGTTGACCATAATACTGTATGGAGGACTATGAGGTGCCCGTAATACTGTATGGAGGACTATGAGGTGCCCATAATACGGTATGGAGCACTATGTGTTGACCATAATACTGTATGGCAGACTATGTGGTTGGCCATAATACTGTATGGAGGACTATGAGGTGCCCGTAATACTGTATGGAGCACTATGTGTTGACCATAATACTGTATGGAGGACTATGAGGTGCCCGTAATACTGTATGGAGGACTATGAGGTGCCCGTAATACTGTACTGAGCACTATGTGTTGACCATAATACTGTATGGAGGACTATGAGGTGCCCGTAATACTGTATGGAGGACTATGAGGTGCCCGTAATACTGTATGGAGCACTATGTGTTGACCATAATACTGTATGGCACACTGTGTGGTGCCTACACTGTTTTCCAAATTATTATGCAAATTGGATTTAAGTGTCATAAAGATTTAATTGTTTTGTTTTTCAAATAAACTTGTGGATGGTATTGTATCTCAGGGCTCAATAGATAACTGAAATCAATCTTAAACAAATGTGATAATTAGTTTTCCAGGTGATTCTAATTAAAGGAAAACTACTTAAAAATGATGTTCCACATTATTAAGCAGGCCAAAGGTTTCAAGCAATATGAGAAATAAAAAGGATCTCTCTGCTGCTGAAAAGCGTTCAATAGTGCAATGCCTTGGACAAAGTATGAAAAAATTAGATACTTCACAAAAACTTTGTGATCATCATACTGTGAAGAGATTTGTGACTGAAACAGAGCACAGACAGAGTTCATGCAGATAAAGGCATAATGAGGAAGGTTTCTGCCAGACAAATTCATTGGATTAAGAGAGCAGCTGCCAAAATACCATTACAAAGCAGCAAACAGTTATTTGAAACTGCTGGTGCCTCTGGAGTCCCTCGAACCTCAAGGTGTATGATCCTTCAAAGGCTTGCTGTGGTGCATAAACCTACTATTCGGCCACCCCTAAACAGTGTTCATGAGCAGAAATGGTTGCAGTGGGCCCAGACATACATGAAGACTAATTTTCAAACAGTCTTGTTTACTGATGAATGTCGAGCAACCCTGGATGGTCCAGATGGATGGAGTAGTGGATGGTTGGTGGATGGCCACCATGTCGCAACAAGGCTGTGAAGTCAGCAAGGAGGTGGAGAAATCATGTTTTGGGCCGGAATCATGGGGAAACAGCTGGTAGGGCCCTTTAACCCTGCTGTACTGATGGGATCAATATGACCCTGTAGATTTTTTTATATGAGGATTTGAAACTAGTGGTATCTTGACTTCTCATTTGTGGAGCTCTATCTATTTTTCCTGTTTTTGTCTTTTTTTTTTTGTTTACTTTTTGCTACACGCTGATTGTTACACTTGTACTGTTCGGGTCAATATGACCCGATAGCATTTTATACTGATCTACAGGTCTCTGATTATTTCTGACTGCAAAAGTTATGTTTTTTTATGTGTACTTCATCTCAAAATGGTGGTGGTTTCACTGTTCTTATCAGTAAACAAGTAATTATCTAGTATTATCCATTTGCTGTTTGTGAGAGAGGAGACTGGTTGTCTATCATTCAAAGGCTGGGGGTTTCACTGTCATCAGTAATCAAGTATTTATTTAGTCAAATGCATTTTCAGTTTGTGAGAGAAGACACTGTTGTCTTATAAATTGGACACCAGTCATTTGAGTTAAGGCCCCTTCACATTAAGCGACGCTGCAGCGATACCGACAACGATCCGGATCGCTGCAGCGTGGCTGTTTGGTCGCTGGAGAGCTGTCACACAGACCGCTCTCCAGCGACCAACGATGCCGGTAACCAGGGTAAACATCGGGTAACTAAGCGCAGGGCCGTGCTTAGTAACCCGATGTTTACCCTGGTTACCATCCTAAAAGTAAAAAAAACAAACACTACATACTTACCTACCGCTGTCTGTCCTCCAGCGCTGTGCTCTGCACTCCTCCTGTACTGGCTGTGTGAGCACAGCGGCCGGAAAGCAGAGCGGTGACGTCACCGCTCTGCTTTCCGGCTGACCGACGCTCACAGCCAGTACAGGAGGAGTGCAGAGCACAGCGCTGGAGGACAGACAGCGTTAGGTAAGTATGTACTGTTTGTTTTTTTTACTTTTAGGATGGTAACCAGGGTAAACATCGGGTTACTAAGCGCGGCCCTGCGCTTAGTTACCCGATGTTTACCCTGGTTACCAGTGAAGACATCGCTGGATCGGTGTCACACACGCCGATCCAGCGATGTCCACGTGAGATCCAGCGACGAAATAAAGTTCTGGACTTTCTTCAGCGACCAACGATCTCCCAGCAGGGGCCTGATCGTTGGTCGCTGTCACACATAACGATTTTATTAACGATATCGTTGCTACGTCACAAAAAGCAACGATATCGTTAACAATATCGTTATGTGTGAAGGTACCTTTACACCCTGGAGCTAAGTCCTGTGAAAGAGACACTGGAATCTGTGAGAGAAAGAGCACTGAGCTGTGAATACACATCTTTACAGGTATTCTTTTTTTTTCAAAACTTGGATAAAAATGTTTCTAAAATGTCTATTGACTGACGCTGTGAATACATATCTTTACAGCTATTCTTTTTTTTTTCCAAACTTAGGTACCGTATATACTCGAGTATAAGCCGACCCGAGTATAAGCCGACCCCCCCTAATTTTGCCACAAAAACTGGGAAAACTTATTGACTCGAGTATAAGCCTAGGGTGGAAATGCAGCATTTACCGGTGAATTTCAAAAATAAAAGTAGATCATTCTTGCCCCATAGCTGTGCCATATAGTGCTCTGCACCGTTCATATTTCCCCATAGCTGTGCCATATAGTGCTCTGCACCGTTCATATTTCCCCATAGCTCTGCCATATAGTGCTCTGCACCGTTCATATTTCCCCATAGCTCTGCCATATAGTGCTCTGCACCGTTCATATTGCCACATAGCTGTGCCATATAGTGCTCTGCACCGTTCATTATTGCCCCATAGCTGTGCCATATAGTGCTCTGCACCATTCATATTTCCCCATAGCTGTGCCATATAGTGCTCTGCACCATTCATATTTCCCCATAGCTGTGCCATATAGTGCTCTGCACCGTTCATATTGCCCCATAGCTCTGCCATATAGTGCTCTGCACCGTTCATATTTCCCCATAGCTGTGCCATATAGTGCTCTGCACCGTTCATTATTGCCCCATAGCTGTGCCATATAGTGCTCTGCACCGTTCATTATTGCCCCATAGCTCTGCCATATAGTGCTCTGCACCGTTCATATTGCCCCACAGCTGTGCCCCATATAGTGCTCTGCACCGTTCATATTGCCCCATAGCTGTGCCATATAGTGTTCTGCACCGTTCATATTGCCCCATAGCTCTGCCATATAGTGCTCTGCACCGTTCATATTGCCCCATAGCTGTACCATATAGTGCTCTGCACCGTTCATATTTCCCCATAGCTGTGCCATATAGTGCTCTGCACCGTTCATATTTCCCCATAGATGCTCCACATAAATCTCTGCCATACTCACCTCTCTTGCTTGCAGCTCCCAGCGTCCGGTCCCAGCGTCTCTCCGCACTGACTGATCAGGCAGAGGGCGGCGAGCACACTATATGCGTCATCGCGCCCTCTGACCTGCGCAGTCAGTGCGGATAGATGCCGGGAAGATGGAGCGGCGCCGGGAAGATGGAGCGGCACCCGGCGGCTGGAACGGGGACAGGTAAATATGACATACTTACCTGCTCCCGGCGTCCGGCTCCTTCCCCCGCACAGCTGTCTTCGGTGCCGCAGCTTCTTCCTCTATCAGCGGTCACCGGCACCACTGATTAGAGAAATGAATAGGCGGCTCCAACCCTATGGGAGGTGGAGCCGCTTATTCATTTCTCTAATGAGCGGTCCCACGTGACCGCTGAACAGTGGAAGAACTGCAGCGCCGAAGACCGTGGGACGGCAGGGGGAGCGTCAGGACCGCTGGAAGCAGGTAAGTATGCCTCAGCGCCCTCACCCCCTCACCCACCGACCCTGCCACCCACCTTGACTCGAGTATAAGCCGAGAGGGGCAATTTCAGCCCCAAAATTTGGGCTGAAAATCTCGGCTTATACTCGAGTATATACGGTAATTCTAATGAGCACAATGCACCATGACAATGCCGTAAGTGACAGAGAAGACAGAAAGCCTGACATTATTTTGTATTATAATGCCACAAAGGGAGCAGTTGATACTTTAGACCAAGCAATATCAACTTATACATGCAAACGCAAAACCAATCGGTGGCCAATGATTTTATTTTATAACATACTGGACGTTTCTGCATACAATGCATTTATCTTATGGAGAGAAATCGACCCCGATTGGAACCGGAATAAGCTGCATAAAAGAAGATTATTTCTTGAGGAATTGGGCAAATCCCTGGTTAGGCCGTATATTGAGAGCAGAAAAGTGACCCCCAGAAGTGAAGGAGCAATAGCCATTGTAAAAAGTGTCCAGCATGCTCAAGAAAGAGACTCCACATCCACGGCCTCCACCAGCACAGCTACCAGCAGCACGGCCTCCACCAGCAAAAAAAGGAAGAGATGTAGCTTCTGTCCATCTTCCTGTGACAATAAGGGTATGTGTCCACGTTCAGGACTGCATCAGGATTTGGTCAGGATTTTATGTCAGTATTTGTAAGCCAAAACCAGGAGTGGAACAATTAGAGGAAAAGTATAATAGAAACATATGCACCACTTCTGCATTTATCACCCACTCCTGGTTTTGGCTTACAAATACTGACATAAAATCCTGACCAAATCCTGATGCAATCCTGAACGTGGACACATATCCTAAGACTAATCTGACATGTGCTGGATGTTCAAAATATCTGTGTAAAGGACATGTGTCTTATTATTGTGTTCAGTGTAAAAACGCATGAACATGTTCAGTTTTGCTTTTTTCTTTCTAAAAAGGTTGAAGTTTTTATGATTTTTCATTTGTTGATTTATAAATATTGTTTTCAAAAAGTTAAATTTCATGTTTTAGTAATAGTAATGTAAAGCTTCTTTGTTATTTGTGTGCAGAATGCCAACAATCAAAGATAATTGTAAAAAGCCTGTGTAACCTTTTTATGAAAAAAAAAAAATAATTAAGTTTAAATTTAAATTTTTCATTTGTTTATGATCAACCATGTTCACATACAGTATAATAATGAAAAAAGTATTAAAATAAAACACTTAGAGTAGCTAAAAATCAAGAATTAATAGGTCGGGTCATATTGACCCGGGAACAGTACAAGTGTATAGCAAATGCGAACAGAAAAGCAAGGTTAAGGTTCCTGAAGGTGTGAAAATGACCTCTGTAAATAGCGTTTCTGTCTGACAACTTTCTTACATGGTCTAAAAGCAGAAACGTGCCTTCAGGAGCAAAATCATCTTCATGCATGACAATGCACCATCTCATGCTGCAAAGAATACCTCTGAGTCATTGGTTGCTATGGGCATAAAAGAAGATAAACTCATGATGTGGCCACCATCTTCCCCTGACCTCAACCCTATAGAAAACCTTTGGAGTATCATCCAGCACAAGATCTATGAGGGTGGGAGGCCATTCACATCAAAACAGCGGCTCTGGGAGGCTATTCTGACTTCATTCAAAGAATTACAAGCAGAAACTCTCCAAAAACTCAAGAATGCAAGAATTGTGAAGGTGATATCAAAGAAGGGGTCCTATGTTAACATGTAACTTGGCCTGTTAGGATGTTTTGGAGTTAAATAGCTTTTTTGTTCAGTGAATGTGACCTCCTAATGCTGCAACTTCCACAAATGAGCATTTTCAGTTCTTTAAAACATATCAAATGTTTAGAAATTCTGCTGTGTCTAATAATTTGGAATAGTGCATTTTGAGTTTTTATTCTTTTTGAAGATTATACTGTTATCATTGGGAGGTTTCTTCAATTAAATTCGATGTATACTCTAACGGGTGATGACTTTTATTAGACCGACTGTCATTTGCACCGACTATCTAGGAAAATCCGAGCAAAATGTAATCTGCATAATAATTTGGAACATAGTGTATATATTGTACTATATCTGTTTTTTATCTGTGCATCAGGAATCGTGGCATGTGTTAAAGGGTATAACAGCTAGAAAAAAAACCCCATAAAAAGATATATACTTTATTAGATAACAAAAAATTGAAAAAGTAAGCATAAAAAATAAAGTATCACCACCAACAAATAATTTGTTAGCAAAAACCATACCGCAAGGTAACCACAGATGCGGCAATTGTAGCATATGCCATCTGCATAAAATTGAGAACCCCTTGCAAATAGGTATAATTGAGCATTTTGTGAAAGACTTCATAACCTGCAAGAGTAAATTTCTGGTTTATGTAATTTTCTGTCCGTGTCAACGGTTTTATATAGGTAAGACTATTAGACCTCTCACAGTCCGAATACGAGAGCATTATAACTCAATTCGGACAGGAAAGGGACGCGTGCGTTTTGTAGAACATATGGCAGAGACACATAATAGTGATCCAGATCAATTGCGGTTTGCAGGTTTGGAAATAGTTAAATGTTCACAAAACGGCGGTAATAATGACCGCCTACTGCTGCAGCGTGAAGCGAAATGGATCCTACAAACAAACGCACAGGGCCCAGGGGGTCTTAACGACAAACTTGACATAGCGGTGTTCTTATAATACATTTGTAAATGTTCATTTTGTAATATACTTGTAAATGTTCATTCTGTAATAAGAGATCTCATTGTTTTTAACTCGCACAATTGTAATTAATAGAATCAGGTGAGTCAAAAAAAAAAAAAAAAACCTTAAAAAGGAAACGACATCACCTGTTTTTAGCATGGACCTGTAGAAGCGCCGTAGCGCGAAACAGCTGTCGTCCGGTTTCTCCTCACTCCCGCTCCCTCACAGATCACTGCGTATGCCGATTCATACTATGCATAGTATGTTTTGCTGAATAAAGAGCACACTTGGAAGAAGCGCAAGGGTGAGTGCTGCATCATTTTTCTTCTCATTATATGGTAAGCATAAAAAAACCTACAAATAACCCCTATCTAATGCGTACAGGGGGTGGTGTATATGGCCACCTGTTTGTGTCCACTCAATTACATCGGGAAAACCAAGAGGGAGCTGCGTAGGCGTATTGGTGAGCATCTTGGTGACATCAAACACAGACGGGATACACCAATAGCAAAACATGTCAGATTAACCCATTTAAATGACAGCAGGGCAATCTCTTTTTGTGTTCTTGAAGTTGTGCGGCGTAACCCTCGTGGTGGTAATCTAGACAAACTACTCCTTCAAAAGGAGTGCCAATGTATTATCAAACTGCGTACTCTTGTACCGGATGGTCTGAATGAGCAGCAGAATTATTGCTGTTTCCTATGATGCAGTAATCCACTATCACTAGCCAGTCTGTTTATTTGGATATGTTTATCCGCTACTTATCATTATTATTATTTATCTGTTGTATGTATTTTTGTGTGCAGTACCTGGTTTGGGTCTCCATTTGGTATTTTCATTTAATTTTCATTAGCTATATGTTGTTTTGTGTGAGCAATATTATATGTATATTTTCTGTAGGAACCTAATTATCTTTTCTCTATCTGTGTATGGCGTATCACACTGTGCGCACTTCTTCAATCCGCCCTTGTAGCTGTATTTTAACTATCTTTCATGTTGCTACATTTGGGCGATTTGTATGGCGCTACAGCGTTCTTTCAGACTGTGCGCTTGCGCATTAGTTGCATACCGCTTTTTAAGCTTTTTGGTTTTCAGCGTGTGCGCCGTGTCAGTAGGGGTTCAGGCGCCTGCGTACTCATCATCTGCCGCTTGACAGCGTTACTTTAGGGTATGCGCTTGCGCATTAGCTTTCCATCGGTTTCTAAGCCTTTTGGCTTCCAGCGCGTGCGCCGTGTTAGGAAGGGGTGTGTTCTACCTCATGTCGGGCGCCTGCGTACTCAGTATCTGTTGCTCTACTAATTATCTAGCCTACAGCGCGTGCGCCGTATCGGGTGGTTTCTCTGTTTGAGCTTCCGCTTCCGCCGGCGGCTAGAGCATGAGAGCGTCCCCACGTGTATATGGGGGCTTCCATGTCCTTCTTTTCTATGGAGGCGCAATGCAAGTCCAAATGCGCCTTTGGTCTTACGGTCTGACTGTGGTGCTTCCATCTTGGTGGATCGTTAAACAAGGAAACCATCATGCTTGAGCGTGTGTTTAAAAGTGGGACCCACAGGTAATTTACTGCAGCCCTATCTTTTCAACCTGTCACTGCCATGTCGCTATCTGGTCTCTCCTGATGAACCCAGTTATGTTTGGGGGAAACGCGTCGAGAGGTTTTTTGGAGGTGTTGTTTGCGCGGTTATCGCTATTTTAGCCACTACATCTGGATTGATCATCAGCCGTGGACGATTTAATACAGTAGATGAGTATATCATTATTGTCTTCACTGTATTGTACATTGGCTGTATTGTCTACACTGCTGAATGTATCTAGGTGTTATGTATCTAGATGTTTGTGGTGGCCCGGCTCTATTTATCTATATGGTATATGTGTATTATTACTAGTCAATCCTGAGCATTTGCTATGTATCCTGAATTATAGTACTGGTATATTTATTGTGTATGTCCTATAGTATTTTTTATGATATATATATATAGTGATTTCATAGTTAGTTTGCTCTATCCCTTGGTCTTACATCACATTTGAGGGGAGGGCCTGTGTTGCTGTATTATTGGGATCACATATCTCCACAAGTTATTCTCAGCCATCTGGCCTTCTGTTTCTATACCTATCTCTTATAGGGAGAAGGTAGGAGACCAGGGATGGTCGTCGTACGAGCGGGGGCGCCATTCTCGACACTTCTTAGGGTGCCAACCTCCGCACCTAGGTAGGATCAGCTTGTAGGTATATATTTTTTGTAGCCTGGAGGGATATCTTCACTTATATCAATTCACCCTTACAGTTGCTACTTGATATCACGAATTGTTGTTTCACATATCAATTAGGTTATCTGTATTTATTCGTATGGGGCATTCTACCAGTATGTATAAAGGTTTTTTGTAGGGGATTATATTCCTCTCCCTTTTTAGGACTGTACGCATTAGATAGGGGTTATTTGTAGGTTATTTTATGCTTACTTTTTCAATTTTTTGTTATCTAATAAAGTATATATCTTTTTATGGGGGTTTTTTTCTAGCTGTTAAACATTGTTATTTTCCCTTAGTTTATTTGTTAGTTTAGTAAGTCATGTGTTAAAGGGGCCCACTGATACTCTTTCACCCGAGGCCCATGAAAGCCTGGAGCCGACCCTGGCGACAACACACGTCAAGATGAATGCCGGCTGCAGCTGTGACAGGGCGCTCTGCTCTGTGACAGGCCATGTGTTGAAGTCACATGGCAGTTTTGTTAAATGACCCCTGCAGCCTTTGATATGTCGGCAGCCTTTCAATGTTACTGCTATGTGACGTCAGCATGCAGCCTGTCACAGAGCAGAGCGGCCTGTCACAGTTGCAGTCGGCAGCCATTGTAACGACCATGCCGAATATGAAGCCAAAAGAGGATGCCGGGGAGCGCAAGAAGGTGAGAATCCCCCCCCACCCTCTGTAATTGGGCAAGGTAGTGGCCATAGGGATGGACATAGAGGCCCAGGGAGGATACATTAAATAAAGGGGCCCAGGATGAGGACATTTATTACTGGAAGGGGCCCAGGATAGGGACCTTATTAAGGTGGACATTGGTGTCCAAGATGAAGACATTAAATAAGGGGGCCAAGGATCTGGCACCTAATTAAATAAAGGGGTGACATAATTATTGCATTGAGGTCAGGATGAGGAACATACATTGCTGGTTTATGGTGGCAAGGGGGCACATACTGTAATTACTGTAGGGGTCAATAAGGGGACATTATTACTGCTGTAATTTACTTTTGAGCTTACTGCCTTCCATGGGGAGAACAAAAGGGGGTCCTGCTACTGTGCAGGGTGGCACTATGTATTTTTCTCTTCATCTGACATAGTATAGAACTCGAGGAAAATAGTGGGGAATGTGCTCTGGAAGCGATCAGCTATAGCTAACTGTGTCTTTGCTGGAAGAAGTAATGGCGGTCTGCACTGGATGAAGAAAAGACTTCAACTACAGATGTCACCGGTGAGTCAGTGTGCTGCTTGTACACTTACACTATATACTGTATAATGTGTACAGAGCTCCTTTGTATATTGTCACTGGTGATCACTGTATTATGTGTACACTGACAAAATATACAGAGCTCTTGTGTATAATGTCACTGGTGATCCCTGTATTACCTGTACACTGACACTATATACAGTGCTCCTATGTATAATGTCACCAGTGATCTCTGCATTACCTGTACACTATACACGATATACAGAGCCCCTGTGTATAATGTCACTGGTGATCACTGTATCACCTGTATACTGACACTATATACAGAGCTCCTTTGTATATTGTCACTGGTGATCACTGTATTATGTGTACACTGACAAAATATACAGAGCTCTTGTGTATAATGTCACTGGTGATCACTGTATTACCTGTACACTATACACTATATACAGAGCTCCTGTGTATAATATCACTGGCGATCTCTATATTACCTGTACAATATACACTGTATACAGAGCTCCTGTGTATGTCATTGGTGATCACTGTATTACCTGTACATTGACACTTTATACAGAGCTCCTGTGTATGTCACTGGTGATCACTGTATTACCGGTACACTATACACTATAGCTCCTGTGTATAATGTCATTGGTGATCACTGTATTACCTGTACACTATATACAAGACTCCTGTGTATAATGTCATTGGTGATCACTGTATTACGTGTACACTGACACTATATACAGAGCTCCTGCGTATAATGTCACTGGTGATCACTGTATTACCTGCACATTATATACAGAGCTCCTGGGTATAATGTCACTGATGATCACTGTATTACCTGTAAACTATATACAAAACTCACATGTATAATGTCATTGGTGATCACTGTATTACTTGTACACTGACACTATATACAGAGCTCCTGTGTATAATGTCACCAGTGATCACTGTATTACCTGTACACTGACACTATATACAGAGGTACTGTGTATATTGTCACTGGTGGTAATAACAGTGTTGTTAGTATTGTGGTTTGTATTCATAATCAATATTGTAGTATTCGGGCACTAGGTGTTGGTAATTTGTGGTATGGTCACGGCATAGCAGTATTTCTCCTTGTATGTGGTATCATTTGGTCGCTATATGCTGGTAATATTTATTTTTATTTATTTTTACTCATTTATATAGCGCTGTTAATTTCACAGCGCTTTACAGACATTATTGCCACTGTCCTGGATGGGGCTCACAATCTAGATTCCCTAGCAGTATGTCTTTGGAAATGTGGGCGGAAACCAGAGTACCTGGAGGAAACCCACGCAAACATGGGGAGAATATACAAACTCATTGCAGATGTAGTCCGTATTGATTCAGAGCATGTGTTGAAATTGGTGATGAATCTCACCACTCCAGAATCTTTAGTACCGGTCGTGTTCTGGTATAGCAGTGCGTTCCTATCAGACCATTTCGCTCTGTGATAGGCCCTTTTTATGGCTCGGCGACTATAGCCCCTCTCAATAAATCTTTGCTTGAGTTTATCGGCTTCTACCTCAAACAGCGCTTGCGTAGAGCAAATGTGCCGAAGGTGTAGGAACTGCCCCACAGGCACAGACCGGATCATATGGGATAGATGTGAGGAGGAGGCATGTAGTAACATATTGGTGGATGTAGGCTTACCGTACGCCAAATGGTGCACAGATTTACGCTCGCGCAAGCGTCGACCGATCTGAATGGCCAAAGACAAAGACTCATTCAAACCAGCAGGCATAGGAAATCCCACCATGACATCCTTAAGAGCCTCAGAGAGACCCTTTCTGAACAAAGCTGCCAGCGCAGATTCATTCCACTGAGTGAGTACTGACCATTTCCTAAATTTCTGACAATATACTTCTATATCATCCTGACCCTGGCACAAAGCCAGCAAATTTTTCTCAGCCTGATCCACTGAATTAGGCTCATCGTACAGCAATCCGAGCGCCAGGAAAAACGCATCGACACTACTCAATGCAGGGTCTCCTGGCGCAAGAGAAAATGCCCAGTCTTGAGGGTCGCCGCGCAAAAAAGAAATAATAATCAAAACCTGTTGAATAGGATTACCAGAAGAATGAGGTTTCAAGGCCAGAAATAGCTTACAATTATTTTTGAAACTTAGAAACTTAGTTCTATCTCCAAAAAACAAATCAGGAATAGGAATTCTTGGTTCTAACATAGATTTCTGATCAATAGTATCTTGAATTTTTTGTACATTTATAACGAGATTATCCATTGAAGAGCACAGACCCTGAATATCCATGTCCACACCTGTGTCCAGAATCACCCAAATGTCTAGGGGAAAAAAAAAAAAAGTGAACACAGAGCAGAAAAAAAAAAAAAAAATGATGTCAGAACTTTTTCTTTCCCTCTATTGAGAATCATTAGTTTGGCTCCTTGTACTGTTATGTTTGCTAATGACAGGTGTTATGAAGGCAATCCAGAAACACAGTGTGCTTAGCGATCAGAGCGTACGCAGTGATCTGACAAATACCCAAAAATACAAGAACGAGCTCTGAGACGTGGAAACTCTGTAGACTGCACACCTGATCCTATCCTAAACACAACTAAAAGCGGCTGTGGATTGCGCCTAACAACTACCTAGGCAACTCGGCACAGCCTAAGAAACTAGCTAGCCTGAAGATAGAAAAATAGGCCTGACTTGCCCCAGAGAAATTCCCCAAAGGAAAAGGCAGCCCCCCACATATAATGACTGTGAGTAAGATGAAAAGACAAAACGTAGGGATGAAATAGATTCAGCAAAGTGGGGCCCGATATTCTAGGACAGAGCGAGGACAGTAAAGCGAACTTTGCAGTCTACAAAAAACCCTAAAGCAAAACCACGCAAAGGGGGCAAAAAAAAACCACCATGCCGAACTAACGGCACGGCGGTACACCCTTTGCGTCTCAGAGCTTCCAGCAAAACAAAAGACAAGCTGGACAGAAAAAAAGCAACAAAAAAGCAAAAGGCACTTAGCTATACAGAGCAGCAGGTCACAGGAACAATCAGGAGAAGCTCAGATCCAACACTGAAACATTGACAAGGAGCAAGGATAGCAGCATCAGGCAGAGTTAAGTAATGAAGCAGTTAACGAGCTCACCAGAACACCTGAGGGAGGAAGCTCAGAAGCTGCAGTACCACTTGTGACCACAGGAGTGAATTCAGCCACAGAATTCACAACAGCGGTGCCCGTCTTCTGACATCATTTAGGTGTTAGGCTGGCAGTGCCTGTGCGTCCAAGCTGCCCGAGATCCAACCTCGCAGTGTCATCTAATGTAATCCCACTGCGGGCCAGGGATCCATGGGCATGCGCAGTGCATATCATCGCCTCTCACTCACCTCCTTCCTGCTTCTTCAGACTGTGCGGCGTCACGGCCGTGGCATGCTATTAGGGATCAGCTGACGCCGCCTAGTCTGAAGAAGCGTGAAGAAGGGGAGTGAGAGGCTAGTATATGCACTGCGCATGGCCATGGATACCAGGCCCACTGTGGGATCACATTAGATGACACTGCGAGGTGGGATTTCGGGCAGCGTGGACGCACAGGCGCAGCCAGGACGACAACAAATGATGTCAGAGAACGGGCAGCGCAAACTGTGCATGGCCAAGGGATAACATAACAGCGCAGGGTCCATGACGGAATCAAACAACGCTAATGAGGCAGCGCACGGTGCCAAGGGAGTAGCAATGACGGCTGTGTTGCGTCACATTACAAAGGAAAGTTCCACCTCCGGGACGGTTGGACGGTGTGAGGGGACACATTACATGAGTGTGTAGTTCAGCGTTTGCAAGGAGCATAATTTCAAGAGCGACCTTTTCCTTGTGCAGTATTAGTGCTGCACAAGGTGGCTCTTTCAGTAACAAACGCCTAGGGGGGGGGGGGGACAGGTCCCCTTACATTTTAGTTGTGCCAGCGTGGCGGTCGCATGACATGTTGCCGGATACACAGCTGGGGATCAGCTGACGTTACTGAACCCCAATAACAGAGGAGCGACTGTTGACTGTACAGACAGCACTTCCAGGCACCAACTGGCGGTGTTAGAGCCCAGGGACAGCAGGAGGAGCAGATTGGAGGTATTGCCGCACACACAGCTGGGGATCAGCTGACGTTACTGAACCCCAATAACAGAGGAGCGACTGTTGACTGTGCAGACAGCACTTCCAGGCACCAACTGGCGGTGTTAGAGCCCAGGAACAGCAGGAGGAGCAGATTGGAGGTATTGCCGCACACACAGCTGGGGATCAGCTGACGTTACTGAACCCCAATAACAGAGGAGCGACTGTTGACTGTGCAGACAGCACTTCCAGGCACCAACTGGCGGTGTTAGAGCCCAGGGACAGCAGGAGGAGCAGAGGAACAGAGTGTAGGCCGAAGCCTGATTGGAGCAAGTTGAAAGGGAACCTTTAACCCCCCCCCCAAGACGTTTGTAGCTGAAAGAGCCATCTTGTGCAGCACTAAGGATGCAAAAGGAAAAGGTTGCTCTTTTAATTATGCTCCTTGCAAACACAGAAGTAAACACTAAAAATGTGTCCCCTTATACCGCAAAACCGTCCCGGAGGTGCAAATTTCCTTCGTAATGGGACACAGCACAGCTGTCATTCCTATCCCCTTGGTGCCATGCGCTGCCTCCTCAGCGTTGTTTTAAGCTGTCACGGAGCCTGCGCTGTTCTGTTATCCCTTGGCCATGCCCAATTAGCGCTGCCTGTCTTCTGACATAATTTGGTGTCAGGCTATCAGTGCCTGTGCGTCCACGCTGCTCCAGATCCCACCTCGCAGTGTCGTCTAATGTAATCCCACTGCGGGCCTTGGATCCATGGGCATGCACAGTGCACATCCTCGACTCTCACTCCCCTCCTTCCCTCTTCTTCAGACTGTGCGGTGTCACGGCCGTGGCATGCTATTAGGGATCAGCTGACGGCGCACAGTCTAAAGAAGGCGGAGGGAGATGAGCGAGAGCCCGAGGGGAAGAAATGCACTGCGCATGCCCATGGATCCCAGGCCCGCAGTGTGATTTAATCAGAAGACACTGCGAGGTGGGATCTCGGGCAGCGCGGCCGCACAGGCGCAGCCAGCCTGACACCAAATTATGTCAGAAGACAGGCAGCGCAAATAGGGCATGGCCAAGGGATAACAGAACAGCGCAGGCTCCGTGACAGCTTAAAACAACGCTGAGGAGGCAGCGCATGGCACCAAGGGGGTAGGAATGACGGCTGTGCTGCGTCACATTACGAAGGAAAGTCCCAGCTCCGGGACGGTATAACGGTATCAGTGAACACATTTTATAAGTGTTAAGTTCTGCGTGTGCAAGGAGCTAAACTAAAAGAGCTACCTTTTCCTTGTGCATTACTGCTGCACAAGATTGCTCTTTCAGTAACAAACGACGGGGGGGGGGGACAGGTTCCCTTACATTTAGGTTGTTGTGCCAGCGTGGCGGTCGCAGGACACATTGCCGGCTACACAGCTGGGGATCAGCTGACGTTACTGAAACCCAATAACACTGGGTCGTATGTTTTTACTGTGCAGCCTGCACTTCTGAGCCGCAACTGGCGGTGTTGGAGCCCAGGAATAGCAGTTCAGGTGGTAGAAAGATGAACACAGCAGGAGACCTGGATGACACCCAATTACTTAATCAGGCAGAGGAGTGGCAAATTCCTGCGAGATCCAGGCCTGGTTCATTTTCAGGAATGTAAGCCGGTCAACGTTATCGGAGGATAGTAGCATGCGACGGTCTGTTAGTCCAGGGCAAGCCAGCACCTCCAATGCATACTGGCTTAGCTCTGGCCATGTATCCAGCTTAGAGACCCAAAACTTGAACGGGGAAGAGCCGTCTGGGAGTACAGTAAGAGGGCAAGCCATGTAGTCTGTCACCATCTGACGGAACCGTTGCCTCCTGCTGACTGGAGCCGCCGGTGATGGTGTAGACATTTGGGGCGGGCACACAAAAGTGTGCCAGAGTTGTGCCATACTGGGCTTGCCTTGGGCAGAGGCACTGCTTCTGCTCCCTCTTTGGGCAGAGCCTCCCCCACTGCCTCGATGCACTGAGCTGCTTTGTAAAGCACTAGCAGCACTCCTCTCAGTTGGACTGGAGAAGATGATGGAATTCACCAGTGTGTCGTGGTACTCCCGCAATTTACGCTCCCGGGTCAACGCTGGGATGAGGGTTTGGACGTTGTCCCGGTAGCGAGGATTGAGGAGGGTGAACACCCAATAATCAGGCATGTTGAGAATGTAGTCGATGCGGCGGTCGTTTCTCAGGCACTGCAGCATGAAATCCACCATGTGCTGCAGACTGCCAACTGGCCCAGAAACGCTGTCCCCTGCTTGAGACATGATCTCTGCCCGCTCGTCATCACCCCACCCTCGCTGTACACACTGACCACTGGACAATTGTGTCGCTCCCTCCTCTGGACGGAGCTCTTCCTCCTCCATTGACTCCTCCTCATCCTCCTCACAAAGTGGCCCCTGCGTACCCCTTTGTGAGGAACCACGTGGCGCTGACTCTCCAGAAGCTGATGGAAAAGGTGACTCCTCATCCTCCACCTCTTCCACAACATCATCCCTTAACCCTTGCAAAGTTTGCTGAAGCAGGCAGATAAGGGGGACAGTCATGCTGACTAGTGCATCATCTGCACTTGCCATCCACGTGGAATAATCAAAAGGACGCAAAACCTGGCAGACGTACTTCATAGTGGCCCACTCTGTGGTTGTGAAGTCTGATCGGCGCTGACTGCGACTTCTTTGCGCCTGATGCAGCTGGTACTCCATAACTGCTTGCTGCTGCTCACACAACCGCTCCAACACATGTAACGTGGAATTCCACCGGGTAGGTAGGTCACATATGATGCGGTGTTCCGGAAGGCAGAGCAGCAATGCGGGATCTTGCCAAGCTGGAACGCCGCAAGTGAGCACACTCTAGGCGGACCTTGTGCAGCAGTGCATCAAGATCCGGATAGTCCCTCAGAAAACTCTGCACAACCAAATTGAGCACATGTGCCAGACATGGGATGTGAGTGAGGTTGCCAAGGGCCAAAGCTGCCACCAGATTTCGGCCATTGTCACACACTACCATGCCTGGCTGGAGATTCGCTGGCAGTAACCACACATCGCTCTCCTGCTTGATGGCATTCCAGAGCTCCTGCACTGTGTGGCTTCGATTCCCCAATGAAACTAGTTTCAAGACGGCCTGCTGACGTTTGGCCACGGCTGTGCTCATGTCGGTCATAGGTAAACGTTCACGGGTCCATGTGGAGGTGGACTGTGACGGCTCCTGCAGAGATGATTCTGAGGAACTTGTGTAACAGGAGGAGTCAATGCGTACAGACTGGATTCCTGCAATCCGTGGAGCCACTCGCACGATCTGTACCTGGCTCAACAACATTAACCCAATGGGCAGTGAGGGAATCATATCGCCCCTGTCCATGCTGACTGGTCCACGCATCGGTGGTGAGGTGGACCTTGCTACTGACAGCGTTCAGTAGCGCATGTTTTATGTTTCCCTCAACATGCCTGTGCAGGGCAGGGACAGCTTGCCTGCTGAAGTAAAAGCGGCTGGGCACCTTGTACTGTGGGACTGCTAATGCCATCAAGTCACGGAAGCTGTCAGTCTCCACCAGCCTGAATGAGAGCATTTCCAGGGACAACAGTTTGGCAATGCCTGCATTCAGAGCCTGTGCTCGGGGGTGGTTGGCCGAGAATGCCCGCCTTTTCTCCCATGCCTGTACTACCGATGGCTGTAGAGTAGACTGGGAGTGTGAGGATAAGAGTAAAGATAGAAAGGGGCGCACCAATATATAATGTCACAGTCACCATCAAGGGGTGCAATACTTAGTCTATAAATAGAACAGGACAAACGAAAAGAGAAAGGGTAGACTAAAAATAGTATGCACAACCCAAAATATAGAGACAATCGGTAGTACTATAAAGCAAAACACCTTTATTAAACACCTCAAAAAACATGTTAAAAACATTTAAAAACAAATGTACAAATCCCTATACCCATCATATCCCATAATAAATGACAATCCCATAATACAATAGGAAAACAGTAATATAGTAATATCCTACCCTAGATGCACCTAGTCACATATGCTCTCCTGCAAAAATGTGCCTATACAGGCCGCAAAGGACTCGACCACAATATGTCAGTATCCACTGCTAATAACCAAAAAATGAAACATCCATGCAATACATGGTCCTGAGATTGGAATGTGATAGCATGCTATATAACAGCTGTGGATACAACCTGTCCTGCGTCAATTCTGGTATATGGAGATGCAGCAATGTCAAAGGGCACAGAGCACCACAAGGGTTAAATCCACATAGAGCCAGGGAACATAACAGCCCCAAAATGGCCCTGAGGTAGGAGAAGGATAAGGTGGGTGCGCTCCCACCTTATCCTTCTCCTACCTCAGGGCCATTTTTGGGCTGTTATGTTCCCTGGCTCTATGTGGATTTAACCCTTGTGGTGCTCTGTGCCCTTTGACATTGCTGCATCTCCATATACCAGAATTGACGCAGGACAGGTTGTATCCACAGCTGTTATATAGCATGCTATCACATTCCAATCTCAGGACCATGTATTGCATGGATGTTTCATTTTTTGGTTATTAGCAGTGGATACTGACATATTGTGGTCGAGTCCTTTGCGGCCTGTATAGGCACATTTTTGCAGGAGAGCATATGTGACTAGGTGCATCTAGGGTAGGATATTACTGTTTTCCTATTGTATTATGGGATTGTCATTTATTATGGGATATGATGGGTATAGGGATTTGTACATTTGTTTTTAAATGTTTTTAACATGTTTTTTGAGGTGTTTAATAAAGGTGTTTTGCTTTATAGTACTACCGATTGTCTCTATATTTTGGGTTGTGCATACTATTTTTAGTCTACCCTTTCTCTTTTCGTGGGAGTGTGAGGATGACTGGGAAGGTGGTGCTGTGGGTGGAATTACACAAGGTCTCTGGACAACAGTGCCAGAGGTTCTTCCATGGCGATCCTGGGAGGAAGCCAAACCAGCTGTGCGTGAGCTGGAGGAAGAGGCAACACGAGCTGAAGAGGTGGTAGCTGCCGCTGTTGGTTGGCCTACATCTTCAGTGTGTTTCTGTAACTCCACCGCGTGCCTGGTTCGCACATGTTTCCACATATTTGTGGTATTGAGGTTGCTGACACTTTTCCCTCTTTTTACTTTCTGATGACACAGCTTGCATTTGACAAAACAAATGTCATCTGCAACTGTGTCAAAAAAGGACCAGGCACTGCAAGTCTTGGGAGCGCCATTTTTGGCTTTGGAAAGAGACAGGCTCCTAACGGGTGCCAAAGTGGAGGCTACAGGCTCCGCAGTCTTCCCCCTCCCTCTCCCTCTTTGGCCCGTAAGGGGAATCTCTTCCTCAGAGCTGCTCCCACCACCTTCCTGTTCCTCATGCCACGATGGGTCAACGACCTCATCATCTCCACTACCCTCTGCCACCAACTGCTCCTCCTGGGTAGTCTCGGCAGCACAGTACGCACCAGAAAGCGGCACCTGAGTTTCATCATCAGATGCGTACTGCGCTGTGGTCACCGCAGGCACTGGCCCACCCGCCTCTTCAGAGTCAGAGAGACAAAGCTGTTGGGCATCACTGCACACTGCCTCTTCTTCCATTTCTCCAATGCTGCTTGGCTGGCCCCCTGTTTCCAAGCCAAGAGATTCAGAGAACAGAAGTAGAGACGGCTCCTGTCCTGGGCTCTCTGACTGCCTGGCCAATTTGGCAGGTGGTGAAGAGACAGATGGCTGCTCTCCAGTGCTCTGTGCCTGAGAGGATGTGGCACTAACTGAAGTCGATGCCGAGGCGTTAGCTGCCATCCACCCGACAACGGCTTCAATTTGATCTTCACGCAGCAGCGGTGCACGGCGCTCTCCGACAAAGCTGCGCATGAAGGACTGTTCCCTGCTGAAACTGAGTGACGACGAGTCACCGGTGCCCGCAGCAGGCACAGAATCACCACGTCCTCTCCCTGCTCCGTGCCCACGCCCACGTGCCTTACTCCCTGCCCTCTTCATCTTGGTTGACAGATAAAGATAAGCAGAAAAGTACTAAGGCCTTAGTGTGCTTATTCCTGAAATGCTCCTCCTAACAGGTGTAAGAAACACTAATGTTGTAAAGTGTGGACTAAACTTTATTATTTTTCAAATATGGCCTACACAAGTGTTAAGTGGTGTTTGGTGAACTTTACTTTTTATTTTTTCTGCAGATCGGACTACAGAGCAAGTTTAACTCACACGGGGACCGTGCAGACAGCCGTAAACGGCGCTTCAAGGCCCAAAAACCCTCCTCTAGGTTATCCTATGCAGTGTTTTTCCACTATTTAGCTGGAGACGGGTGGAAAGACACTAATAGGAAATTTTTTTAAAAATTTTAAACAGGCTGCACTATTTGAAAAAAAGGAAATTTTTTTTCAAGATATGAGGCAGTAACGCACCCTGAGCTGAATCCAACCGGCTATGGCTGCACACAGACTACAGGGCGAGCTGCGCTCACACGGAGACCGTGCAGACAGCCGTAAACGGCGCTGTAAGGCCCAAAAACCCTCCTCTAGGTTATCCTATGTAGTGTTTTTCCACTATTTAGGTGGAGACGGGTGGAAAGACACTAATAGGAAATTTTTTTTAAAATTTTAAACAGGCTGCACTATTTGAAAAAAAGGAAATTTTTTTTCAAGGTATGAGGCAGTAACGCACCCTGAGCTGAATCCAACCGGCTATGGCTGCACACAGACTACAGGGCGAGCTGCGCCCACACAGAGACCGTGCAGACAGCCGTAAACGGCGCTGCAAGGCCCAAAAAAACCCCTCTAGGTTATCCTATGTAGTGTTTTTCCACAATTTAGCTGGAGACGGGTGGAAAAACACTAATAGGAAATTTGAGAAAAAATGTGCAGCAGGCTGCACTATGAGCAAAAAAGGACAACTGTGTGAGGCAGTGTGAACCCCCCCTGAGCTGAATACAACCGGGTATATGGCTGCACACAGACTACAGAGTGAGCTGCACACACACACACACACAGAGAGACCTTGCAGAACGCTGTTAAAACAGCGCTGCAAGGCAAGAGCAAGGTGAACAGTGAAGAACACACAGCGTTTTGCTAAATTAGCCTTGGGAAAGGAAAATAAAGCAATTAGCTATCTCAACTGGCCCTCAGTTAGAACACAGCGTCCTGTCCCTAACTGAAATCACAGCAGAGTGAGCGCAAAATGGCGGCAGCGTTTTTTATAGTGCAGAGTGACATCATTTCAGCAGCCAATCACAGCCTTGCCAGTACTTACATGCCCACCATGCTAAACAGGATGTGCCCACACTTCCAATCATTCCTCATTGGCTGCTGCATTCAGTTTGAATTCTGGGAACTTCCGATTCCGGTATCCGATACGCGGGAAGTATCGGAATTCGGTATCGGAATTCCGATACCGCAAGTATCGGCCGATACCCGATACTTGCGGTATCGGAATGCTCAACACTACATTTTATTGAATATAAAGAAATAAAAGTTATTTTTAAGAATGTTTATAATGTTTATCCCTGAGGGGTGTAGTTTCGAAAATGGGGTCACTTGTGGGAAATTTCCACGGTTTAGGCACATCAGGGGCTCTCCAAACGGAACATGGCTTTTGCTCTCGACTCAGGCCAATTTTACATTCTAAAAGTTAAATGGTGCTCCTTCTTTTCCGAGCCCTACTGTGTGCTCAAACAGTAGTTTGTCATCACATGTGGGGGATTGGTGTACACAAAAGAAATTGCACAACAAATTGATAAGTGCAACAAATAGATTGGTCAATTTTTTTCTTGCTACTCTTGTGAAAATAAAAACATTGGGGCTAAAATAACATTTTTGTTAATTCCAGGGTTATTACCACATAAAATGACACTGATTAGAATTGTAAAAATTGGCCTGGTCTTGAAGGCAAAAACAGGCTCTGGTGCCAAAGTGTTAAAAATGCACATATTTCCTAGTGATAATATGTTATTAACTGGTAACTTGGGAGACAGGGATATATTTTAATATATTTATAATTTTATGACCGTGAACTTTCCTTCCTATGTGTGTATTTTCATTTTAGTGCTATAAATTAGTTGAGTTTTTGTATTGTTTTATCTTGTAGCTTATTAAACTGATTAATGACGCATGTTGATAATGCCCCAGAAGAAGCTGTTAGATGGTTAAACTTTGGGTTGAATTGACGATTCATATTTTACTACCAGGTTTTTACTTTATTAACGTATAGAATGAAAAACATTGATTTAATAAATACACCTTTTTAATTTGATGGACAGTCAATACTGGATATAATCTGAATCTGCGAGACATATGAATACACAATAATACTGCAGCAGGAACTTAATACATAATGCCACAATAAGGAAGCAGACTATAAGACATGCTCTGCAGTTTATACACTTGTGTATTTGTCACTTAATTAAAAGGGATCTCATTTCTGATACACCAGTGTCATCGATGTGTAATGTTATCACTGTATTACACACCAAAGACTAAATATAAAATATGTTGGTCATTCCCTAAGGATGGACACAAGAGAAACAACTCCTCCATACATACGTATGAGACAGCTAGTAGCAATGTATTTATTTATTAATAGCTAAGGGGTTTATAACCGCCTGCAAATCATCCAAAAACTATGTTACAAAAACCTCAGCCATCAGGAATTTTTTACCATTCAGAGTGGGTTTAGTATCAGTCAGTATGAATGTTATCTCAGCGTCAGCAGCTGAAACAAAGGGAATACAGTGTTTTTGCTGGTGCATATATTAGAAATGAAATACTTATAAAAGAATGTAATGATAAGAAAAGGAAACAGAGAAATATGAATCACTTTAATGCCAAAGACTAAACACAATTCAATAATTCAAAAATAATGTTACAATTAAAAATCCACCAGTAAAATTTGATTCTGGTATTAATCACTCTGATGAGATTTGTTGTTATCTTTTAATTAATCTATTGTTAAAAATATACAAATTTGAAAAGAACATGACCTATAAATGAGTTAGTCTTGCAAAGCCAGCATCTTATTTTGCTGAATAAGAAGCTTGACCATAGAGAGTTTGGAAGATCCTCTATAGCACCCATTTTCTGCACACAGCACCTAAACAATATGTAAGTGAGCCTTATTGAACATTCGCAATATGCATATTGCATATGTAAGGGGTGATGAGATGGTGGTGTACCCTTTTAAATAAATTATAGTATGTTTTGGCCCTTAGAGGTAGAGTTGTTCCCCATTCAGTTATGACAGAAAAAAATGTAGGTGCATGTATATATGACAGCTTCAACAACTTATGTGCACTGTCTCACTAGAGGTAGAAAATTGTCTGCCACTTGTAATACTTCTTTGATTCTTGCAATAGTCTGCTGGCAATAACTTCAGCAGCACCTCCTTCACTCCGGCATAGTCTCTGTACAGTCATGGCCAAGAGTTTTTAGACTAGCACAAAATTTGGTTTTCGCAAAGATTTCTGCTTCTGTTTGTATAGTGGCAATTGGAATTGACTCTAAACTGTTATAAAGAGTTATCAGATGAATTGCAAAAAAAAAATTAAAAAGGTAATTCCTTGCCATGAAAACTAACTGTCACGACACAGCTGTGGCGTGACCCAGGACCAGGGGCTTCTTCCCTGTTTTAGGGTTGGCTGAACGCACCAAATATATATATATATATAGTTAAGTCCATATATATTTGGACAAAGACAAAATTTTTCTAATTTTGGTTATAGACATTACCACAATGAATTTTAAACAAAACAATTCAGATGCAGTTGAAGTTCAGACTTTCAGCTTTCATTTGAGGGTATCCACATTAAAATTAGATGAAGGGTTTAGGAGTTTCAGCTCCATAACAAGTGCCACCCTGTTTTTAAAGGGACCAAAAGTAATTGGACAATTGACTCCAAGGCTATTTCATGGACAGGTGTGGGCGATCCCTTCTTTATGTCATTCTCAATTAAGCAGATAAAAGGCCTAGAGTTGATTTGAGGTGTGGTGCTTGCATTTGGAAGGTTTTGCTGTGAAGTAAACATGTGGTCAAAGGAGCTCTCCATGCAGGTGAAACAAGCCATCCTTAAGCTGTGAAAACAGAAAAAACCCATCCGAGAATTTGCTACAATATTAGGAGTGGCAAAATCTACCTTTTGGCACATCCTGAGAAAAAAAGAAAGCACTGGTGAACTCATCAATGCAAAAAGACCTGGGCGCCCACGGAAGACAACAGTGGTGGATGATGGCAGAATAATCTCTATGGTGAAGAGAAACCCCTTTACAACAGCCAACCAAGTGAACAACACTCTCCAGGAGGTCGGCGTATCAATATCCAAATCTACCATGAAGAGAAGATTGCATGAAAGTAAATACAGAGGGTTCACTGCACGGTGCAAGCCACTCATAAGCATCAAGAATGAAAAGGCTAGACTGGACTTCGCTAAAAAACATCTAAAAAAGCCAGCACAGTTCTGGAAGAACATTCTTTGGACAGATGAAACCAAGATCAACCTCTACCAGAATGATGGAAAGAGAAAAGTATGGCGAAGGCGTGGTACAGCTCATGATCCAAAGCATACCACATCATCTGTAAAACACGGTGGAGGCAGTGTGATGGCTTGGGCATGCATGGCTGCCAGTGGCACTGGGTCACTACTGTATGTTGATGATGTGACACAGGACAGAAGCAGCCGAATGAATTCTGAGGTATTCAGAGCCATACTGTGTGCTCAGATCCAGCCAAATGCAGCCAAACGGATTGGTCGTCGTTTCATACTACAGATGCACAATGACCCAAAACATAAAGCCAAAGCAACCCAGGAGTTTATTAAAGCAAAGAAGTGGAATATTCTTGAATGGCCAAGTCAGTCACCTGATCTCAACCCAATTGAGCAGCATTTCACTTGTTAAAGACTAAACTTCAGACAGAAAGGCCCACAAACAAACAGCAACTGAAAACCACTGCAGTGAAGGCCCGGCAGAGCATCAAAAAGGAGGAAACACAGCATCTGGTGATGTCCATGAGTTCAAGACTTCAGGCAGTCATTGCCAACAAAGGGTTTTCAACCAAGTGCTAGAAATGAACATTTTATTTAAAATTATTGAATCTGTCCAATTACTTTTGGTCCCTTTAAAAACAGGGTGGCACATGTTAAGGAGCTGAAACTCCTAAACCCTTCATCCAATTTTAATGTGGATACCCTCAAATGAAAGCTGAAAGTCTGAACTTCAACTGCATCTGAATTGTTTTGTTCAAAATTCATTGTGGTAATGTCTATAACCAAAATTAGAAAAATGTTGTCTCTGTCCAAATATATATGGACTTAACTGTATATATATATGAGTCAGTTGGTGCGTTTGCAACCCGGGCTCCACCGTGCAGGAAAGAAACCTGCTGCCAGTAACACGCGGTACTAAATGGCGGTATTAGCAAACTCTGTTAATTCACAGATTCACTAGAATAACAAAATGCTGTGCCCTGTTAACCTCACAGAGGAACACAGCTACCAAACAGAGCACAACTGTGGTCATGCAGTTAGAATAGCAGACAAACAACTCCTCACCGGAGGTGCCGGTATTCTAGGGGCCTATTTCAGCCAAGGCCCTTAATCCAAACATACAAACTCCTCACCGGAGGTGCCGGTATTCTAGGGGCTTATTTCAGCCAAACCCTGACCACATACAAGCATGACCACACTGGCGCTGAGCTCTTTAACATTGGTTTGATACTAGCACAGCCATGCAAACCTTTTATAGTTTTAGCACTCAAGGACCTTCCTAGTGGTCCAACAGGAACTGCTTCAGGACCTGCGCATGTGATCCCTGACCTCCAATGGGAGGTCGTCTCATAGGCATGCTCAGTATGGGAAAAGCGGGACTTAGTCCCAGAAAGACCTGCTCGCCGCTGAACATTGCAGGCTACAATGACAAAGGCTGGAAGGGCAGTAGTAACCAGTCGTCCAGTATCAGCCTGAGAGAGACGCTGGGACTGACGTCTCTGCTGAGCAGGCTCCACTGTGGCTGGAGGAGAATGGGAGACCGCAACAGACATGGTTCCAGATTCCCCCTGTGCAGTGGCGGGAATTCAACACCTAACACCCTGTCCCTATTACTAAGGGGTGCACTAGCTCGCCCTGCTCCCCAGGATGCTTTAGATGGTGAAGATGCTGGGGCCTCTGCCCTTGCCTTATCTCCTAAGTAAGCCCTCCATCTGTTCTCCTCCCCCACCCAGGGAAGAAGGGGTGCTACTGGGCACCATAATACACCAACCCGACAAACAAGGCGACACGGACAAGGGTTAACAGAAAACTCCTGGCATACAAAATAATTACATGTAATAGAGAAATGAATGGGCCTATGAAGGTAGGAGAATAAACAAAAATAGAGAAAGATAAGGAATTACCATGCATACAAACCAAGCAAGAGTCACTAATAACTCCTTCAACTCTCCTCATATTTGCACCTATCCCACAGTTAGCCACGCAGCAAATGCAGGCTCTGACTAGGATTAGTAACAAAGCCTAGATTATAAAGGGAAAAGAAGTGGCTAACCAAGCAAAGCTGTGAGCACAGGGATTTCCCACATGGCCAATTAACTCCTGCCAGAAGAAATAAACACCTTTAAAATTAGGCTACTTTCACACTAGTGTTGTGTGACGGACGTCACAATGCGTCATTTTGGTAAAAAAATGCATCCTGCAAATGTGCCCGCAGGATGCGTTTTTTCTCCATAGACTTGTATTACCGACGCATTGCGAAGTATGGCCACATGTCGCATCCATCGTGCGACGGATGCGTCGTGTTTTTGCGCACCGTCGGCACAAAAAAGTTACATGTAACGTTTTTTGTGCGTCGAGTCCGCCCCCTCCTCCCCGGACATTACATTGGGGCAGCGGATGCGTTGTAAAACTGCATCCGCTGCCCACGTTGTGCTAATCAATCACACTGTCCATTGGCACGTCAGTCCGACGGTTTGTGACGGCCCGTACCGACGGACTAGTGTGAAAGCAGCCTTAAGGAGAAGTGCTTCTTCTCAGCGTCGGAGTAGGAACAATCAGATACTTCTTTATTCTGGCTCCACACTGTTGTGGTAACTCCAGGACATTAACTTAATAAATAAAAAAATACATTTCTGCTGCCACAATATGACCTGCTTACATCGGTCATCTTCTCATTAGCTCAGGAGAAAGTGTTAGATCAAGGCATCTGATATCACTCTTTCATGCTAATTAAATTATAAGAGCAGACTAGTTGCGTTAACCCCTATCCGACATTGGGCGTAATAATACGCCTACATCAGACTCCCCCTGTTTGATGCAGGCTGCGGTGCAGAATCTGCATCTTTCCGGGCACGTGTCAGCTGATCTATGCAGCTGACATGTGCCCGTAACAGCCATGGGTGGAATCAATTTATGACAGCAGCATTTAAATCAGACTTACAGGAAGTGCATCAGAAATCCCGCCCATTAGTGACCCCCATCACATGATCACGGGTCACCGATGGGTTGGCATGACAGCCAGAGGTCTCCCACAGACCTCTATGATTGTCATAGCCAGATTGCTATGAGCACCACCTGGTGGTCCGCGCTCATAGCAAGTGAGAATTACTGCTATACACAGGCGATCTGATCATCATTTGTGCGTAGCAGAGATGATCAAAGTACTGCAGCTTCTAGTCTCCCATGGAGACTATTGAAGCATGCAAAAAGTAAAAAAAAAGTTTTTAAATATATAACAAAATAAAAAATAAATAAAAGTTCAAATCACACTCCTTTTGCGCCACTCAAAATAAAACAGTAACAAAAAAGTAAGATATACACATATTTGGTATTGCTGAGTTCAGAATCGCCTGATCTATCGATATATTATGCTGAACAGCATATCGAGAAAAAAAAAGTCAAAACGCCAGAATTACATTCTTTTGGTCACTGCAACATTGCATTTAAATGCAATAACAGGTGATCAAAAAATCATATCAGCATCATTAAAAAACAGCTAGGCACACAAAAAGTAAGCCCTCACCCAACCTCAGATCATGAAAAATGGAGATGCTATTGGAGCACCCGCCAGGACCTGGGGATACTCGGTACTGGGTCCGGTGGTCATTAAAGGGGTGGTCACGGTGGCAGCGACCCAGTCCGTGGCCCTGGGCGTCCAAAAAAAGGGGGTTAATGAAGAAAATGGGAAATAAAGTTTATAAAGTTTGTTCATGACGCCACGTGTGGTATTCAGTCAGGGATGACCGACGCTAATTAAAGGGGTCCACTGGGATGATGCTATGGCAGCAGGGATGGTGTGGCTTCCCACAGGTGAAGATGGGTCCCCAGGGCTACCAGTGTAGTTGATAAAGATGGTGTAGTGCCAGAAAGAGCTAGAGAACACAAGGTTGTAGTCTCTTTATCTTTTTACTGGTGTAAGGCAGCCACAGTCCAGGGTACGGATCACAGGTGCTGGTGTGGTCCAGCAGGCTTGGAAGCGATTCAGGAATCCCCCTAGCCAGGTGGGGTTGGAAGCCTTCCTGTCTGCGCTGTGTTGTAGTCCCTTGCTGCCTTAGGCCTCACACAAGGTCCTTACTTTCTCTCTGTCCCTTTCAGTAGGAAACTACCCGCATGGCAGGCATAGCGAACCTTTTTACAGGGGTCTCTCAGGATGACTCCGGGCTCTATGTGCTGCTGTGCCTTCGGGTGTTATGGTGGGCAGGCGACCTGCAATCTCCTGTCCGCCGGTTTCTGCTGTGGGGCATAGAGTTACCCCACAATCTCGGTCTTCCGGCTACTGGTATTCTGCGCTTCAGCATGGAGAAAGTTCAGTGGCAGCTACCCTCCAGCTCTTTACTTCTCCTGTGCCTCTCTTCCCCTTTCATTCTCCTACAGACTGCTCTGTTTTTCTCTCCTTCCAGAAGCTGCAGATCCACGGGTCTGCACGGCCCCAGGTTTCCTCTGTCAGACTCTGTCTGCTTCCTCTCTCCTCTGTCTCTCTGACAGACTGACTGACTAACTCTTCCTCCAGCAAGAATATATAGGGAAGTTCACCTGAATCCAGGTCTCGGGCTCTCCCTTCTGGCCCACAGTCAGAGCAGTGTTGCATGTACTGGTTACCTGTTAAAGGGATCCTTCCTCACTTCCAAGCATGGCATCACTCTCCCCATGAGGAAATCAATGCCACTGTAACAACTGGTTACCTGGGGTGTTACATTATGGGTAGTGGAAAATGGTGCAATTTTTTTTTTTAACAAACTTTGAAAAAAATTTTCACCACTTAGATAAAAAGAACCTAGATGTGTTTGGTGTCTATGAACTTGTATTGACCTGGAAAATCATAATGGCATGTAAAAAAAACAACTGTGGAACTGCACTTTGTTTGCAATTGCACCACACCTGGAATTTTTTCCCCTTTTCCAGTACATGATATGTTAAAACCAATGGTGTTGTTCAAAAGTAGGAAAGAGAAGGAGATCCATCATGATTAAGGGTGCTTAGTCACCGGAAACGCGTTGACCTTGTTTTTATAATTTTTTCTGTATGCTGATGTTTTGTCCTTTCACTGTATTTTGAGTGAAATAAATTATGGATTTTTCACTATTTCGTTGAGCTGGATCTCCTTCTCTTTCCTGTTCGTCCACGCCCTGACACAGCGGTTCCGTGCTCCGAGCTCCTGGGAATGTCGGTATGGTGAGCTGGATTTTGTTTTTCCGTTGTTCAAAAGTACAACTAGTCCCGCAAAAATCAAGGCCTCATATGGCCATATTGACTGAAATAAAAAAAGTTATGGCTCTGGGAAGAAGGGGAGCAAAAAACAAAAATGCAAAACTGAAATACCCCTGGTTGTTTAGGGGTTCAAAAGGGGCTGATGCTTGAAATCATTGAATTCTTCTGTTAATCATGGAACATGGTTAGTCATCATTGCTTGGCATCAAAAGGCCATTTCAGGCAAGGATATTGATGCTTATAAGATTACTCTTAAGTCTTAAATCAACCATTTATCACATCAACAACTTCAAATAGTCAGGTTTAATTACTGTAAAGAAGTCTTCACGGTGCCCAATAGAGTCCATCAAGTGCCAGGATCATATCCTAAAAGGTATTCTTCTATAGGATCGGCTTAACATCAGTGTAGAATTTGCTGAGGAATAGCAGTTGCCAGGCTTTTGGAGGCTGACCTGGTGCTCTCTAATAAAAACATCAAGGATTGACTAACAATTTGCAGCATTTACAGGGATTGGACTGCAAGGAACTGAAGTAAAGTTATTTTATCTGATGAAGCCTGTTTGGGTTATCTTGAAGATTGTTTGTATAGAAAAGAAAAGATGAACCCTACAAATACACAGCATTTAATCTTAATTATCTATGTCTATTTTCAGTAGGCCAGGAGGAATAGACTATTATCATTACAGTTGACTTTTGAATCTATGTGTTTTCTTTTGGTTGGTTAAGAAATACAGACTATTGTTCGTATGAGCCTTTAATATTGATAGGGACATAGGGAAATTGAACAATAGATGTTTGTTAATATGTTGATTACACTTTGTACAAGGTTAGCTAGTTTGTTGACCCGCAAAACAGAAAAAGATTATCTATTCAGAGTGATTAAATACTCAAACAATGAGAGTGAAACTTTTCCCACTTCACCCCTGACCAATGGATGATGACCTGAGCCACAGATTTGGGTATAAAAAGGTATTTCTATCATTTTGCAAAAAGAATCAAGTGACTTGCCAGAGCAAAAGCCAGAACAACATGGCTTCATCAAATGGGACACAGATTTGATTTTCTATAGGATGTTAGCTTAGGGGACCATGGCCACATCTGGAAGAACACATATCTGCTCCAACTGGTCACGTGACACCCATGTGTTATGTTTGCTAATGACAGGTGTTATGAAGGCAATCCAGAAACACAGTGTGCTTAGCGATCAGAGCGCACACAGTGATCTGACAAATACCCAAAAATACAAGAACGAGCTCTGAGACGTGGAAAGTCTGTAGACTGCACACCTGATCCTATCCTAAACACAACTAAAAGCGGCTGTGGATTGCGCCTAACAACTACCTAGGCAACTCGGCACAGCCTAAGAAACTAGCTAGCCTGAAGATAGAAAAATAGGCCTGACTTGCCCCAGAGAAATTCCCCAAAGGAAAAGGCAGCCCCCCACATATAATGAGTGTGAGTAAGATGAAAAGACAAAACGTAGGGATGAAATAGATTCAGCAAAGTGGGGCCCGATATTCTAGGACAGAGCGAGGACAGTAAAGCGAACTTTGCAGTCTACAAAAAACCCTAAAGCAAAACCACGCAAAGGGGGCAAAAAAAACCCACCGTGCCGAACTAACGGCACGGCGGTACACCCTTTGCGTCTCAGAGCTTCCAGCAAAACAAAAGACAAGCTGGACAGAAAAAAAGCAACAAAAAAGCAAAAGCACTTAGCTATACAGAGCAGCAGGTCACAGGAACAATCAGGAGAAGCTCAGATCCAACACTGAAACATTGACAAGGAGCAAGGATAGCAGCATCAGGCGGAGTTAAGTAATGAAGCAGTTAACGAGCTCACCAGAACACCTGAGGGAGGAAGCTCAGAAGCTGCAGTACCACTTGTGACCACAGGAGTGAATTCAGCCACAGAATTCACAACAGTACCCCCCCTTGAGGAGGGGTCACCGAACCCTCACCAGAGCCCCCAGGCCGACCAGGATGAGCCGCATGAAAGGCACGAACAAGATCGGAAGCATGAACATCAGAGGCAAAAACCCAGGAATTATCTTCCTGAGCATAACCCTTAGATTTAATCAGATACTGGAGTTTCCGTCTAGAAACACGAGAATCCAAAATCTTCTCCACAATATACTCCAATTCCCCCTCCACCAAAACCGGGGCAGGAGGCTCAACAGATGGAACCATAGGTGCCACGTATCTCCGCAACAACGACCTATGGAATACATTATGTATGGAAAAGGAGTCTGGGAGGGTCAAACGAAAAGACACAGGATTGAGAACCTCAGAAATCCTATACGGACCAATAAAACGAGGTTTAAATTTAGGAGAGGAAACCTTCATAGGAATATGACGAGAAGATAACCAAACCAGATCCCCAACACGAAGTCGGGGACCCACACGGCGTCTGCGATTAGCGAAAAGTTGAGCTTTCTCCTGGGACAAGATCAAATTGTCCACTACCTGAGTCCAGATCTGCTGCAACCTATCCACCACAGAATCCACACCAGGACAGTCCGAAGACTCAACCTGTCCTGAAGAGAAACGAGGATGGAACCCAGAATTGCAAAAAAATGGAGAAACCAAGGTAGCCGAGCTGGCCCGATTATTAAGGGCGAACTCAGCCAACGGCAAAAAGGACACCCAATCATCCTGGTCTGCAGAAACAAAACATCTCAGATATGTTTCCAAGGTCTGATTGGTTCGTTCGGTCTGGCCATTAGTCTGAGGATGGAAAGCCGAGGAAAAGGATAGGTCAATGCCCATCCTACCACAAAAGGCTCGCCAAAACCTTGAAACAAACTGGGAACCTCTGTCAGAAACAATATTCTCAGGAATGCCATGCAACCGAACCACATGCTGAAAGAACAAAGGTACCAAATCAGAGGAGGAAGGCAATTTAGCCAAGGGCACCAGATGGACCATTTTAGAAAAGCGATCACAGACCACCCAAATGACTGACATCTTTTGAGAAACGGGAAGGTCAGAAATGAAATCCATCGAAATATGTGTCCAAGGCCTCTTTGGGACCGGCAAGGGCAAAAGCAACCCACTGGCACGAGAACAGCAGGGCTTAGCCCTAGCACAAATCCCACAGGACTGCACAAAAGTACGTACATCCCGTGACAGAGATGGCCACCAGAAGGATCTAGCCACTAACTCTCTGGTACCAAAGATTCCAGGATGACCAGCCAACACCGAACAATGAAGTTCAGAGATAAGTTTATTAGTCCACCTATCAGGGACGAACAGTTTCTCTGCTGGACAACGATCAGGTTTATTCGCCTGAAATTTTTGCAGCACCCGCCACAAATCAGGGGAGATGGCAGACACAATGACTCCTTCCTTGAGGATACCCGCTGGCTCAGATAAACCCGGAGAGTCGGCCACAAAACTCCTAGACAGAGCATCCGCCTTCACATTTTTAGAGCCCGGAAGGTACGAAATCACAAAGTCGAAGCGAGCAAAAAATAACGACCAACGGGCCTGTCTAGGATTCAAGCGCTTGGCAGACTTGAGATAAGTCAAATTCTTATGATCAGTCAATACCACCACGCGATGCTTAGCTCCTTCAAGCCAATGACGCCACTCCTCGAATGCCCACTTCATGGCCAGCAACTCTCGATTGCCCACATCATAATTACGCTCAGCGGGCGAAAACTTCCTGGAAAAGAAAGCACATGGTTTCATCACTGAGCAATCAGAACCTCTCTGTGACAAAACCGCCCCTGCTCCAATCTCAGAAGCATCAACCTCGACCTGGAACGGAAGAGAAACATCTGGCTGACACAACACAGGGGCAGAACAAAAACGACGCTTCAACTCCTGAAAAGCTTCCAGAGCAGCAGAAGACCAATTAACCAAATCAGCACCCTTCTTGGTCAAATCGGTCAATGGTTTGGCAATGCTAGAAAAATTACAGATGAAGCGACGATAAAAATTAGCAAAGCCCAGGAACTTTTGCAGACTTTTCAGAGATGTCGGCTGAATCCAATCCTGGATGGCTTGGACCTTAACTGGATCCATCTCGATAGTAGAAGGGGTAAAGATGAACCCCAAAAATGAAACTTTCTGCACACCGAAGAGACACTTTGATCCCTTCACAAACAAAGAGTTAGCACGCAGGACCTGAAAAACCATTCTGACCTGCTTCACATGAGACTCCCAATCATCTGAGAAGATCAAAATGTCATCCAAGTAAACAATCAGGAATTTTTCCAGTTACTCACGGAAGATGTCATGCATAAAAGACTGAAACACAGATGGAGCATTGGCAAGTCCGAACGGCATCACTAGATACTCAAAATGACCCTCGGGCGTATTGAATGCAGTTTTCCATTCATCTCCTTGCCTGATTCTCACCGGATTATACGCACCACGAAGATCTATCTTAGTGAACCAACTAGCCCCCTTAATCCGAGCAAACAAGTCAGATAACAATGGCAAGGGATACTGAAATTTAACAGTGATCTTATTAAGAAGGCGGTAATCAATACACGGTCTCAGCGAACCATCCTTCTTGGCTACAAAGAAGAACCCTGCTCCCAGTGGTGATGACGATGGGCGAATATGTCTCTTCTCCAGGGATTCCTTCACATAACTGCGCATAGCGGCGTGTTCGGGCACGGATAAATTAAATAATCGACCTTTAGGGAATTTACTACCAGGAATCAAATTGATAGCACAATCACAATCCCTATGCGGAGGTAGAGCATCAGACTTGGGCTCTTCAAATACATCCTGATAATCAGACAAGAACTCTGGGACCTCAGAAGGGGTGGATGACGAAATCGACAAAAATGGAACATCACCATGTACCCCCTGACAACCCCAGCTGGATACCGACATGGAATTCCAATCCAATACTGGATTATGGGTTTGTAGCCATGGCAACCCCAACACGACCACATCATGCAGATTATGCAACACCAGAAAGCGAATAACTTCCTGATGTGCAGGAGCCATGCACATGGTCAGCTGGGCCCAGTATTGAGGTTTATTCTTGGCCAAAGGTGTAGCATCAATTCCTCTCAATGGAATAGGACACCGCAAAGGCTCCAAGAAAAACCCACAACGTTTAGCATAATCCAAATCCATCAGATTCAGGGCAGCGCCCGAATCCACAAACGCCATGACAGAAAACGACGACAAAGAGCATATCAAGGTAATGGACAGAAGGAATTTGGACTGTACAGTACCAATGACGGCAGACCTAGCGGACCGCTTAGTGCGCTTAGGACAATCAGAAATAGCATGAGTGGAATCACCACAGTAGAAACACAGACCATTCAGACGTCTGTATTCCTGCCGTTCAACTCTAGTCATAGTCCTATCGCACTGCATAGGCTCAGGTTTAACCTCAGGCAGTACCGCCAAATGGTGCACAGATTTACGCTCGCGCAAGCGTCGACCGATCTGAATGGCCAAAGACAAAGACTCATTCAAACCAGCAGGCATAGGAAATCCCACCATGACATCCTTAAGAGCCTCAGAGAGACCCTTTCTGAACAAAGCTGCCAGCGCAGATTCATTCCACTGAGTGAGTACTGACCATTTCCTAAATTTCTGACAATATACTTCTATATCATCCTGACCCTGGCACAAAGCCAGCAAATTTTTCTCAGCCTGATCCACTGAATTAGGCTCATCGTACAGCAATCCTAGCGCCAGGAAAAACGCATCAACACTACTCAATGCAGGGTCTCCTGGCGCAAGAGAAAATGCCCAGTCTTGAGGGTCGCCGCGCAAAAAAGAAATAATAATCAAAACCTGTTGAATAGGATTACCAGAAGAATGAGGTTTCAAGGCCAGAAATAGCTTACAATTATTTTTGAAACTTAGAAACTTAGTTCTATCTCCAAAAAACAAATCAGGAATAGGAATTCTTGGTTCTAACATAGATTTCTGATCAATAGTATCTTGAATTTTTTGTACATTTATAACGAGATTATCCATTGAAGAGCACAGACCCTGAATATCCATGTCCACACCTGTGTCCAGAATCACCCAAATGTCTAGGGGAAAAAAAAAAAATGAACACAGAGCAGAAAAAAAAAAATGATGTCAGAACTTTTTCTTTCCCTCTATTGAGAATCATTAGTTTGGGCTCCTTGTACTGTTATGTTTGCTAATGACAGGTGTTATGAAGGCAATCCAGAAACACAGTGTGCTTAGCGATCAGAGCGCACACAGTGATCTGACAAATACCCAAAAATACAAGAACGAGCTCTGAGACGTGGAAACTCTGTAGACTGCACACCTGATCCTATCCTAAACACAACTAAAAGCGGCTGTGGATTGCGCCTAACAACTACCTAGGCAACTCGGCACAGCCTAAGAAACTAGCTAGCCTGAAGATAGAAAAATAGGCCTGACTTGCCCCAGAGAAATTCCCCAAAGGAAAAGGCAGCCCCCCACATATAATGACTGTGAGTAAGATGAAAAGACAAAACGTAGGGATGAAATAGATTCAGCAAAGTGGGGCGCGATATTCTAGGACAGAGCGAGGACAGTAAAGCGAACTTTGCAGTCTACAAAAAACCCTAAAGCAAAACCACGCAAAGGGGGCAAAAAAAACCCACCGTGCCGAACTAACGGCACGGCGGTACACCCTTTGCGTCTCAGAGCTTCCAGCAAAACAAAAGACAAGCTGGACAGAAAAAAAGCAACAAAAAAGCAAAAGCACTTAGCTATACAGAGCAGCAGGTCACAGGAACAATCAGGAGAAGCTCAGATCCAACACTGAAACATTGACAAGGAGCAAGGATAGCAGCATCAGGCGGAGTTAAGTAATGAAGCAGTTAACGAGCTCACCAGAACACCTGAGGGAGGAAGCTCAGAAGCTGCAGTACCACTTGTGACCACAGGAGTGAATTCAGCCACAGAATTCACAACACCCATGGATACATTTGGAAAAACAATGTTGTGACCATCTTGTCACCTGGCTCCATGAACACTTTTGGAGAACACAGGTTGTGACTGGATGGAACCCATGTATATGTTTGAAGAAGCTAGAATTGTGACCCTCTGGTCACCTGACCCCATGGAGATGTTTGAAGAAAAAGATTTCAGCATGAAAGCAGGTAAGTGCATGTAAAATCCAATATTTATTGAAGAGTCAAATCCATAAAAAACATGGTGTTATGCAGCTCTGGCCAATGTGAATACAACCCGCATGTTTCAGCTCCAAGGAGCCTTATTCATGGTTATTGGACACTGTTGTCTGAGTAGGCGTTCAGTGGGATGAGCACTGGTCCATGCTCCCACTGACCCACTGTGTCTCCACATCTACTATAAGTCTTGTGCCATTCCAAGAGTAAAGCATCCTGAGACTATTCTTACGTGGGGTTGCTTTTCATCCAAGGCCATGGCTTACTAACAATTTTGCCTAAGAACACTGCCATGAATAAAGAATTGTCTAAACCAGGAGCCTCAAACACATTGTCCGAGGGCTGCATGCGGCCCCAGAGACTCTATTGTGAAGCCCTCGGGTGCCAGAGCCCCTTAGACTATTGTGTCCAGGGAATCAGGGGGCCGCCAACCCCAGCTCTTCTTTTCAACTGAATGTGCGACCATCTCTCTGCCCCGCAATACTTATACCAGCAACTGGCCTATCAGAGGCCAGCTGATGGCAAAGTTTAAGTTGCAGCAGCACATGATGTCACTGCTATCCCCTGCCCTGAATGTGGAGAAGGAAGAGAACTTTATTTGCCAAAGAGCAAGGTCAGGTGAGATGATTTTTTTTTATGTGTATGTAATGAATGTTAGAATAGGGGAAATTATTACAAGATGGATACATTACCACAAGAAGGGACTAGGATGGAGACATTGCTACAACAATGGTACAAGGATGGGGACATTACTACAAGATGGTGTCCAGGATGGGGACATTACTACATGAAAGGAGTACGATGAGGACATTAATACAAAATTAGGACCAGGTTGGGGGACATTACTATAATAGGGGGACCAGGATGGGGATATTATGTCACATGATCAGGACATTACTACAAGAGGGGGACAAGGATGGGGACATGATGGTATGATTATTACAGGACAAATGACATTATTACAGGATATTTTACATTATTACAGGACAGGGGACATTATTATTGGATGTGGATCAGTTTGTGGGGTGTTATTACAAGATGTGGACCAATATTACAAAATCGAGGGCATTATTATGGGAGGAGGGACATTATTATGGGACAGAGGGCCATTATTACAGAAAGGGGACCATTATTACAGGAAGAGGGACATTATTACAGGATGTAGAGCATTATTACAGGATGGGTCCAAAATATTACAATTTTACTCTATGGGGCCAATTGTGAAACCAAAAAAGAAAACATTTTTTTTTTATTTCAAAATAAAGTATGAAAAAATAACAGAAAACGATTTAGCCGCTAAAAATGCTGTTTTATGTAAAAGCTGACGTTAAAAAGGAAACCTGTACCATTATTTTTGTGTAATGTAGCTGGTATACAAGGGAGTTACTTTTCTGGAAGGTGAACATATAAACTGTTTAAATTGTATTTAATAATTTAAAAAAAAACACTGAAAAATTCTGTGCAAAATGGTAAAAATAAGGGACATCTTGTCTGGTATACCTAAAAAATCCTGATATGAGTCAAAAGATGTTACATGTATATAGGTCCATTAACAGAAATTATATAGATCTATCCCAGGAAACACCCAATACATGCGAATCTCTAGTCTGATACCTAGAGCTGGTAATGCTTAGCCACAGAGGTTGGCACTCTAGGTGAACGAAAATGGCCCCCCACTCACCGGTGCCTTTCCCCAGCTGCCTCTAGCCTTCAGTGTTCTAATTTTGTAGTAGGGAATAGAGCAAAATACATACAGGATTATAGTAGCATTAGTAAAGGGCAGATATGTTACTGTCTGGGGAGCCCACCATAATAAGTAAGAAAAGATAGACGGATAACTTATGATTAGTTGTATGTGCTTCTAGATGTCCATGTATCAATGCGTTTTTTCCATCTTGTAGGTTCATCAGAAGGCTTGATGTAACACAGTAAACAGATGAGATTCATAAATCCATGTCACTGTGCCTGAGAATGAAGTTTGTGGGCTTTAAATACCCTTCCATGTTAAGCCATTGTTCCCTCCCACTCTCATAGTTCTCCCCTTTCCCAAAAGAATGCACCCATGGGCTACGATTTGAGGGAAAAGCCTTAAGTAATCAAAGTTAAATTATTAATCTAACCCCATAACAATGGAGGAATACAGAGTGCTACAAAACGCATTAAGTTTTGTTCCGACTAACCAGTTTAACTGCTTTAGTTGGGTTAAAAACACCAATATCTTTGGATGTAATCCTAAGTGGAAAATATTATGTCAGCACCACAATAGGGAGCAGTGCCACCAGTTAGGGTTGTCAGATGACAATATTGAGGACTGTCAGGCCCTTCTTGGACTCATTCGAGAAAATGAGAGAGACAGGGAAAAATACCCCTTCACTGACCTAAAGAAAAAGAGTAAAAGAATGCCCCCTAAGGCTACTTTCACACATCAGGTTTTCGCTGTCAGGCTAAATCCGGCTAAATTTCAAAAACGGATCCGGCGAATGTTGCCGCCGGATCCAGTTTTTTCCCCATTGACTTGCATTAGGGCCGGATTGCGCCGGATGACATTGCGTTTCATCTGGTTTTCGCTGGAACCGGCAAATCTGCCATTTCCGGTTTCTGGAAAAAACATCCATAGCAACGTTTTTTGTCTCCGGCGAAAAAGCCAGAAGCGCCGGTCCCGGTGCTTCCGGCTGTTTGCTAGAATGGATGCCTATGGGAGCCAGAAGGTGCCTGATCCGGAAAATAACGGATTCTGGCGCCGGATTCCGTTTTTTAAACTGAGCATGCTCCAAATTTTTTTTTATCCAATAATTTAGATATGCTAGCTGGAACCGTCGCATCAGTTTTTCACAATCTGCACCGGATCCGGTTTTTCCAACATTCGCTGGATTGTGCCTAACGCAAAAAACATGATGTGTGAAAGTAGCCTAACAATGACATCACCAGTGTTGATATATTCCTGAAACTAGTGGAGGAGGATCTCTGTAAAATTCCACAAAAGCATCCTCAGTATGATTCTAAGCTATCTGAAGAGGAATTCCTCACCCTCAATAAACTGGAGATTAATAATGACCTCAACATAAAATCTTTAGATAAGGGGGGTAATCTAGTACTTTTGGACCACTCAAGGTATCTGACCATGAGCCTCTCTATCCTGGACGATCATGATATCTATGAGATTCTACCATCTGACCCAACCCCAACATATACGAGTTACCAAGACACCTGTAGACATACTTGATGTCAGCAGGGAAAAGCTCATTAAACAAAACATTGACATTTTGGGTACATGATCAGGAAACTCCCCAGATCTCAATCCTATTGAGAATCTATGGTCAGTCCTCCAAAAATGAGTGGACAAGCAAAAACACAAAGATTGGGATAAACTCCAACCACCAATTAGGAAAAAAAGTGTTGTCATGAGCCAGAATTTGGCCCAGAAACTAATATGGTCCTTAACAGATAAATGTTTGTAGCTTACGAGAAAACAAGCAAATACTTGATACCTCTTTAGTCAGTATCTTCAACATCTGCCTTTTGGCATTGAGCTCACAAATCCATATGGCAAAATGTAGCTCTTTGGATAGTCAGTCAAATGGGGAATTCTGCTTAAAATTGAACTTTAAATATAGACCCTTAATACATTTGGCCAGAATTAGACAGAGGCGTATATATTCCCACCTTGAAAACTGCGGGTTGGCCTAGAACTCAGGTCTCTTGGTTGAAACGCCAATCATTATCTTTGGTTAACCCTGTACAATAATTCAAGTATTGCAAAATAGTAAACCCTTTCAATGAATTAACAATAAGTTTTTGGAATAAGATTAACAAAAAAATGCAATCTAAACCCTAATATCAGTGCCCATATTCTGCTATTATATCTGATTCCAAATAAATGTAAATCCTTAAAAAATAAAACGAAAACTTCAGAAAGTCTTTGTAATGCACCATATGGTCAATTAGTGCATAAAAACAATGTTCTTTCTACCAGAGCTCAACTATAAGGTAATATCCAGGTAGTACAAAACCACTGATATTCTCTATAAACTCGACAAATCTTACTCATCTAAGGCCGGTTACACATTAGTGTTTTTTGCACAGCGTAGGCATGAGTACGGTCCGCATGCGTCTTGCGCGGCTATCTTTATCATTGTGTATGCAGGGACATGCGTTGGCATTAGTTTGAATGCGGATGCGTCCCCATGCATCGTTTTTCAGTGTCCGACAAATGCAACACGTTGCACTTTTTGAGGTGTTAAATATGCGCAGGCATACGCATGCAGATGAGTGCGTATAAACAATGCATTACTGTCTACGGGAACGCATTGGTACGCATGGATATGCGCATGGACGCATTTGATGCGCATGCGTACTTCAGACTGAACATGTCCAGGAATGGGTTTCAGCCACTCAAAAAAACAAGCTGTATAAAAAGGGGTGTGGACACTGTTATTCCAGTACTCTCAAGACTCTTGAAGTGATCACAACACTCTGGATGTGCTACCAAGACTCTGGATGTGAGTATAGACGCTATGAAAATGTCTTTCTATCTCTTTCACTGCAGTCTGTACTCTGTCTCTTTGTGTTTGTCATGTTATGCAGTGTGTTCTCTGGCTCTCTTGCAGCCTTCTATTCCAACAAGACCGGAACGCTTCCCAGAGTGGACAAAACACAGATGAAGTGAGTACATTTGTTATACTGATTGGTATGTATTGACTGTCAATACAATGCATAAATCATAAATCAAAATCAGGTTTTTTGTTTACAGGACTCTTCCAGTGCTGAAGAGCTGGAGCAGTTGAGTGATGATTCTTCCCAGGGTTGTCGGACCCGAGTTCCTGAGGTGGAAAGATGGCGTGTAAGTAGTCTTGATTGTTTTTGGCTTAAGTGTTTCATCTTTAAAACGATTACTTAATTTTTTTGTGTTTCTTTGATGACTAGGTTCCACAACGTGAGGAAGCCAATACCATCATTAACAATGATCAATTGATTCATCTTGTGCAAGAGCAAGTAGCATTGTGGGACACCTGTGGTCGTCAATATTCTGACTCAGTAGTGATTTGACGATTCTGGGAAGAAGTTGCCAGATCACTCTGGGCTAATTGGGGCCATGCAGGGCTGGACGGGCCATCGGGCATTTCTGGCAAATGCCAGAAGGGCCGGTGGCAGTCGTGGGCTGCTCGCCTGCGCCGACTCCCCCCCCGCCTCCAACTCACCCCCCAGTCAGCGCCGCCGCATTCAACTATACCGGCATCTATGATGCCGGTACAGTTGAAAGCAATGATGGAGGAGAGAGCGCCTACTGACGATCCCTCAACCATCATACCCCGCTCTGCCTCTGACACTGCGGGTGCGCAATGGCATCATATCATCGCGCACCTGCTGCGTGTCGGGCGTGCAGACTGCGGCCGCTGAGACTGGAGCCGGGAGCAGGGCGGGCACGAGGAGAGGTGAGGAGAGTGTTTTTTTATAATATATCAATGAGTGATAACTGGATTGTGGGGCTATTGGGGGCTGTATTACATTCTATGGGGGGATTTATTACATTCTATGGGGGTTGTGCTGTATTACATTCTATGGGGGGGATGTATTGCATTCTATGGGGGCTGGCTGCATTACTTTCTATGGGGGATGTGTTGCATTACATTCTATGGGGGCTGTGCTGCATTACATTCTATGGGGCTGTGCTGCATTACATTCTATGGGGGCTGGCTGCATTACATTCTATGGGGGCTGGCTGCATTACATTCTATGGGGCTGTGCTGCATTACATTCTATGGGGGCTGGCTGCATTACATTCTATGGGGGCTGTGCTGCATTACATTCTATGGGGGCTGTGCTGCATTACATTCTATGGGGGCTGGCTGCATTACATTCTATGGGGGCTGTGCTGTATTACATTCTATGGGGGCTATGCTGCATTACAGTCTATGGGGGCTAGCTGCATTTCATTCTATGGGGGCTGTGCTGCATTACATTCTATGGGGGGCTGTATTACATTCTATGGAGGAGGGCTGTATTACATTCTATGGGGGACTGTATTACATTCTATGGGGGCTACATTATATTCTATGGGGGCTGTATTATATTCTATGGGGAGGTGGGCTGTATTACAATGTATGGGGGGCTGTATTATATTCTATGGAGGGGCTACATTATATTCTATGGGGGGCTGCATTATGCTCTATGAGGGGCTACCATATATTATATATGCAGGGGCTGCAATATACTATATGAGGGGGCTGCATTATATTCTCTGGGGGGTTAAATTATACTCAGGGGGCTACAATATATTCTGTGGGGCGGCTGCATTATACTCTGGGGTGGCATCAATATACTATATGTGGGCTGCATTATACTGTATCGATGACTATGGGGAATACATTATACTATATGAAGAACTATGGGGTGCATTATACTATGAGAAGCGAATTGTACTACATGGATGACAATGGCGGGGTATTATACTAAATGGAGCACTATGAGGAATGTATTATACTATTTGAAGGACTGAGGAGTGTATTATACTATATCGGAGACTGAGGAATGTATTTTAATATATGGTGGACTATAAGGAGTGTATTATACTATATGGAGGACTATGGGGAGTGTATTATACTATATGGAGGACTCAGGAGTGTATTATGCTATATAGAGGATGGAGGAGTGTATTATACTATGTGGAGGACTGAGGAGTGTGTTATACTATATGGAGGACTGAGGAGAGTATTATACTATATGGAAGACTGAGGTGTGTATTATACTATATGGAGGACTGTGGTGTGCATTATAATATATGGAGGACTATGTGGTGTATTATACTAAACAAGCAAAATGCTGCCTATTCATCGAGTGATTGGATTGTTTATGTGGGAACAGAAATCCTTGTTCTCAGAAGCACATCGCCAATGTAAACTGTAGATGTGCTGTTGATAATATGATACTGTATGGGGACAGATTGATCTAATTGTGATTGTTCTGTTCCCTTCATTCTTTCTCAGTTGGTGTAAAGAGGCCGGGAAACATGTGAATGACTTCAGTATTGTCGATCACGCTCGTTTAGCGGCCTGAGATTAACGCATGTAAAAACAGCAGAAATGCTTCGCAGGGAGACCTAGCAAGGATGATGACAGTTGTAGTTAGCACCGGGCGCCTGGGAATAGCGCTAACTGTACTACTTTTCCCAGCCGCCAGAGATTTTAATTCTGGTAGGGGTAATGATTTTTAGGGTTGATGTCAGCTGCGTAATGTCAGCAGCTATCAATCCATGGTGTAAGTAATGGAGAGGTGTCTATCAGACACCCCCACTACTAGCCCAGAGCTGGTGAGATCCAGCAACTCTGAAGAGCGGTGATGGTAGTAACAATACAGCTCTTCACAGTCGCTGAGCTCAGGGCAAGACCCGGAATATCTGAAGAGCGGTGATGTTACTGATGTCACCGCGCTTCAGAGTTACTGTGTCTCGTGCTGCGCAGCAGAACCAAAAGTGGCTGTAGGCAACGTTTATGGAGCATCAGAATGAGGTTCCATAGCCTTTGGTCGTCTCATCCCTTCATTATCTACAAGATCCAGTTATGTAGGTAAAGTAGCGGCTTTTCTTGGTACTGCAACTAAAAGCAATAAATAGGACTGAGCTGTAATGCTGGCTACAGCTGTGATTATATGTTATATAGTCATGTTACACTCCCTTACTTCTAGTAACCTACAAGTGTACAAAGATATTATACAGTCACCATGTGACAAGTGGGCCTGTTTAAAGGGAACCTGTCACCCCGTTTTTTGAGATTGAGATATAAATACTGTTAAATAGGGCCTGCGCTGTGTGTTACTATAGTGTATGTAGTGTACCCCGATTCCCCACCTATGCTGAGAAATACATTACCAAAGTCGCCGTTTTCGCCTGTCAATCAGGCTGGTCAGGTCGGGTGGGCGTGGTGACATCGCGCTTTTCTTCCCCAGCTTTCCGTTGGTGGCGTAGTGGTGTGCGCATGTCCAGAGTTCCGAATCCCCTGCGCGCAGAAGCAAAAGCGCGCGTTCTGCGCTATTGCCCCTGTCATCGGTGGGGGCGGCCATCTTCCTGGGGCCGTGCGTGCGCAGATCGAGTGCTCTGCTGCACGGGGCTTCAGGAAAATGGCCGCGGGATGCCGCGCGTGCGCATTAGAGATCGCGGCGGCCATTTTCCCAAAGCCGAGTTTGCATCTCGGCTTTGGGAAAATGGCCGCCGCGATCTCTAATGCGCACGCGCGACATCCCGCGGCCATTTTCCTGAAGCCCCGTGCAGCAGAGCACTCGATCTGCGCATGAGCGGCCCCAGGAAAATGGCCGCCCCCACCGATGACAGGGGCAATAGCGCAGAACGCGCGCTTTTGCTTCTCGTGCGCGCAGGGGATTCGGAACTCTGGACATGCGCACACCACTACGCCACCAACGGAAAGCTGGGGAAGAAAAGAGCGATGTCACCACGCCTACCCGACCTGACCAGCCTGATTGACAGGCGAAAACGGCGACTTTGGTAATGTATTTCTCAGCATAGGTGGGGAATCGGGGTACACTACATACACTATAGTAACACACAGTGCAGGCCCTATTTAACAGTATTTATATCTCAATCTCAAAAAACGGGGTGACAGGTTCCCTTTAACTTCAAATCCCAGGGTTGAATTTTAGTCCCAGTCTGGCCCTGGGACCATGCCACCACAACCTGCAGCGTGCATCTTCCACCCCGCCACCGAGGCAACACCCATGCAGCATCCACCACGCTTCCCAGTCCAGCACCACTCCAGCACACTGCTACAGAAGCCACCACTCCCACTCAGCCAAGCAAGAAATGCTACAGAAGCCAGACTCCCACTAGTGACTATGCTCAGCACAAGAAAATGAAGACCCGGAGCAAAAAATGTCAGCCAAAATTGGACTCACCACCTCCACCCTCACCTTCCAATATGTCTCTGTTGTCAAATATGTGTTGTCTATTCCCAATGTGTCCAGTCCCATCCATGAGCTAATCCTGCAATTTATTGCCCCTTCCCCTGTAACCCCTTCCGCATCGACTACCACCCAATCATCACAGCTCCATACCCACAAGGTCCACAATATCTCATCGTCAGACAGACCCCGAACATGAACCCAATTGTTGGTTAATGGAAAATAAACAGTTGTTTGTTGTTAGTAAATAAATTGTTATTTTGTTTGCACAATCCCTGTGTTTTCTTTGTTTCTCTTATGTGAAAACACACACGTGTGTATTGTATTGTCGAGTGAAGTAGTAATGGGTGTTTCACTGAGATATTTTATAAGTAGTAAAGTCAGCAAACAGTACAGGTACATTTACTTACAAGTGTATTAAACCATTTCGTCCTGCCATGCCACAGGTCCAATATCCGAAACAAAGTAAGCAGCAAACTTATCTCTCATCTTGGCAACTTCCACTGTAGTCCTCAGAGGATGATCACGGTAATCCTGCAAAGTGCTAGCAACAGTTTTGTCAAGTTCTAATTGTTGTCGCTCTTTTGCCAGGATGTAATTGTGCATAACAACTCATGCTTTGACCACATCATCAATTTTCGCAGTTTTTAGATTGATTGATTTTCCCAAAATGTGCCATTTAGATGCCAGCAAACCAAAGGCACACTCCACAGTTCTTTGTGCCCTTGTCAGTCGGTAGTTGAAAATCTTTTTGGTGTGATTCAAGTCCCGACTCTAGTATGGTTTTATGAGGTTGGCATACATTTGAAACGCCTCATAAACAACCACAACAAATGGCATTGGCAGTCCTTCAGTGTTCGGAAGAGGTTGTGGCGATGGAAAATTGAAATTATTACCTTATAAATATTGGCCCATGTCAGAGTTTTTGAAAGTCTGTGAGTCATTTCCTCATCCAAATGAGCCAACGTCAATGGCAACAAATCGACAATCAGCATCTGCAATTGCCATGAGAACAATCAAAAGTATTTTTTGTAATTGAAATATTTTTTGCCATCCACAGCTCCCACACAGTTTGGAAAATTACAAATTTCCTTGAATTTTGCAGCATTTTCCAGTCACAGTTCAGTTGTGGGTTGGGGAGGAATTCTTCACGCAGAACATCACATAAAGCACGACAGGTGTCTCCAACAATCCCAGAAAGTATGGACACTCCAATCTGGAATTGAAAATGTAGAGATGATAAGGTCTCTCCGGTAGCCAGGAAACAGAAAATGGAAGAAAAAATAAGCACATGGCTTTTCTAATAATAATACTATCGATATGTGTTTGTTTTTCAAAATTATGTACCTCAGGGTCACCAACAGATGTTCCTCAGCAGGAATTGCTTGACATAGTTGTGTGTCCTGCCTGGTGATGGATGATCAGACATGTTGCAGCAAGTCATAGAAACTCTGTCCCGACATCCTCGTGTAGTCGAAAAACTTCTCCGGGTTTTCACATAGCTCGGTGTACAATGAGTGGTAGGCTCCATGGCTCTCTCAAACTTCAACTATGGGGTGTTCCCAGTAGCAACGGCGACGTCTTCTCCATCTTTCTCTTCTTCTTAATTCTTCACAAGCCACAGCAAAGGCAAAAGCCAATTTCAATGCCAAATCCAGATTACGATAGAAGCTCTCTATGCCAATATTCATCTTGCAGCTTGATACAGCAGCAAAAGATGAGGATTTCATCTTTGTAGGGTCTATATACAGAATTCCAATGAGACATGCGCCATTGTGTGTGGCTTTTTTCAAGGAAATTATCCTGGAATAGCATTTGCTGCATACCAAAATTCATGAAAATTTCGAACGCATGCACAGAAACAACACAAATGCATGCAAAAACGCATACAAAGCATGCACACGCAGCATTTTTTTGGTGTCATGCGTAAGCTGATGTGGATATAAAACGTAACATAACCATGTGTTTGCCTGTGTTTTGGCATGAATTTTCGCATGCAGATGATACACTGCATACAGATACGCTAATGTGCACTTAGCCTAATTGTTAGAGATGCAACTCAGAACTTGGTAAACCATCCCATAATTGGTACCAGTGTTAGACTGGAGTAGTTTGGGCCCACCAGAGAAAATCATTCTTGGGGCCCACCATGCTTAAGGGGTACTAGTTGCAGTCTTCCCTTAGCTTCCATCTTGTCAAGTGGATAATCAGGGAACTTTTTCCAACTACTGTATATACCTGTCCAAACAATCACCTGACAAACCAGCAAAACGCTCATATGTTGGGTGCAATGATTTTTATGCTTGATTTAAAAATATCCTCATCGGCAACAGCTAATTTTGTGTAAATAAGTCAAGTGCTGCAGAAAACAATTATCTATATACTAGATTGTGGCCCGATTCTAAGGCATCGGGTATTCTAGAATATGCATGTCCCCGTAGTATATGGACAATGATGATTCCAGAATTCGCGGCAGACTGTGCCCGTCGCTGATTGGTCGAGGCAACCTTTGTGCCATCATCGTCGCCATGGCAACCATTATGACATCTACGTCGATACTGTGCCCGCCGCTGATTGGTCGAGGTGAATTCGTGGCAGACTGTGCCCGTTGCTGATTGGTCGAGGCAACCTTTATGACATCATCGTCGCCATTCTGTGCCCGTCGCCACAGCATGGCGACGATGATGTCATAAAGGTTGCCTCGAACAATCAGCGACGGGCACAGTCTGCCGCGAATTCGCCTCGACCAATCAGCAAGGGCACAGTATCGACGTAGATGTCATAATGGTTGCCATGGTGACGATGATGTCATAAAGGTTGCCTCGACCAATCAGCGGCGGGCACAGTCTGCCGCGAATTATGGAATTATCATTGTCCATATACTACGGGAACATGCATATTCTAGAATACCCGATGCGTTAGAATCGGGCCACAATCTAGTCTACTATATAATTTTCTAAGGGTAACTTCCGTCTGTCAGTATTTCTGTCTGACTGTCACGGATATTCATTGGTCACTGCCTCTGTCTGTCATGGAAATCCAAGTCACTGATTGGTCTTGGCAAAATGCCCATGACCATTGCCACGACCAATCAGCGACGAGCGCAGTCCGGCGGCAACATGGCCGCTCCTTCCTCCCCGCAGTCAGTGCCGGCTCCATACTCCCCTCCAGTCAGCACTCACACAGGGTTAATGGCAGCGCTAATGGACCACGTTATGCCGCGGTGTAACGCACTCCATTAACGCTGCTATTAACTATGTGTGACCAACTTTTTTACTATTGATGCTGCCTATGCAGCATCAATAGTAAAAAGATCTAATGTTAAAAATAATAAAAAAAATAAAAAATCATCATATACTCACCTTCCGGCACCTTTCCCGGTCCTCGCTACGCTCCGGTGACCGCTCCATGCATTGCGATCTCATGAGATGATGACGTAGCGGTCTCGCGAGACTGCTACATCATCATCTCGCGAGACCGCAATGCACTCTTGAGACCGGAGAGCACGAGGAGCATCGGTAAACGTTTCCTGGATCCAGGGGCCAATGGAAGGTGAGTATATAACTATTTTTTATTTTAATTCTTTTTTTAACAGGGATATGATGCTGACATTGCTATATACTATGTGGGCTGTGCAATATGCTACGCGCGCTGGGCAATATACTATGCGGGCTGGGCAATGTACTACGCAGGCTGTGCAATGTACTACGCGCGCTAGGCAATATACTACGCGCGCTGTGCAATATACTACACGGGCTGTGCAATATACTACGCGGGCTGTGCAATATACTACGCAGGCTGTGCAATATACTACGCAGGCTGTGCAATATACTACGCGGGCTGTGTAATATACTACGTGACTGGGCAATATACTATGTGGCTGGGCAATATACTAAGTGGCTGGGCAATATAGTATGTGACTGGGCAATATAGTACGTGACTGGGCAATATAGTACGTGACTGGGCAATATACTAAGTGGCTGGGCAATATACTACGTGGCTGGGCAATATACTACATGGCTGGGCAATATACTATGTGGCTGGGCAATATACTACGTGGCTGGGCAATATATTATGTGGCTGGGCAATATACTACATGGCTGGGCAATACACTATGTGGCTGGGAAATATACTATGTGACTGGGCAATATAGTACGTGGTTGGGCAATATACTACGTGGCTGGGCAATATATTACGTGGGCTGTGCAATATTGTACGTGACTGGGCAATATGCATCGTGACTGGGCAATATACTACATGGTTGGGCAATATAGTACGTGACTGGGAAATATAGTACGTGACTGGGCAATATACTATGTGGCTGGGCAATATACTATGTGGCTGGGCAATATAGTACGTGACTGGGCAATATACTATGTGGCTGGGCAATATACTATGTGGCTGGGCAATATTCTACGTGACTGGGCAATATAGTACGTGACTTGGCAATATAGTACGTACGTGACTGGGCAATATACAATGTGGCTGGGCAATATACTATGTGGCTGGGCAATATAGTACGTGACTGGTCAATATACTACGTGACTGGGCAATATACTATGTGGCTGGGCAATATACTACGTGGTTTGGCAATATACTACGTGGGCTGTGCAATATACTACGTGGACATGCATATTCTAGAATACCCGATGCTTTAGAATCTGGCCACCATCTAGTATTTTATAAGCACAGAAAGATTGTACTAATTAGACATGTGCCACATACGCACACCAGACACATGGCACATACACACCAGTCACATGCTAGACACAGGACACATAAACACCAGTAATAAGAAAATATAAAGCTGCACTTTGGATTGTTTAGAATGGTAAATCTAGAAAATAGGAACTGCATTACAGCCATACAAAATAGATAAGTGCTATGTTATGTACATGTGGAATTTTGAAAAATTGGAAATGCAATATTGCTATAGGAAAATATACACACTAGTCCCATGCTAGACACAGGATTAGAGATGGGCAGACATCTGTATATTTCGGTCCGGCCATACAGTAAAAAAAAAAGTTTGGTTTCGGGTACCAGAACAGTACCATGACTCCATTCTCTTGAATGGTGGCCTGAACATCTAATGTTTGCCATGCTGTCATGTGAATAACAGCTCAGCAAACTCTACTTCTGATCGGCGGTAAAATCATTACCACTAGTCAGACAGCCATGATTCCCACGCTGTCAAATGACAGCGTAAGTCCGCAACAGTGATCATAGGTATAAAGTTTACCTCTGGTCACTGGTGTCAGCTAATGAGACTACTGCTCCCATCAGCCCATGCCTGCTGCTGCTAATAACGGCGAGAGTAGGAGCGGCGGATGGAAGCATTCATCAGCCTGCGCTCTAAATTAACATTTAGGAAAAAAAAGGCGTGGGTTCCTGGGTTCCTCTATATTTTTGATAACCACCCAGGCAAAACTGAGAGCTGGGGGCTGCAACCCTCAGCTGCCAGTGTTAGCAAGGCTGGTTATCAAGAATAGAGGGGCCCTCCACTGTTTTTTTTTTTATTATTTAAATAAATAATTGGAAAAAAAGACAACAAGGATTTGGATTCCTGGACCACGGTGTGAATTACTGGTATGATGGACTCCTCGCCAGAGACGGACTACACCTCAACAAACCTGGGAAACACACATTCGCCAGAAGACTCGCTACACTCATCAGGAGGGCGTTAAACTAGAAGAAGAGGGGACGGGAAGAAAAACATTAGACTCGAACAAAGACGACCCAGGAAAACATACTCAGAAGGGAGGTAAGAACATTTCTAAAACAATCTACAGTGAGGAGATTGGAACAAAACACAATCCTCTAAACTGCATGCTCGCAAACGCCAGAAGCCTGACAAACAAGATGGAAGAACTAGAAGCAGAAATATCTACAGGTAACTTTGACATAGTGGGAATAACCGAGACATGGTTAGATGAAAGCTATGACTGGGCAGTTAACTTACAGGGTTACAGTCTGTTTAGAAAGGATCGTAAAAATCGGAGAGGAGGAGGGGTTTGTCTCTATGTAAAGTCTTGTCTAAAGTCCACTTTAAGGGAGGATATTAGCGAAGGGAATGAGGATGTCGAGTCCATATGGGTTGAAATTCATGGAGGGAAAAATGGTAACAAAATTCTCATTGGGGTCTGTTACAAACCCCCAAATATAACAGAAAGCATGGAAAGTCTACTTCTAAAGCAGATAGATGAAGCTGCAACCCATAATGAGGTCCTGGTTATGGGGGACTTTAACTACCCGGACATTAACTGGGAAACAGAAACCTGTGAAACCCATAAAGGCAACAGGTTTCTGCTAATAACCAAGAAAAATTATCTTTCACAATTGGTGCAGAATCCAACCAGAGGAGCAGCACTTTTAGACCTAATACTATCTAATAGACCTGACAGAATAACAAATCTGCAGGTGGTTGGGCATTTAGGAAATAGCGACCACAATATTGTGCAGTTTCACCTGTCTTTCACTAGGGGGACTTGTCAGGGAGTCACAAAAACACTGAACTTTAGGAAGGCAAAGTTTGAACAGCTTAGAGATGCCCTTAATCTGGTAGACTGGGACAATATCCTCAGAAATGAGAATACAGATAATAAATGGGAAATGTTTAAGAACATCCTAAATAGGCAGTGTAAGCGGTTTATACCTTGTGGGAATAAAAGGACTAGAAATAGGAAAAACCCAATGTGGCTAAACAAAGAAGTAAGACAGGCAATTAACAGTAAAAAGAAAGCATTTGCACTACTAAAGCAGGATGGCACCATTGAAGCTCTAAAAAACTATAGGGAGAAAAATACTTTATCTAAAAAACTAATTAAAGCTGCCAAAAAGGAAACAGAGAAGCACATTGCTAAGGAGAGTAAAACTAATCCCAAACTGTTCTTCAACTATATCAATAGTAAAAGAATAAAAACTGAAAATGTAGGCCCCTTAAAAAATAGTGAGGAAAGAATGGTTGTAGATGACGAGGAAAAAGCTAACATATTAAACACCTTCTTCTCCACGGTATTCACGGTGGAAAATGAAATGCTAGGTGAAATCCCAAGAAACAATGAAAACCCTATATTAAGAGTCACCAATCTAACCCAAGAAGAGGTGCGAAACCGGCTAAATAAGATTAAAATAGATAAATCTCCGGGTCCGGATGGCATACACCCACGAGTACTAAGAGAACTAAGTAATGTAATAGATAAACCATTATTTCTTATTTTTAGTGACTCTATAGCGACAGGGTCTGTTCCGCAGGACTGGCGCATAGCAAATGTGGTGCCAATATTCAAAAAGGGCTCTAAAAGTGAACCTGGAAATTATAGGCCAGTAAGTCTAACCTCTATTGTTGGTAAAATATTTGAAGGGTTTCTGAGGGATGTTATTCTGGATTATCTCAATGAGAATAACTGTTTAACTCCATATCAGCATGGGTTTATGAGAAATCGCTCCTGTCAAACCAATCTAATCAGTTTTTATGAAGAGGTAAGCTATAGACTGGACCACGGTGAGTCATTGGACGTGGTATATCTCGATTTTTCCAAAGCGTTTGATACCGTGCCGCACAAGAGGTTGGTACACAAAATGAGAATGCTTGGTCTGGGGGAAAATGTGTGTAAATGGGTTAGTAACTGGCTTAGTGATAGAAAGCAGAGGGTGGTTATAAATGGTATAGTCTCTAACTGGGTCGCTGTGACCAGTGGGGTACCGCAGGGGTCAGTATTGGGACCTGTTCTCTTCAACATATTCATTAATGATCTGGTAGAAGGTTTACACAGTAAAATATCGATATTTGCAGATGATACAAAACTATGTAAAGCAGTTAATACAAGAGAAGATAGTATTCTGCTACAGATGGATCTGGATAAGTTGGAAACTTGGGCTGAAAGGTGGCAGATGAGGTTTAACAATGATAAATGTAAGGTTATACACATGGGAAGAGGGAATCAATATCACCATTACACACTGAACGGGAAACCACTGGGTAAATCTGACAGGGAGAAGGACTTGGGGATCCTAGTTAATGATAAACTTACCTGGAGCAGCCAGTGCCAGGCAGCAGCTGCCAAGGCAAACAGGATCATGGGGTGCATTAAAAGAGGTCTGGATACACATGATGAGAGCATTATACTGCCTCTGTACAAATCCCTAGTTAGACCGCACATGGAGTACTGTGTCCAGTTTTGGGCACCGGTGCTCAGGAAGGATATAATGGAACTAGAGAGAGTACAAAGGAGGGCAACAAAATTAATAAAGGGGATGGGAGAACTACAATACCCAGATAGATTAGCGAAATTAGGATTATTTAGTCTAGAAAAAAGACGACTGAGGGGCGATCTAATAACCATGTATAAGTATATAAGGGGACAATACAAATATCTCGCTGAGGATCTGTTTATACCAAGGAAGGTGACGGGCACAAGGGGGCATTCTTTGCGTCTGGAGGAGAGAAGGTTTTTCCACCAACATAGAAGAGGATTCTTTACTGTTAGGGCAGTGAGAATCTGGAATTGCTTGCCTGAGGAGGTGGTGATGGCGAACTCAGTCGAGGGGTTCAAGAGAGGCCTGGATGTCTTCCTGGAGCAGAACAATATTGTATCATACAATTATTAGGTTCTGTAGAAGGACGTAGATCTGGGGATTTATTATGATGGAATATAGGCTGAACTGGATGGACAAATGTCTTTTTTCGGCCTTACTAACTATGTTACTATGTTACTATGTTACTATGTTACATGAAATCTCCCCCATTTTTGACAACCAGCCTTGTCAAAGTAGACAGCTGGGGCTGGTAAAGGGCCATTGATTTTGCCCCCCAGCCGAAAAACAGCAGACCACAGCCACCCAGAAAAAGTGCATCTATTAGCTCAACCAATTCTGGCCCTTTACTTGGCTCTTCCCATTTGCCCTGTAGCAATGATGAGTGGCGTTCATATTCGTGGGCTTGATGTCACCTTTGTATTGCTCGGTGACATCAAGCCCATGGGTTAGTAATGAAGAGACGTCTATAAGACACCTCTCCATTACTAATCCTATAGTTATATGGTAAATAAACACACAGCAAGAATGAAGTCCTTTAATTGAAAGAATGACTCAGACTCCTCTAATGAATATAAATTTAACCATACTTACATCATCACCCATTCCATAGAATCCCTCGATCTCCTGTAATAAAACAAAAATTAAAAACAACAATATTCTTCACTTCTCCGTTGTTCTGTCCCACGCTGCGATACATATCTGGAAGATAAAGAGTTTTCAACATGGATGGTGCCAAGATGAGACCGTCCAGGCTGAGAACCAGTGATGAATGAGCTGCTGCAAGCTTCGGTGAGGAGTGGTATCATCATCAAGATTACCGCAGATCACTGAGGCTGTGTTCTCAGCAGTGCTAAACTGCGGTGACCTTGGTGAGATCACAACTAGCACAGTGAGAAAGTCGCATGATGCAGTGCTGAGCTTAGAGAGTTCACCGCAGTTCAGTTTGAGAAATTTCTCCAGGTGAACTGCGGTGAACTCACCACTGCACAGAGATGCTTTTTCTCACTTCTCCCCTTCTCCACACAGCCTCTCATCATCACCCCATTTTCCAAACAGCCCTTCATCTTCCCTATGCAGCCCACTCAAATTACATCAACCCTTTCAAAAATACTTCCTCAGAGCACTCACACTAAGTCCTGGGACCTCATTCCCATTTGTACAAGTGTCCATGGTGCAGCTCCTCGGTCCTTTCCTCACACAGCTCCATGGTGCAGCCTGTCATTTCCGTCCTCTCCTCTCCAGCAGCATACGCACAATGCTGCTTCCTGCTATCGGGTCTTCATTGGACTGAAAATGGCCCTGCCCCTTCCGGTGACATCGTTCCCTCCAAAAATCAACTCCGTTCTAGATGCCTCCTTGCTGTGTGCAGTCTCACAGTCTGTGATTGAGCTGGCTGTGATGTGAGTGCGTTGTTCTACACCTGGTGCTGGCCGCTGCCTGCACTGCTCAGCAACAAGTGATGTGAGGTGAGCGCTTTCTCATCACCTGCTGCTGCCGACTTTTATTGATCTCATTGAGCACTCCGCAGTTGAGAGAGCTGTGAGCGCAATGAGATCAAAAGAAGTCGCAACAGCAGCAGGTGATGAGAAAGCGCTCACCTGATATCACTTATTGTTGAGCAGTGCAGATGTCCTGCCGGCATCGGGATAGAATAATGCACTTACTGCTTGGTGTATGCAATCAAAATAGAGGGCAGAATGGGCAAATGAAGGAGGCATGAGGTGCTGGCCAAGGAGCGGGCCCACTGGAGGATTCTCCGGTTTCCCGGTGGGTCAGTCCGACCCTGATTGGTACTACTGCACTTAAGTCATACCTTTTTGGGGGAAAAGTCAATAAACATATAAGAATGATTTTCAATATCTGATTCCCTCTAACTCCCTTGCTAATCTTATTCAACTTCCTTTCTCAATATCAACCTGTCAACACGCATAAAATAATATCACACATCCTTAATGCCACTAAAATGTCATTGCAAGACACAGGAAGGATCCTGGTTCCCCATCCTTTACAGAATAGATTAATGAGTCAAACACAATATACTAATTTTAAAAAAAACTCACCTGACCTATTCTAAGTATAATAAGCTCCTTCAATACTGGGACCTTTGGTATGAACATCAAAATAAGATTGTACGCAAAAGCCCAGATTTTACCCCCAAATCACCCACTCCCTATATAAAATAAACAAATAGATAAATGTTTATAATTATCTGTTTTTAGTTCTACCATTACAAATGTGAAGTTTTGCTAGGTCTCAATGGGACTTCCCCTCCCCCCACACTCTCCACTGCCATTCAATTTCTTTAATCTCTCTCTTTCTCATTTTATTCCCATAACTCCCCAAGGTTTTGTTCCCCATATATAAAGCAAATATTGTTTCTCTATTCATTTAATTGCATTAAATGTTATTATTTATGTTTCTGGTCTTTCTAGCAACATTCTTAAAGGGAATCTGTCAGCAGATTTTGCCTCTATAAGATGCGGCCACTGCCTTTCAGGGCTTATCTACAGCATTCTATAATGCTGTGCATAAGTTATATTATATTCACCCGGGGAAGGTCCGGTGCGGTCCGGTCCGATCGGTGTCGCAGGTCCGGATCCGATACCTCCCATCTTCTTGTGACGCCGCCCTCTTGCTTCTTCATCACTCCCTTGTATCGGCACTCGTGTGCAGGCATACTTCTCTGCCCTGTTTAAGGCAGAGTAAAGTACTGCAGTGCACAGGTGCTGGGAAAGCTCAGAGAAGTCCAGCGCCTGCGCACTGCAGTATTTTACTCTGCCCTCAACAGGGCAGAGAAGTACACTTGTGCAGGAGCGCCGATGCCGGGGAGTGATGAAGAAGCAGGAGGGCGGCGGCGCTAAAAGATGGGAGGCGTCAAACCAGGACCTGCGACACCCACCAGACTGGACCACCCCCTGGGTGAGTATAATATAACTTATTTTTCTTCACTTGCAGGTCGGATCGGGGGCTTATGTACAGCATTTTAGAATGCTGTAGATAAGCCATTAATGGCCGGGCCGCATCTAAGAGCGGCAAAATCTGCTGACAGGTTCCCTTTAAATAAAGTATTTATGCAAAAAAAATTTAACTTTAAATGGATGTCAATGCTCTTCTTCATTATTTCTAAATTAAATCTATTAAACACACTTTTGACAAAACAGACATTGAAAGCATTTTGAATATTGAATACTGGGACCCCCTAATACTATGATTTCATTAATCTGCTTAACAGTCAGTTAATCGTTCAGAAAATCCTAATCTTTTAATGGAACACAAATACTTTTTGCTTACATTCCAGCAAAAGTCATATTGCTTTCTTGGGCTCACTTCATCCAATACTTAGAATTGCTGCTATCTTATCTTTTCCTGCAAGTAATAATAAAATTCTTGGTAATTAATGCATGTGTCATATTTTGTGTAATCACCTGAGTGTTAGTCATTCTTCTGAAAACGTAGGCCAACTCTGGGACAGAGAAATACTCTCAGGTATAATTAGATTTAGTGCAAGAGTGCACGTTTATTTTGTGCACACATACAGTAAGTATAGTAAATGTCAATGATCATTATTAGGGTTTCAGACATAGTTAAGACAAATTTTTTTTTTCTTTGAAAGCCCGAAATCATGCCCTCCACCTGAGTGCGCTAAAAAAGTATCTAAAGGTGCCACAAAAAAGTGCACTTGGTTGCTGATCTCTTAAAACCCTTTCCAACAGGAGAAGGGTCCCTAAACCCTTTCCCCATCCATCTGAGCCAGAATGTCTCAGCAAGGGTCAGTGACTAAGTCATCTCCCTCAGCTGAAGCCAAGAGAGCCTCAGGCTGTGTGCACATGTTCCGGATTTTTTGCGTTTTTTCACTATAAAAACGCGATAAAACCGCAAAAAAACGCATTCATTAAGCATCCTATTAATAGAATGCAATCTGCAATTTTTGTGCACATGTTGCATTTTTTTCCATGAAAAAAACGCATCGCGGTAAAAAACGCAGCATGTTCATTAATTTTGCGGATTTTTCGCAGATTTCCCGCTCTTTAATGCATTGGGAAGCTCCGGATAAAACTCGAAAAATCCATGCAAAAAAACACAAAAAACATGCAAAAAAGTGAGGAAAAACGCACAAAAAATGCATGCGGATTTCCTGAGGAAAAAGTCCAGGCTGCCACCCAAGAGAGAGCTGTGAACCTTTGACTGTTGACTCCCCTCCTGAAAGAGATGAGTCAGTGGTCAAGGGGGGAGTGGAACCTGATGGCCACACACTCCTTCCCTAGACTCATCAGAAGGGAACCCATAAGGGAACAGCATCCGACGAATCCAAATAATGGACACATATGAAAAGTGAACACACAAAAGTGAAAGTTAGGCTATGTGCACACGTCATGATTATTTGCAGAAATTTTGTGAACAAAACCAGACTTTTTCCGCAGGAAATCCGCATGCGTTTTTTGCGCATTTGTATAGTGAAGAATCTGCGCAAAAAATGCACAAAAGGTGCACAAGCAACTGGGATAACCGCAGCCTTGAAAGGCTCGTTAAGAAAAGGCCATACAAAAATTTGGGTTAGATTCATAAGGAGTGGATTGCTGCTGGAGTCATTGCTTTAAGAGCCACCACACACAGACGTATTCAAGACATGGGCTACAAGTGTCGCACTCCTTGTGTCAAGTCACTCATGACCAATAGACAAGGCCACAAGTGTATTACCTGGCCAAGGAGAAAAAGAATTGGACTGTTGCTCAGTCCAAGGTGTTGTTTTCAGATGAAAGTAAATTTTGCATTTCATTTGGAAATCAAGGCCCCAGAGTCTGGAGGAAGTGTGGAGAGGCCACAATCCAAGCTGCTAGAGGTCTAGTGTGAAGTTTCCGCCATCAGGGATGGTTTGGAGAGCCATGTCATATGCTGGCGTAGGTCCACTGTGTTTTGTCAAGACCAAAGTAAGAGCAGCCATCTACCAGGAAATTTTAGAGCACGTCATGCTTCCCTCTACTGGCAAGCTTTTTGGAGATAGAAAATTCCATTCTCCAGCAGGACTTGGCACCTGTCCACACTGCCAAAAGTACCAATACCTGGTTTAAGAACAACAGTATCACTGTGCTTGATTGGCCAGCAAACTCGTGTGAACTTAACCCCATAGAGAATCTATGGGTTATTGTCAAGAGGAAGATGAGGGATACCAGACTCAATGCAGACAAGTTGAAGGTTGCTGTCAAAGCAACCTGGGTTCCCATAACACCTCAGCAGTGATACAGGCTGTTCGCCTCCATGCCACGCTGCATTAATTCAGTAATTGATGCAAAAGATGCCCTGACAAGGTATTGAGTGGATTTACTGAACATGCATTTCAGTAAGCAAACATTTCAGATTTTAAATAATTTTTCAAGCTGGTGTTATATAATATACTAATTTACTAAAATAATGACTTTTGGATTTTCATTGGCTGTAAGCCATAATCATCAGCATTAACAGAAATAAACACGAGATAGATCGCTCTGTTTGTAATGACTCTATATAATATATGAGCTTCACTTTTTGTACCATTTGAACTGAAAAAAAATAACTTTTTGATGATATTCTAATTTTGTGGGAATCATCTGTATTTATTAAAATATCGATAATTTGACAAAAAAGTTCACAATTTCACAATTTTCAAACTTTAAATTTGTATGCCCTTAAATCAGAGAGTTATGTCACACAAAATAGTTAAGAAATAACATTCCCCACATGTCTGCTTTATTTAAGCACAATTCTTGAAACATATTTTTTTTTCTTAGGAAGTTAAAAAGGTTAAAAGTTTATCAGCAATTTCTCAATTTTCCAACACAATTTACAAAACCACTCATTTTAGGGACCACATCACATTTGAAGCGACTTTGAGGGGTTTATATGACAGAAAATACAAAAAGTGAGACTATTCTAAAAACGGCACCCCTCAAAGTCCTCCAAACCACATTCAAGGAGTTTGTTAACCATTTAGGTTCTTCAAAGGAATTAATTGAATGTGGAAGAAAATAATGAATATTTAACTTTTTTTCACAAAAATTTAGCTTTAGCAAAAGATTTTTTAGTTTCACAAGAGTAACAGGAGAAAATGGACCCCAAAATTTATTATGCAATTTCTCCTAAGTATGCCAATACCCCATTTATTTGATAAAACTACTATTTGGGCACACGGCAAGGCTTGGAAGGGAAGGAGCACTGTTTGAATTTTTGAAAGTAAAAATAGCTGGAATTGAGAGCAGATGCCATATTGCATTTGGAGAGTCTCTGATGTGCCTTAACAGTGGAACATCTCCATTTTGGAAACTACACCCCTCGATGATGTTATCCAAGGCTATAGTGAAGATTTTTATCCCAAAGGTACTACAAAGATACCATTAGTTTGTAAATTTGAATATGTCGTCATTAGTGTTGAGCACAAGTGCTCGCTACTCGAGTTTGCTTCAGGGTGCTTAGGTATGCACCAATATTGTGGATGCTCGACCAACCCCAGTGCAACCCCGATACAAACTCGAGTAGGGAGCACTTGTACTCAAAACTAGTCGACATATCATCATCATTTTTTTCACTTTTGAAAAAACCTAACCCCAATCCTATCCATAGCTGAACCATAATCCTAAACCTCGCCTAACCCAACCCTAACACTAACCTTAACCTTAGCTTAACCCCAACCCTAACCCCAATGGCAAAGAATGAAAGAAAGAAAGAAAAATTTTCAAATTAAAAATATGTAATCTGACTAAAGGGATGACACAGGGGAATGACATTCCTTATTTGCTTTTGATCACTGTGGTTGGGTTTATCACAGCGATCAAAATAAAATGAACCAATAAGAAAAATCTCCGCTGTTACCGGGTGTTGGCCGGCACATCTCGGCAGGTGCATGTGCAGTGCCATTTTTGTTCTAGGCATTGGTGGCTGGGAACGGAGCTGGAGGGATAGAGGGATGGTGGAGGTACCAGTGGGTTGCGGACATGTACATCATGTCAGAAGAGAGAGAAATGTTTTTAATAGCATGCACACTTTTTTTTTACATTTTCGCCGTTATTCATTAAGTGATAGTGATCACGCAATCGGAAAAAGGAAGAGACGGTCATGATCATGTTCTCCAGCTGAAACCTGGGAGAATTTATGACATTGGGGGGTGCTAAACCCTTATTCCCGATCACCATTTTAAAACGGCAATGTGGGAATAAGGCCCCTTAATACATTTTAATGCATATCGACGGTCATTAAGGGGTTAAAAGCTGACATTCTTGATATCTGAAGTTACTCTTCAGGAAGCTTAGAAGTTTTGTGCATAAAGTGTAACTATTCGGTCTAATGTTTAACCTCTTATGAATTGGCTTGTTAAAGTAGCTGTCTGAGAGTTTGTTTTTTTGCGGAATGACTTGCATTTATCAGTGCATATGACTGTTATATAGTATAGCAGTACATATAATTTACTACATAACTTTGATTAACTGTTTATTAAGAAAAATAGAAGAAAATACAAAAATTCTGCTGATATATATTTTACGTTTTAAATTTCATACTATTCACATGCTGTACAAATGAAGAGTAATGTTTATTCTGTGGGTCAGTACAATTATTGCAACAGCAAATTCATATAGATATATTTACATTTTATGACTTTATGCTTTACATTATTTTAACAAAAAATATGTTTATGAGTTTCCATAGCCTGAGAACAATAAATGTTACGTTTTTCTATCAGCAAATATTTATGAGGGCTTATTTTTTGCATGACAAGATGTACTTTTCACTGGTATCATTTTCAGGGAAATACATTTTGATTTGATTAGTGCTTTTTGATCATTTATTACAGTTTTTGTGTGGTGGAACGAGCAAAAGAAATAGCAATTCTGTGATTGTCTTATTTTTTACTGTTTTCTTTTTGATTAATTTTTATGAGGTGGGATGACCAAAAAAAGCAATCCTGGCATTGTTTTTCTTTTTTTTTGTGGCATTCTTCTTGCAAAGTAATTAATAATATAGATTTTTAGTATGGGTCATTATATAATACTAAATATTCATCTTTTCTATTTAATAGACTTTTGGGGAGAGTTTTTAATATTTTTTTTATAAACAAAAACTTTTTTTTACATTTTTTTTCAATTCCCACAAGGGGAATTGAACGTGTGATCCTATGATTTCAAACATAACACAAGGCATTATGTAGTGTAGTGACTGACATCTAGTCTATCAAACCCCACCTCTAAAGAGATCTGATAGGCTGAGATAAATGGTAGACCCAGAAGGCATTTTTAGGCCTGCAGATGCCATAGAAATCTCCCTCTGTCCCACTCTACTTCTATCAAACTGTTCATGTACCACTGTTACTATTATAGCCACGTATGAGAGGTTAAACTGCTGAGATCAGTGAGAACACCGAACCTATCAGTTACAGAAGGATCCTATCTCTTTATATGTCAGTCAAGCTCCTGAAAATGATTGCACCAGTACAGAAGTTGTAACTTGTGATCAGCATGATGGATATATACATAATAGAACATGACAGATAATTTTGTCAAAGAACATTAAGGGGTTAACAAAGTAAGCTCTTAGGCTCTTTCTAGGGGTGGCTGCAAACAGTCAGTACCCCATCATTCTACTCATAATTTATACATATATTTGTGAACTCTGTGTCACAAAAACAAATCCAACCTCTATTAACACTTTTTATAAAAACCATCAGCACAGAATACTGGACGCTTTTAGAACAAAATAAATAAATAATTAAATTGAGATGAGAATTTTCAGTGTAATCTTTAAAGCCCCAATTAGAGAAATACATTCATATAAATTCAAAGAAAAAGGAACAAAAAAGGAATTACCGTATTTTGTGGACTATAAAATGCAGCGGATCATAACACGCAACCCAAAGTTTGAGGAGAAAAATAGCAAAAAACTTTTTTTTTTATAAATAAAATGATTGTGCATCTTATAGTCCTAATTTATGGTGGCTTACCGAAATTTCAGCAGCGGTGGGGTGGAGTTACAAGAGATGGTCACTGCTTCAGGAGGCTGGCAGTAGGAGGGTGCTCTCCTAACACGTCGGCGTTGAGCGGAGTCCTCCCATTGATTTCCCTGTGGTGGGCCTCGAAAACATGGCCACTGGAGACGGTGCATGCTCAGATCTCAGGAGATCCCAATCTGTGCATGCGCCACCTCTGGTGGCCATTTTCCCAGAGCACACCACAGGGTAATAAATGGGAAGGATCACCTAGATAAAATTGTAATTTATTAACAAACTAGATGGTGGCCCGATTCTAACGCATCGGGTATTCTAGAATATGCATGTCCACGTAGTATATTGCACAGCCCACATAGTATATTGGCCAGCCGCGTAGTATATTGCCCAACCATGTAGTATATTGACCAGCTACGTAGTATATTGCCCAGTCACATAGTATATTGCCCAGTCACGTAGTATATTGCCCAGTCACGTAGTATATTGCCCACCGACGTAGTATTTTGCCCAGCGACGTTGTATTCAGCACAGAGCCACGTAGTATATTGCCCAGTCACGTAGTATATCACCCAGTCACGTAGTATATTGCCCAGTGAGTTGGTAAATATAATATAGACAGCCAGTCCTGCTTAAATTGGTATGTTTGAACAACATTTTGTGTATGAACTTTACTTTTCTCTGCTTGCTTATAGGGGTGATTGAAATTAAATTTATTTTTGGACATTAAGACAAAGGCACTACTAGAGCTAAAAATCTGACGTCATGTCATTGGTTGTTTTTTGAGCTTATATATTACTTGCTAAAGATCCCGGCGTTGCCCGGGCATAGTACTAACTGTGGTTAGTTATAGCACGTCACTTATCTCATTTTCCCATCACGTCTCTCATTTTTCACTCACATCTTTCATTTTCCCCCATCACTCCTCATTTTCCCCCTCACTACTCTCATTTTCCCCCTAACACCTGTCATTTTGACCTCACACCTGTCATTTTCCCCTCAGTATATACCTTTATGTCATCTCCCCTGTATATAGTAAATACCTGTATGTCATCTCCTGTATATAGTATATATCTGTATGTCATATCTTCCTGTGTATAGTATGTACCTGCTGTATGTCATCTCCTCCTGTATATAGTATATACCTATGTGTCATCTCCCCTGTATATAGTATATACCTGTAGGTCATCTCCCCTGTATATAGTATGTACCTGCTGTATGTCATCTCCTCCTGTATATAGTATATACCTATGTGTCATCTCCCCTGTATATAGTATATACCTGTATGTCATCTCCCCTGTATATAGTATGTACCTGCTATATGTCATCTCCTCCTGTATATAGTACATACCTATGTGTCATCTCCCCTGTATATAGTATATACCTGTATGTCATCTCCCCTGTATATAGTATGTACCTGCTGTATGTCATCTCCTCCTGTATATAGTATATACCTATGTGTCATCTCCCCTGTATATAGTATACTAGATGGTGGCCCGATTCTAACGCATCGGGTATTCTAGAATATGCATGTCCACATAGTATATTGCACAGCCCACATAGTATATTGCCCAGCCACGTACTATATTGCCCAACCACGTAGTATATTGCCCAGTCATGTACTATATTGCCCAGTCACGTACTATATTGCCCAGCCACATAGTATATTGCGCAGTCACATAGTATATTGCACAGTCACATACTATATTGCCCAGCCACATAGTATATTGCCCAGCCACGTAGTATATTCCTGTATATAGCATGTACATGTGTGTCATATGCTCCTGTATATAGTATATACCTTTATGTTGTCTCCTCCTATATATAGTATATAACTGTATGTCATCTCCTCCTGCCTATGACTAAGGGTGCCGTGGTGCACCAGAAACGCGTCAGGCAGAGAGTCTTTCTCTCTTCTTTTTTAAAAACTGTTTTTTAAAATGTTCTAATAAACTTGCAAATTTTACCTACACTGGATGGACATGCTGGAAATTCCCTTCCTCCTTTCTCACTTCAGCTGAAATCACCAGCAGGTATGGCACCCACCAGTTATATTCATTTGCAACGGCTCACAAATGCATGTCTCCGCATGTCAAGCTCCAACTTTTCCCTTTCCCCTCTTCTCTCCCTCCTGTATATAGTATATACCTGTATGTCATCTGCTCCTGTATATAGTATATACCTCTATGTCACCTCCTCCTGTATATATTATATACAGTACATGTGTGTCATCTCCTCCTGTATATAGCATGTACCTGTGTGTCATCTGCTCCTGTATATAGTTTATACCTGTATGTCATCTCCTCCTGTATATAGTATGCACCTGTGTGTCATCTCTCCTGTATATAGTATATACCTGTATGTCATCTCCTAATGTATATAGTATATACCGGTAAGCTAAAACTTAGAGTAAAACAATCAGAGGAAAATATAGAAACATGTCATCACTTCTGTATTTTTCTCCCACTCGTTGTTTTGGCTTATAAATACTGAGGTAAAATGTGTCATCTCCCCTGTATATAATATATACCTGTGTGTCATCTGCTTCTGTATATAGTATGTACCTGTATGTCATCTCCTCCTGTATATAGTGTATACCTCTATGTCATCTCCTCCTGTATACAGCATATACCTGTATGTCATCTCCTCCTGTATAAAGTATGTACCTGTATGTCATCTCCCCTGTATATAGTATATACCTGTATGTCATCTCCTCCTGTATATAGTATATAACTGTGTGTCATCTTCTCCTGTATTAGACCTCGTTCACACATTATTTGGTCAGTATTATTACCTCAGTATTTGTAAGCTAAAACTTGGAGTAAAAGAATCAGAGGAAAAGTATATTGGAAACATGTCACCACTTGTGTATTTTTCTCCCACTCCTGGTTTTGGCTTATAAATACTGAGGTAAAATATGTAATCTCCCCTATATATAGTATACACCTGTATGACATCGCCTCCTGTATATAGTATGTACCTGTATGTCAGCTCCTCGTGTATATAGTATATACCTGTATGTCCTTGCCTCCTGTGTATAGTATATACCTCTATGTTATCTCCTGAGGTAAAATACTGGCCAAATACTGAACGTGTGAATGTGGCCTTCTACACAGCCTCATACTGCAGCAGCACTGCACTTCTCTTATTTTGCCCCTCATATCCCTATCCAAGGCTCCTCCCTTTCCGTTGACTTCATGACTCACAGAAGTAACTCCATACTAGACACAAGGAGCTAGATGTGGCGTGTGCCTGCTATATGAAGTGGGCGTGGCTATGTGGAGTGGGCATGGCTCGATACATACACACACACATACAAGCACACACACACGCATATACATACACTCAACTTTATATATTAGATTATTAGAATTAGCCAGACGTAGCCTTTATCTTTAAGTTTTCTATATGGGATAATCAGATGTCTCAAACCCTAGGCTTTACCAATCAGTTGTCAAATGTATACCTACCTAGAAAGTGGATATTTGTAATGTTTGTCCTGATCTATAAGTTTGTTGTCTGATGGCATTGGTGCTCTGGTGTGTTTACAAACAGGGACAACTGACAAGGGTCCAATAGCGCGAGCCATCAGTGAGCAGGAACATCATTATGCATACAAGCTAGGATGCCAAAGTCCACAGCAAGGCAGGGACATTCTGTAAGGAATTACCAGGGTGAGGTATACATTGGCCGAATTGACTAACTTGGGTATAAGACCCATTGTTCTCTTCTTGTGGTATTTGCACACTAATTGATGGAAATAACCTACGATTGCCTTCTTAAAATGTACAGCATTTTTCTCTCGATTTTTTTATTATATCGTTTTTAGTTGGGCATTTACATTTTTTATAGTCCACTTTGTTAATTATTTTTTAGTAGTATTTATATTATAGTAGATATATCTATCTATCTAGGCAGTGAGGGGAATCATATATGATTAGTTATGTGTCCCCCAGGATGTGCATAGAAGCATACTAAACCTACTGGAGAGCATTGTAATTACAGCCACAGCTGTAAATGCAAAATAAAACTGAGTGTGGATTTGGTCAATCTATTTGACCAAGTCAGATTTAAGAAAACCTGACATGGTGTTAGGGCTAGTGGAACGCACCAAATTATAAGAGAGATGGTATAAGGTGCGTTCACAGCCCGGGGTCCACCGTGCAGAGATGGATACACACATGGGTTAACTTCACCCTGTGTGAAGGAAGCAAACCCTGTTGCGTCACAGGGCCGCAGTACCGCACCAAGAGTGCAAGCAAGGAGTCTCAGGACTCTATCCCAAGACACAGGATTAGAGTATGTACAGACCACTTGCGCTTGACACCGCAACTGGGGTGTCAAAGTAGCAGAAAATATAATTTAAAGCACAAGAGTGCGTGCTGTGCCGCTTTGGTGGACGCCACTAACCACCCAGACTTGGGAAAGGAAAGTGCTCTATAAGCGCACGGCGCTGCACTGGCGGTTACAGCAATAGACACTGTATCGTGTGTCTTTATGTTGACAGCTTAGTCGGGCACTAGACAGCAAGCATCCACCTTTTGCGAACAGTCATACACAAGGGAGGGGATTTTAAAGAACGACTTGCACTCATCAACACACACGATTCCAAATGTACACTAGCGCATGGCCGTGCGGCCATGCGAACCTTTTATAGCTGCAGCAAGAACAGGACCTTCCCAGAAGGACCAATGGGAGTCAGCCACAGAAGAAAAACACCTTCAGGACCTTCCTAAAGGACCAATGGGATTTGCTGCAGTATCTAAGCATGTGACCCTTGATCTCCAACGAGAGATCTTGCCCTGGGCATGCTCAGAAAGGGAAGAGCAGGACCTAGTCCCAAACATGTCTGCTCGCTGCTGCCCAGTACTGGCTACAATGGCAGAAGCTGGAAAGGCAGCAGTAACCAGTTGTCCAGTATCAGCCTGAGCTAGATGCTGGGACCGACATCTCCACTGAGCAGACTCCACTGCGGTTGGAGAAGAATGGGAGACCGCAGTGGAGATGGTTCGAGATTCCCCCTGTGCAGAGGTGGGATCTCGACACCTAACACATGGGTGTAGATCTGTAGATCTGTAGGATGGTATAGACCTTTCCCTTCACTCCGTGTCTTGGGAGTGGCCCATGTCCATAATTCCCATTTAAAATTTTCAGTTAAGGATTTGGTGTGTCATTTTTTTTGGTTTGCAAGCATCAGAGCCAGAGCTCTGTGTAGGAGAGGTCTGTGTGAGACTGAACACAGGTCAGAGCCAGAGAAAGAATAGCCAGTGATGGACGCACAAGTGATATGCTGCTGCAGTTGCACAAGGCAACGGATTTGATATGGACTGTATGGACTATCTGGATACAAACTGGAGGATGAGATTTCAGTTATTTTTGTAAGTTACCAAAAAATAAAGACGTTTACTTTGAACTAACCATGTTCACTGCATCATTACTGCACTTTTGTGTAAGCTGCTTTTCTTGAGACCTGACCCGCTAGGTATCAGTTGTATGACTTGTTGCAGTTAGTCAAAAAATGGCACCAACCCGAAACCTTGAGCCCAGCCCAAATAATATAGAGAATAGTAGAGAACCGGTTGGTGTGAACTCTGCCAGTAGCCATACAGAGCTGGGTGGGGAAAGGGGACCCGAGCCCTAGATCAGGTCGTCACACTGATTGAGCATTATACGGCCATCAAGGACATCGTAATGGACTCTGCCCCACTGTGGGTATCCTACAAGCCCAGGAGCCTGGAAAAGGGACACGACCCACTGCTGGGGTCAGTCAGAACTGCGCCCATACTGAGGGCATATCTTGAAGTGAGGATGGCAGGAGACCAATTTCCCTTTAACCATTCTCGTGGATTAGCAGTGAATCCACTATCTGGTACTGGCAGTGCCAAAGATCAGGACATGTGGCTGCCAACTGCCCCCTGACTGCTGAACTCAGGGACTGTGGATTTACTCGGCAGTTGCAATGTATGCTCAGACTGTCTACATCGCAGATGCCGTTGGTCTAACTGGTGAATCCCATCTGTGCCAGAAGCATGCCATTGAACATTGGGCAGAGACTCTCATGGACTCAGGGAGCCTAGTTACACTCGTCCAGGGATCACTGATCTCTGGGTTAGAGCCTACTGAGGGTAAAAGACGGGGTATACACTGCAAACTCTGGGAGTAACCGACGGTGAAGATTACAATTTCTACTTCACGTGAGGAGGTTAAACATGTGGTGGGAGTAGTAAAGACCCTTCCTTATAGGACTGTGTTTGCAAGAGACTTGCCCCTGATCTGGTTCTAGTGGTAGAGTAAAATTAACCCTCACAGGATAAAGGTCTGTCCAAGCGCAGAACCCGAAGATCTCATGTCAGGGATACCTGCCGTATGGGGTCACCCTCATAGAGAAAGAGTGTAAACCCAACAGGTTTCCCTAGAGATATTGTCGGGAGAGGTTGAGGAGACCTGTTAAATCCCAGAGCTGGAAGTACCCCAGGGAACGTCTGGGACAGCTCAGCTTCAGCATCCCACACAGAACTGAGTACTGACCCCAGGGTGATAGAGATAAATAGGCTGGCTCAGCAACCTAGGGCAGAAGCAAATTTTCCATGAACGGCAGTCAACCAGGAGTTGTTATATCGGATTGATAAAATCCGGGATAAAGTTGTGGAAAAGCTGATAGTGCCCGAGTCGTACTGTCGGGCGGTGTTTGAAATGGCTCACGAACACATGCTAGGTGGTCACTTTGGGGTTAAAAAGATGCAAGAGCGGATTCTTCAGCGGTTCTTTTTACCCAGGATATATGCCGAGGTGCAGAGGTTTTGTAAGTCATGCTCAGAGTGTCAGCTGTCCACACCCACCGTTAGTTTCCATAGTTCATCGGTTCCTCTGCGTATTATAGAGGTACCTTTAGAACAGATTGCTATGGATTTGGTAGGGTCCATTGTAAAGTCAGCTCGTGGCCACCAACACATATTAGTGGTAACCGTAGAAAAAGGCCTTGCGTAAACTGGCACTTCCAATTTGATTAATAAACCCACATATAAACAGAAGCTGTTGCCACAAATATTTAAGAAAAATATTCCAACTTTATTTAGAAAAATTTATTGTTTAAAAACAAATAAAAATGGAGAAAATAAATGCAGACACTACATCTGCAGGACATGTTACCATTCATAGATATACTGTTTTCTCATACAAAAAAATAGTTACTTTCATGTATATTACAATGCTTATGGGTTAAGAACAGCAACATACGTGTTAGGTCTCGAGTTCCCGCTTCTGCACAGGGGGAATCTCGAGCCATCTCCGCTGCGGTCTCCCATTCTTATCCAGCCGCAGTGGAGTCTGCTCAGCAGGGACGTCGGTCCCAGCGTCTTGCTCAGTCTCACTCTGTACAGAGAGTTACTGCTGCTTCTTCAGCTTCTGCCATTAAAGCCAGTGCTGGTCAGCAGCGAGCGGACTTCTCTGGGACTAAGTCCTTGTCTGCACACACTGAGCATGCCCAGGGCAAGATCTCCTGTTGGAGATCGAGGGTCATATGCTCAGGCTCTGCAGCACATTCCATTGGTCCTCTTGGCAGGTCTTGGAAGGGCAAAGTTTCTGTGGCCACTTCCTGTGCTGCAACTATATAAACTGCGCATGACCGCACGGCCATGCGCTAGGGTACATTTGCATACGTGTGTTTGTTGTGAGTGCAAGTCGTCCTTGGATACCCCTTCCCTATTGAATGTCTGTTCGCGGAAGGTGTATGGTTGCTATCTAGCACCCGACTTATCCTACTGCACGAATCACACATTACAGCGTCCAGTTGCTGTGACCGCCAGTACGGTGCCGTGCACTTCCTCTGTGCTTTCCTTACCCAAGCCTGGGTGGTTAGTGGCGTTCGTCAGTGCATTCACTCTTGTGCCTTAATATTGTTATTTAGCTTCCTTACACACCCAGTTGCGGTGTTGTGCCAGCAAGGGTCTAATCGGACTTCAATCCCAGTTGGGGTTGAGTTCGCTGACTACTTGCTCGCGCTCTATGTGCGGTACTGCGATCCTGTGACGCAACAGGATCGCTTCCTTCACGCTGGGTGAAGTTTAACCCTCGTATGTATACTTATGAGTACCGCCATATGGTCCGTCATTACTTGGCAGCAGGTTCCATCTCTGCATGGTGGACCCCGGGCTGCGAACGCACCATACTCTATCTGTCTTATTATTTGGTGCGTTCCGCTAGCCCTAACATTACACTAGCGCCAGAGTCTGGCTAGTAATGACGGACAAACAGCAATCATTGCGGTATATCCAGCAGCTGGAGGGTAGGTTGGCGGCTCTTGAGAGCGCAACCTCAGCTGTGGATGTTACTGCAGTTGCTGTACAGGCTGCTAGCGTGGCTGCAGCAACCCTGTCCATTGCCACCCCTGCTCCGACATTTTCTCGCCTCCCGCTGCCAGAAAAATTTTCTGGTGATAGCAAATTTTGTAGGGGATTTGTGAGTCAGTGCTCTATTCACCTCGAGCTCCTGGCTGCACGTTTTCCCACAGAGCGGGCTAAGGTGGGATTTATAGTGTCTCTCTTGTCGGACAGGGCGTTGGAATGGGCTACGCCGCTGTGGGAGCATGGCGATCATGTGGTGCAGAGTGCTCCGCTGTTTCTGAGCACTCTGAAACAGGTCTTTTTAGGACCTCAAATCACCCATGATACTGCGCTCCAACTGCTGGCATTAACTCAGGGTGACTCCTTGGTCAGTCATTTTGCCGTCCAATTCCGCACTTTAGCTTCTGAGCTGGATTGGTCGGATAAAGCTCTTATCCCCATATTTTGGAGGGGCCTGGCTGACCACGTTAAGGACGCTCTGGCCACTAGGGAGATTCCTGCCACACTGGAGGAGTTAATAACTGTCTCCACTCGAATTGACCTCCGTTTTAACGAGCGGAGGTTAGAGCGAGCCCAGTGTAGGCAGAGGTTTCGGCTGGCTCCTACCTTCGCCAAACCTCTGGAATCTCCGGTCCTGGTTCCTGAGTCACATGAGGCCAGGGAAGTGTCACAAGCGGGATCTAAGTCCCGGACCGCTTGTGCACTCAAGGTCTGTCATGTTTGCCAGCAGTCAGGACATCTAGCCACCAGATGTTCTCAGCGGTCGAGGAAACGTCAGCGTCTAGTGGTAGTAGGTGGAGGTACACTAGACACGGCGACGTTTGCCTCTAAATTGTCCTTTAAAGGGACAATTACTATAGGCTCATTCTCCCACTCGGTAGAGCTCTGCGTGGATTCTGGGGCGGAGTGCAATTTTATGTCTTCTGCCTTCGCCCAACGTCACGCAATACCCCTGGTTATGCTAGCTCAACCAGTAACGGTACGAGTTGTGAATGGGTCGACACTGCCCTCACAGATAACACACCAGACCATCCCTTTTACTCTGTCCATGTCGCCATCTCATCAGGAGATTATATCTCTGCTCGTCATTCCTGAGGGAATTGATGAGGTCCTGTTGGGAATACCTTGGCTACGGTACCACTCTCCTCATATCGAGTGGTCCTCTGGCAGAATCCTGGGATGGGGTGAATCATGTGGGGGTAGGTGTCAGAGGGAGTGAGTTCAGGTTGCTACTACAGAGGTACCCGCAGATCTTTCCTCTCTCCCCAAGCAGTATTGGTCTTATGCAGACGTGTTCTCCAAAAAGGCGGCGGAGATCCTTCCGCCCCATCGCCCCTATGACTGTCCTATTGATCTCTTGCCTGGTGCTGAGCCTCCCCGGGGTCGAGTCTATCCGCTATCTCTCCCGGAGACGGAGGCCATGTCACAGTACATCCAGGAAAATCTGGCAAGAGGATTCATTAGGAAGTCAGTGTCACCTGCTGGGGCAGGGTTCTTCTTCGTGCAGAAGAAGAATGGGGAACTACGTCCATGCATAGACTACAGGGGTCTTAACGCCATCACCGTTAAAAATAAGTATCCTTTGCCCTTGATATCTGAGCTCTTCGATAGGCTTCGGGGAGCAAGGGTATTTACTAAATTAGATCTGCGGGGTGCTTACAACCTGATTCGCATCCGTGAGGGGGACGAATGGAAGACGGCTTTTAACACCAGGGATGGGCACTATGAATATCTGGTGATGCCCTTCGGGTTCTGTAATGCCCCAGCCGTTTTCCAAGACTTTGTGAACGATATCTTCCGGGATATGCTTTCCACCTCGGTCGTAGTCTATCTGGATGATATTCTCATCTACTCTCCAGATATTGACTCCCACCGGAGAGATGTTTGCAAAGTCTTCGACCTCCTACGGGCAAACTCCCTCTATGCCAAGTTGGAGAAGTGTATGTTTGAGCAGGAGTCCTTACCTTTCCTAGGCTACATCATCTCTGCCCAGGGATTGGCTATGGATCCTGCCAAACTACAGGCTGTGATGGACTGGCAGGAACCCCATTCTCTTAAAGCGGTGCAGCGCTTTATGGGGTTCATTAATTATTATCACCAGTTCATTCCGCACTTCTCAACTTTGGTAGCTCCCTTGGTTGCCCTCACCAAGAAGGGGGCGAATCCCAAATTGTGGTCTGAGGGGGTCTCCAAGGCCTTTAACTCTATAAAGTCACACTTCGCTAGTGCTCCCATCCTACATCGCCCCGATGTTGATAAGCCATTTATCATGGAGGTGGATGCCTCTTCTGTTGGTGCTGGAGCAGTCCTCTTCCAAAAGGATGCTCAAGGTCGGAAGCATCCTTGCTTCTTTTTCTCCAAGACCTTCTCACCAGCAGAGAGGAATTATTCCATCGGGGACAGGGAGTTGCTAGCCATGAAGTTGGCTTTCTCGGAGTGGAGACATCTCTTGGAGGGAACACGTTTTCCCTTCCAGGTCTTCACAGACCATAAAAATTTGGTGTACCTGCAGACAGCCCAGCGGTTGAATTCTCGCCAGGCCAGATGGTCCTTATTCTTCTCCCGGTTTCATTTCACCCTCCATTTTCTTTCTGGGGAGAAGAACATTCGGGCCGACGCTCTCTCTCGCTCCGTTGTGTCATCTGTGGAGGAGGAGGAGGAGCCTCGGCTTATTGTCCCCACCGAGAGCTTGAGAACTGTGGCCCCGGTTTCGCTAGAGTCTGTGCCCCCGGGCAAGACTTTTGTTCCATCCAGTTTGCGACCGGAGGTTCTCTCTTGGGCACACTCGTCCAGGGTGGGTGGACATTTTGGTACCAAAAGGACATCTGAGTTACTGGCGAGGACATACTGGTGGCCGCATATGGCTCGTGATGTCGCAGAGTATGTTCAGGCATGTGTCTCTTGCGCCAAGAACAAGACTCCTCAGCAACGGCCAGCTGGTTTGCTTTATCCTCTGCCGGAGGCGGACAGGCCCTGGGAGATGGTCGGGATGGACTTTGTAGTGGGCTTACCCAAGTCTCGTAACTGCACCATTATCTGGGTGATCACCGACCATTTTTCCAAAATGGTGCACTTGGTGCCTCTTCCACGGCTACCTTCTGCACGGGCGTTGGCTGTCTTGTTCGTCAAGCATATCTTTCGCCTACACGGTATGCCAGACAAAATTGTTAGTGACCGGGGTCCCCAGTTTGCGTCTCGATTCTGGAGAGAGCTTTGTCGTCTGCTCAGTATTGAGTTGAATCTCTCTTCGGCATATCATCCCGAGACGAATGGGTTGGTAGAGAGGGCCAACCAGACCTTGGTCACATATTTACGACATTTTGTTTCTGCCAGGCAGGATGACTGGGCATCCTTGCTACCGTGGGCAGAGTTTGCACTTAACAATGCCGTAACCGACTCCACCGTGTTCCTGTGCCCATGCCTGTGTCTTCTGCTGACTCCAGGGTAGCAGACTGGGCTGTGGAGGCACGGGACATTTGGGACCGCACGCAGGATGCCATTCGGGCCTCCAAGGACAGAATGAGGTCCTCCGCCGATGTTCATCGGCGCCCCGCTCCGACCTTTGCTCCTGGCGACTTGGTGTGGCTCTCCGCCCATAACATCAGGCTGCGAGTTGAGTCCACTAAGTTTGCTCCTCGCTACTTGGGTCCCTTCAAGGTTCTCGAACGGGTTAATCCTGTGGTCTACCGTTTGGCTCTTCCTCCACGCTTGGGTATCACCGACACCTTTCATGTGTCCCTCTTGAAACCCGTATACATGTCCCGGTTTTCCGAGTCATCTGCCGGGACATCGGGTTCGTCTACGGACGATTACGAGGTGAACGCTATTTTGGGGTGCAAGGTGGTACGCGGCAAAAAGTTCTATCTGGTGGATTGGAAGGGTTATGGCCCAGAGGACAGGTCATGGGAGCCTGCTGAAAACATTCGGGCCCCACAGCTCGTTGCTGCCTTCGAGCGTAGCGAGGCCCAAGGAGGGGGGGGGGCCCTAGGAGGAAGGGTAATGTTAGGTCTCGAGTTCCCGCTTCTGCACAGGGGGAATCTCGAGCCATCTCCGCTGCGGTCTCCCATTCTTATCCAGCCGCAGTGGAGTCTGCTCAGCAGGGACGTCGGTCCCAGCGTCTTGCTCAGTCTCACTCTGTACAGAGAGTTACTGCTGCTTCTTCAGCTTCTGCCATTAAAGTCAGTGCTGGTCAGCAGCGAGCGGACTGCTCTGGGACTAAGTCCTTGTCTGCACACACTGAGCATGCCCAGGGCAAGATCTCCCATTGGAGATCGAGGGTCATGTGCTCAGGCTCTGCAGCACATTCCATTGGTCCTCTTGGTAGGTCTTGGAAGGGCAAAGTTTCTGTGGCCACTTCCTGTGCTGCAACTATATAAACTGCGCATGACCGCACGGCCATGCGCTAGTGTACATTTGCATACGTGTGTTTGTTGTGAGTGCAAGTCGTCCTTGGATACCCCTTCCCTATTGAATGTCTGTTCGCGGAAGGTGTATGGTTGCTATCTAGCGCCCGACTTATCCTACTGCACGAATCACACATTACAGCGTCCAGTTGCTGTGACCGCCAGTACGGCGCCGTGCACTTCCTCTGTGCTTTCCTTACCCAAGCCTGGGTGGTTAGTGGCGTTCGTCAGTGCGGCACCGCATGCACTCTTGTGCCTTAATATTGTTATTTAGCTTCCTTACACACCCAGTTGCGGTGTTGTGCCAGCAAGGGTCTAATCGGACTTCAATCCCAGTTGGGGTTGAGTTCGCTGACTACTTGCTCGCGCTCTATGTGCGGTACCATGATCCTGTGACGCAACAGGATCGCTTCCTTCACGCTGGGTGAAGTTTAACCCTCGTGTGTATACTTATGAGTACCGCCATATGGTACGTCATTACTTGGCAGCAGGTTCCATCTCTGCACGGTGGACCCCGGGCTGCGAACGCACCATACTCTATCTGTCTTGTTATTTGGTGCGTTCCGCTAGCCCTAACATACGTAATAAAAAAATTAACCAATCTTTCTAAATTTACAAGTATCTCCACATGTTGGTATTTAGCCCATGTGTAACCAATGCACAAAAAGTCTAGAACTAGCCAAACGCTATTACATTGAATTCATATCAAGCAATTATTTCATCTGGTCAAAGAAACCTAAAGCACTAAAGTGCTTGTGCAGCGCCAAGTGCATAATGCCGATATAGAGTCTCAAATATTGGACAGAATATAAAGATCAAACATAGTGCTAAAGTGCATAATGCTGATATAGAATATTTAACCACTGGACCGAATGTGGAGATTCAACACAGTTAAGCAACTAAGAAGAGTAGAGGGATGACCTTAAATTCATTGCCATCCTGGAGGAATCGAGGGACAGAGCTACCTGATACTGGGGTAAGTTTCAGGCTCCGATACTAAAGAAATCCCCCAATTCTTAACTTGTACCCCAATGTGGAACTTTTTGTGAAATTAGTGACCAGTGAATTTGAAAAAATTCCAGGGAAAATATGCAGCGCCCCAGAGTCCTGGTCGTTGCAGTAATGTCGCTCTGCCACTAAGGGGAGTGATGTTATGTCTGATTGCACTAAAGGAGTTCACCTGACCAGGTATCACAGTCACACTTTACACTTCACACTCCGGCCACCAGGGGGAGCAAAAGGCTCTATGTATTAGGCCACTCCTCACACTTGTAAAACTGGGGGTTGGATAGGAAGTTAGGACAGAATGCAGCCTGGGAGAGCTCCAGGGAGGACCTGTCAGAGGTGGGTTCCTGACAGGGGCCTAGCAGAAAGGACAGATCGTTGCGGAGCCGCACCTGCACTACCTTGCGGCGGTATCCAAAGAAAGGACACAAAGCGAAGTATATTGTGGAGGAGTAAGAAAAGGGATCAGAGTACGAAGGAGATAGAACCAGAAGGAGTCGTGCCCCTAAGACCGCAGCAACATCCTTCTGAGGCGCGTAGCCGGTGGCCGGAGCACCGAGGAAGTAACAGACTCTACGCAGGACAGTTGATTACAGGTTGGCTGTCTTTCTAAGATCACCTAAGCAGACATCGGAGGCAATCGTGGGAGAAGGGTGACACTAGGGTCCCAGAATAACTCCAGGCCTACCTGTCATACGGGTGCGTCCTAGCCAGATAAACTGGGGGACAGAGAGAGAAAGAACAGATACGACAGTTGTGAGGACCATCCCGTGGTGCTCAGCAGGGAAGGACTACAACACACAGGCGTTAGAAGGTAGACACTGATTTCCACCTGCAAAGGGAACTCTGGATGTGCCTTCGGACCGGCCAGTCTCAGCCAGCCCTGTTAGCAGTGCTCTGGATTGTGGATCCCGAAGCCTTCAGTAAAAGGTAAAGAGACTGCAACCCTGTGTCCTCGTTATTCCTCATGTCCTGCACCACGCACTATCACTTTTTATTAGACGCCCCTTAGCAGGGTCACGGACCGGGTCTAGCCACCGTGACCACCCCGGACCGAGTACCCCGCGGCCCTGCGTCTGGGGGCGCTCCAAATATCTAAGGATAATCTCACCCCTATTCAGAGAAAAGCATTGTCTGAATTAAAACAATGTTAATAAGTGGTTGTTATAAAACCTGCAGACAAAGGGGGCAATGTTGTAGTGTGGCTGGTTAAAGCATATGAGAAGGAACTCTCAGGCAAGATGTTGAGTCTTTATATACATCCATCCAGCACAGTAACGGTATCAAAGCAGCCAAAAGCTTTTTGATGATGACAGATTATGATATTGATCAAATTGAATTTCTCCTGACCCTCCTTGATTTTGCGCTCAAACATAAGTTTTTTATTTTTAAGGACAGCCTTTATGTGCAAAATCGAGGCACAGGAATGGGGGCAGCATCTGCACCATCTTATGCAAATCTATTTTTAGGGTTATGGGAAAGAGGAATTTTTTTTTACATCCCCATTGCATTCATCAAGAAAGTTCTATTTTGGGCACGCTTTATCGATGATATCCTAATGATTTGGCAAGGAATAGAGCAAGATTTAATATCATTTATTGAAATTCTGAATGACAATAATATGAATATTAAACTGACGTGTCAATACAGTCAGACTACTATGGACTTTCTTGATGTACGCATTATTAAAGGACATAATTTATTACAAACTGAAGTCTTCAGAAAGTAAACTGCAGTAAATTCATTTTTACATGCGACCTCTTCACATCCGCAACCGCTGATAAATGGCATACCTACAGGCAATTCTTAAGAACAAGAAGGATTTGCTCTATTGATCAATCCTTTTACCCTCATGCTCAAGATCTCACCTCAAGGTTCATGGAGAGAGAATACTCTAAAACAAGCATCAGAAGGGGCCTGAAGTGAGCATCCACAACCAAGCAAACTGACCTGCTGAAAACTAAGACCAATCCCAGATCTAATCAACAGGTGAGGTTTATTTCAACTTATAATGAAAACTGGATGGATGTTAAAGAGGCAATTGGCAAATATAGGAAGATATTAAAAACTGATCAAATGTTAACGAAGTATACAAGTGACAGCCCGTCTATCACATATAGAAGATACACAACTTGAAGGATCTTCAAGTACATAGCCACTATCATCTAATTTTGTGTCCAGCAATGGAAAAAGACCTACACATCACCCAAAATATTACGTGTAGTACCGAGGGAGTAGTCTACTATGCAAAGTGTCCATGTGAAAAAATTTATGCAGGCCTTACATCAAGACGTTTGAAAATTCGAGTATGTGAACATGTAAGAGACATAAGAAATGCCAAGGAAATACAGTGCCTTGCAGAGGTATTCGCCCCCCTGGAACGTTGCAATCTTTTCCCACATATCATGCTTCAAACATAAAGATACCAAATGTAAATTTTTGGTGAAGAATCAACAATAAGTGGAACACAATTGTGAAGTTGAACGAAATTTATTGGTTATTTTAAATTTTTGTGGAAATTAAAAAACTGAAAAGAGGGGAATGCAATATTATTCGGCCCCTTTAACTTAATGCGTTGTTCGCCACCTTTTGCTGCGATTATAGTTGCAAGTCGCACATATATACTGCACATATATACTCACATTACAACACACAGCCTGCACACACACCATATACACTGTATGTACACATATACAGTGCTTTGTGAAAGTATTCGGCCCCTTGGAACTTTTCAACCTTTTTCCACATATCATGCTTCAAACATAAAGATACCAAATGTACATTTTTGGTGAACAATCAACAATAAGTGGACCACTGAAAAGTGGGGCGTGCAATATTATTCGGCCCCTTTAACTTAATACTTTATTGCGCCACCTTTAACTGCGATTACAGCTGCAAGTTGCTTGGGTTATATATCTCTTTGTACATCGAGAGACTAAAATTCTTGCCCATTCTTCTTGGCAAACAGCTTGAGCTCAGTGAGGTTTGATGGAGATCGTTTATGAACAGCAGTTTTCAGATCTTTCCACAGATTCTCGATTGGATTGAGGTCTGGACTTTGGCTTGGCCATTCTAACACCTGGATACGTTTATTTCTGAACCATTCCATTGTAGATTTTGCTTTATACTTGGGATCATTGTCTTGTTGGAAGACAAATCTCCATCCCAGTCTCAGGTCTTTTGCAAACTCCAACAGGTTTTCTTCAAGAATGGTCCTCTATTTGGCTCCATCCAACTTCCCATCAATTTTAACTGTCTTCCCTTTCCCTGCTGAAGAAAAGCAGGCCCAAACCATGATGCTGCCACCACCATGTTTGACAGTGGGGATGGTGTGTTCAGGCTGATGAGCTGTGTTACCTTTACGCCAAACATATCATTTGGCATTGTTGCCAAAAAGTTTGATTTTGGTTTCATCTGACCAGAGCACCTTCTTCCACATGTTTGGTGTGTCTCCCAGGTGGCTTGTTGCAAACTTTAAATTACACTTTTTATGGATATCTTTGAGAAATGGCTTTCTTCTTGCCACTCTTCCATAAAGGCCAGATTTGGGTATGACTGGTTATTGTCCTATGGACAGACTGTCCCACCTCAGCTGTAGATCTCTGTGGTTCATCCAGAGTGATCATGAGCCTCTTGGCTGCATCTCTGATCAGTCTTCTCCTTGTTTGAGATGAAAGTTTAGAGGGACGGCCGGGTCTTGGTAGATTTGCAGTGGTATGATGCTCCTTTCATTTCAATATGATCGCTTGCACAGTGCTCCTTGGGAAGTTTAAAGTTTTAGAAATCATTTTGTATCCAAATTCGGCTTTAAACTTCTCCACAATAGTATCACGGACCTGCCTGTTGTGTTCCTTGTTCTTCATGATGCTCTCTGTGCTTCAAACAGAACCCTGAGACTATCACAGAGCAGGTGCATTCATACGGAGAGTTGATTACACACAGGTGGATTATATTTATCATCATTAGGCATTTACGACAACATTGGATCATTCAGAGATCCACAATGAACTTCTGGAGTGAGTTTGCTGCACTGAAAGTAAAGAGGCTGAATAATATTGCATGCCCCACTTTTCAGTTTTTGAATTTCCCCAAAAATGTAAAATAGCCAATACATTTCGTTCAACTTCACAATTGTGTTCCACTTGTTGCTAATTCTTCACCAAAATTTACATTTGGTATCTTTATGTTTGAAGCATGATACGTGAGAAAAGGTTGAAAAGTTCCAGGGGGCCGAATACTTTCGCAAGACACTGTAGATGACATATCTACACTTAAACCAGTACCAAGGCATTTTAAATTAAGTCGTAACTGTGATGCTAGCCTACTTCGCGTGATGGGGATTGATAAGGTCAATTGGAAATTGAAAGAGGAATTTAGCTCAACTAGAAGAAAGATGGATCGTCAAGTTGGGGATAGTTCAACCAAATTTTCTTAATGAAATAATTAGTTTTGCCCCTCTCTTGTAAATAATTTAATGTATGATATTATATATACACATATATATACTGTACATATATATGTGTGTGTGTATATATATATTTTATAATAAAATTTATTTTTTTTATATGTTTTTGTTTAATTTATCATGTATTATTGGTTGTATATTTATACCTCTCCTTTAATTTTCTGATTAGCTAAGGGCATACTTACCATGGTAGGGAATCTTTGCCTGTGGTTCCTGATCTGTGACTGCGGCAACTAGTGGTCATACATTGTGTGTCTGATGGTGAATATGAGATGGGATCTCTTTCTCCATCATTGTGCTTAACCGTCTATGTGGATCAGAATATGAACATTAGGATACTACTTATTCATACTTTTTACTTAAAATAACTATACGCACCTTACAGTATATTGTAAAATCTCATTAAATATTGATTCTGCTCACTTTGGGTGTTTGGTGCTGGTTTTACTTTGGTTTCTTACTGCTAAGATAGAAATATAACTTCAGGTCATACAAGGGGTGATGGTATCGGCTGGTGCCCCATCCTGCAGGGGAGGTCCTAGTTGTTTCTCACCATCCTTGTTTTGATCTTTCACTTTTGGTGTTCTTTCCTTTTTTCTTATTTATTTAGTCTTTATTATTTTTTTTATTCTTTAATCTTTAAAAATTATTCTATGCAGTATATCTTTAGTCCTTTAATTATGTTGTATTTGGGCTTTTCAATGTGGCTTTCTTTATGGCTTTAATTTTTCATGGCCCTATTTATGTGGCAGTCTGCAGGGGTTAGCACCGTCACTATTATTGGTAGTTATGTGTGTAGTAATTGTGTCCATGACTACAGCTAAATGTGCTCTTGTTATATGGCATACTATTGAACTGGCCTATTCTGATAAAATGTCATTATTGCTGCGCTATACGATCTACCGTGATTAGCCCTATATGCCTTTAGACTTTTTTACTTTGGTAACATCTTACCGACATTGCGTTGTATGAAGCGTTGCCAATGGTCTAGGCTTTATTGTGAACTTACTGGCTGATCAGAAGCATTTGCAGTGACGTGAGTAGAGGGCGCGGCCTCTGTATGACGTGCTGGTAATCAGAAGCTTCTGCAGTGACGAAAGTAGTGGGTGCGGCATCTATAGAACGTGCCAGTAATAACCCCACCTAGATATGATTCCGTTGGTCATCTCTGACTATTAAACCCTATGATGCTTGACCTTAGACACGCCCCCAGGAGGAAGCAGTTGCGAAACGCGCGTCAGGGTTTTCAGAGGTACAGCGTGCAATTCGGCGGTATTTTAGGAGCACTACAGACCCAGGTAATATGTAGCTATTATGGGCTTAAAGTCTCCTTTTATGCTGAGCAGTGGTGACTATGAGTTGGACAATATTGTAGCAATTTGTTTTCCCACATTGTAAATTCATTGTAGTGGGGTGTTTGCCCTTTGAATGAGAAGCGCACCAGGAGGATATTCTATGCATGGCGTAGCCGGCAGCTAATTGTAAATGAACATGCACTTGCACCTTTGATAGTATACCCAATCGGTTACTAATGTGCACTGGCACGTTATGATTATAAGGCATTTTAAGTTATAAGGAATTTTCCATGAAATTGGTGGAGAGAAATAAATATATGTTGTGATCTACCTTTTAAACAAGTCCATAGTCAACATTTCATGAAAGGAAATATTTATAATTGACTTTTTCTGGATATTTGTATGTGCCATTGCTTACCTCATACGTACAATTTGTTCTGGTTTAGAGGCACTATTTTAAATTATGTGTATTGTGTATATACAGTATGTTAATAAAGCTATAGTTTTTAATTAAAAGAAAGACACTTCTTGATTCAGTCAGTATGTGGTCAGTATGTTTATATACTTTACAGTATATGTATCAGTATATGTCTATGTATGTACATCATTTTTATTATGTTTTAAAACATTTTTTGGTTTTATGATATACATCACTTTTTTAAAATTATATGCTATTAGATTACACTAATGAATTAATGTGCTATTATTCATTGTTAATGTATTTACCTACTATTCACATGTCACCATGCACTTTAATCGTATTCACTATTATTAAATGCACTTGTATATGAATGTTAGATGTCTCTGTATTTGTGTTGATTCTATCACTGGCACTTCACTTCCCTCACTATTTAGGGAGTCATTTTTTCTATATTTTAGCACTATATATATGTTTAAATGTACCTTTAATATATAGGTTAGATGTCCCTTGTCCGCCAGTCACATATATACGTCTTTAATGTATTATTGAAACTGCAACAAAAAGACCCCTGGATATGTGTATTATCTTTAGCCCATTGTAAGCCTTCCTAGGAACTGTAGAAAAGTCTCCCTGGCTTTATCAGGTTGCCATTGATACGTGACGGCAGCTTAGGACACGTGATCATTATGTTCTCCTGTGTAGTGGTGAGCGCTTTCTCTTGGCTTCCGGTTTTGGATTGCCATGACGACGCATTTGTAGCTCTGTATTTAGTCACTCCTCCTTCTGACGTGTCGGAGAGGTGTGTGTGGAGTGTGACACTGACTCGCCGTGACTGGATTTCCGGTTTCCTGGTGAAAGCGCCGCACTCAGACCACTGCCATCAATGAAAGGAGAGTACTATAAATAGACCATCGTACCCCCATTAGACAGACCATACAGGGAGAAGATTAAACGTGCGTCGGGGTCCGGGCTTCACCTGCAGGTCATGACTCTACTCTTCTTACTTGCTTAACTGTGTTGAATCTCCACATTCGGTCCAGTGGTTAAATATTCTATATCAGCATTATGCACTTTAGCACAACGTTTGATCTTTATATTCTGTCCAGTATTTGAGACTCTATATCGGCATTATGCACTTGGTGCTGCTCAAGCACTTTAGTGCTTTAGGTTCCTTTGACCAGATGAAATAATTGCTTGATATGAATTCAATGTAATAGCTTTGGCTAGTTCTAGACTTTATGGGCATTGGTTACACATGGGCTAAATATCAACATGTGGAGATAGTTGTAAATTTAGAAAGATTGGTTTATTTATTGCATACTGTATGTTGCTGTTCTTAACTCATAGACATTGTAATATAGATGAAAGTAACTATTTTTTAGTATAAGAAAATAGTACATCTATGAGTGGTAACATGTCCTGCATGTGTAGTGTCTGTATTTATTTTCCCCATTTTTATTTGTTTCTAAACAATTAATTTTTCAAAATAAATTTGGAATATTTTTCTTAAATATTTGTGGCAATAACTTTTGTTTATAGTTATATATTAGTGGTAGTAGACTATGCTATTTGTTACCTGGAGGAATTTCCACCTTGTCCCACCTCGGCTAGACATATTGCCCGAGAACTGTTTGCCATGTACTGTCACCTTGGGCTACTTAAAAAGATCCTTATGGATCAGTGGACTCCTTTCATTGTCCAAGGTGACAAAGGGAGTGTGCAAGCTGCTCCAGATTAAACAATTGTGAGCAGTGGTGTATCATCCACAGACCGATGGTTTAGTTGAAAGGTATAACAAAACCCTTAAATATATGTTCACAAAAGTGGTCTCCAAAGATGGAGGGGATTGAGATATGCTACTGCCCTTTTTATTGTTTACTGTCTGAGAGGTACCGCAGTCTTCAACAGGGTTCTCTCCATTCAAGTTTTTATAATGTAGACATTCCAGGAGCCTGCTAGATGTAGCCAAAGAGATGTGGGAACAGGAGCCTACTCCCCATGAAAGTGTAATCGAGCATGTGGCAAGTATGCAGGACCAGATCCTGGCGGTGATGCCTATAGTGAAGGAACATCTTGTGGATGCCCAGGCAGAGCAGAGCAGAGTGTATACTAGAAAGGCCAAAGTCAGGCTTTTTAAAAAAGGGGATCATGGTGGGGATTAGTCTTAGTGCCCACCACAGAAAGTAAGCTCATGGCCAAGTGGCAAGGGCCATATGACGTCCAGGAAAAGATAGGGGAGGTGAATTGCAGAGTATACGAGGGTCATTTTGTGTCCCCCAGGATGTGCATAGATTCATGCTAAACCCACTGGAGAGCATTGTAATTACAGCCTCAGCTGTGTTAACAATGCCAAATAAAAGTGAATGTGGATTTGGTCAAACTATTTGACCAAGTCAGATTTAAAGGGCCACTGTCACCCCCTCCAGCCGTTATAAACTAAAAGAGCCACCTTGTGCAGCAGTAATGCTGCATTCTAACAAGGTGGCTCTTTTAGTTTTTGGTGCATTTATTCCCAAAATAAAGCATTTTATAACTTCTCCAAAATACCTTTCTTTAGACAGGGAGGCAGGTCTTCACCCCCCTGCTTGAAACACCACACTGCTGTCACTCAAATCTTCAGGGGAGCCAGGCGCCGCCCCCTCCGCGCTGTTTTCGCATGAAATCCGGCGCCTGCGCTGTGTAGTGCTGTCTGGTGCAGGCGCAGTGAGCTCTGGCCGTCTGACGTCACAGCCAGGCTTGCAGACTGCGCCTGTGCGGCCAGTGCAGCCACCCACCTTGGGAATCCCAGCCCTGCAGTGTGTTATGCATTATGCACAGTGCGGGGCTGGGATTCACAGGCAGGGCGGCCGCACAGGCACAGTCTGCAAGCCTGGCTGTGACGTCAGACGGCCAGAGCTCACTGCGCCTGCACCAGACAGTACTACACAAAGCAGGCGCCAGATTTCATGCGAAAACAGCACGGAGGGGGCGGCGCCAGGCTCCCCTGAAGATTTGAGTGATGGCAGTGTGGCGTTTCGAGCAGGGGGGCTAAGACCTGCCTCCCTATCTAAAGACAGGTATTTTGGTTTAGTTATAAAACGCTTTATTTTGGGAATGCACCAAAAACTAAAAGAGCCACCTTGTTAGAATGCAGCTGTCATGATCCCAGTGCAGGGTTTCACCTGCACGCCAGGGGTTAATGTGTTGATCAGTGCAGGCTCTGACCTGCACACCTTGGGCTTGTTATTGGCCTCTTTTTGGTTTGGGGTGAGCTTCTTATAGTCCTGGGAAGCTTCAATCTCTGTCAATTATACTTTTGCTATTGGCTGAGTGTGTTGACCTCTGTTTGCTTGTGCCTTGTGCCAGTATTCTAGTTTGCTTGTATGGTTCTGACTCGGTTCTGTTCCCTGGTGTGATTTTGCCTTTTGATTCTGTACTGTGTATCTGCTTCTCTGGTTTTCTGACTCCTGCCACGTCCCTGACTATTCTTTATTTCCTTGCTCCTTGTGTACTGCGTTTCCGCTCCCGTTTATTGACCTCGGCTTGTCTTGGATTGCGCCTCCCTCTGCCTCATCCTTTCCCTGGTGTCCAGTGACTCCCTTTCCCTTCTCCTGTACCCTTTGTTCCTGTAGTATCCTGCATACTCCTGCTACAGGACACTAAGCCCCGCCCCCTGTTGTCACGTGACCACAGGTCCTTTGAGTACATTCACTACCTGGCGTTCTGCTCACTCCAGCTCAGCTGTTACGGTGTTTTCTTGCCCAGCTCTCGGGCGCTGTGAGTATAGCTGTCACAGGCTGTCTGAGACTCTGGGTTCTCACTGTCAGGGCAGCATAAACCACTGGGGAGTGCCACCTGGAGGTTTCTCCTGATATTATAACTGACCTTAAACTTTATTTTTTTTCCCTGCAGCATGGACCCGCTGCATGCTTTATCTGAGCAGGTGAAACACTTGACTCAGTTGCTGCAGAAGCTAAATTTGGAGCACCAAACTCTGGCCCAGTCCCAACGGCAGGTTGCGGACTCGGTTCAGGGGGCGCTATCCGCAGGGTTTCAGCAGGCGGGGCTAGAGATGTCTTTTTAGTCCCACCCGAACCCCCGGTTAAGTTACCAGATATGTTTGCTGGTAACAAAAGAGATTTTAGAGTGTTTAAGGAGGGATGTAAGCTTTTTTTTTCTCTGAGACCCCGCTCCTCTGGGGATGAGAAACAGAGGGTGGGGGTGGTTATGTCCCTGCTTAGGGGGTCCCCGCAAGCCTGGGCATTTTCTCTTTCCTCTTCTGCCCCAGAGAGAATGTCTGTGGATGTGTTTTTTGAGGCTTTAGGGCATATTTATGATGAGCCAGATAGAGTGCGTTTGGCTGAGGACAAGGTGATGAGTGTCTGTCAGGGGAAGCGCTCGGCAGAGTGGTTCTGTTCTGAATTTAGACGTTGGACAGCCGAAGTTTCTTGGAATGATGCCGCCCTTCGGGGGCTGTTCCGTAGAGGCCTGTGTGAACGTCTGAAGGACGCCCTGGCACTTCATCCTCCACCTGACTCCCTGGAGGATGCAATGATTCAAGCGGTTCGCATGGATCACAGACTGCGGGCAAGAGGCGTTATGCAACTCGAAACTTCGTTATTTTCCAGTGGAGGTGAGACCCGGACTCATCCTGCGGCTATGAAGGTGAGCACGGTCACCTGTGAGATGGAAAGAAGACGTCACCAGGAGAAGCATTGTGTTTCTATTGTGGGGAATCTGGACATTGTTAAAAGGATTGCCCCTCCTGTCCGTCATCCTCCAAGGTGGCGGGAAACGACTAGGTCTGGGTAGTAGTCAAGGAGGCTACCCAGACCTTCAGGTACGGTTTTCCTCACTTGCAAAAATTGTGCTTCAGGTGGAACTGGAACTTGGTGGTGGTCCTGTTCAGACTACCGCCTTTGTTGACTGTGGTTCTGCTGTTAACTTGATTCACACCCGGATTATGACTCTTAATAAGATAGGGACAGTTAGGCTTCAGGATCCTGTTAAACTGGTGGCGATTGACTCATCCCCTCTTACTCGGGACGGTATCTGTTTCAGGTCTGAACCTTTTTCTCTGAGAGTGGGCCCCACTCATGTGGAAAAATTAAGTTGTCTTGTGTTAGATAATTTGCCTACGGGACTGGTACTGGGAATGCCTTGGCTTCAACACCATAATCCTACCATTGATTGGGTGATGGGGGAGATCACTCAATGGGGATGCAAAGATAAATGTTGTAATCTGAAACCTCATGTTAACTCTGTTAAATCCATATCTGTTTCGTCTGTCGGTCTGGAGGGTATTCCGGAATACCTGAAGGATTTCGAAGACGTGTTTTCCAAAAGTGAGGCTGAGGCGCTGCCACCACATAGACCCTACGATTGTGCCATTGATTTAGTACCCGGAGCCAAGTTACCTAAGGCTCGGTTGTTCAATTTGTCTGGTCCTGAGCGCCAAGCTATGAAGGAGTACATTGCTGAGAGTCTCCGCAAAGGGCATATCAGGCCTTCTGTTTCACCTGTGGCAGTAGGATTCTTCTTCGTGAAGAAGAAAGATGGTGGTTTGCGGCCGTGCCTTGACTTTCGGGAACTTAACAAGATAATGGTTAGGAACACTTATCCCCTTCCCCTCATTCCAGACTTATGTAACCAGTTATCAGGGGCACAATGGTTCTCCAAATTAGATCTCCGGGGGACCTACAACCTGATAAGGGTTCGGGAAGGGGACGAATGGAAAACGGCATTCCTCACAACAGAGGGACTCTTTGAAAATCTCGTTATGCCATTTGGGTTAACTAACGCCCCTGCTATTTTCCAGAACTTTATCAATGTGGTGTTTTCAGACCTGATAGGCCGTTTTGTTGTCATTTATTTGGATGATATTTTGGTATATTCCCAGGACAGTCAGTCTCACTTGCAACATCTACGGACAGTTCTCCAGAGACTCAGAGAGAACTAATTGTTTGTGAAATTGGAAAAATGTTCATTTTTCGTTCAAGAACTGTCTTTTTTGGGGCTGATTGTGTCCAGTATGGGGTTTCGTATGGATCCTAAGAAGGTGCTGGCGGTTGCAAACTGGGTTCAGCCTCGAGATCTCAAGGGGCTCCAGCACTTTTTAGGGTTTGCAAACTATTACCGGAGATTTATTAAAGGTTTCTCACAAGTGGTTAAACCACTGACGGATCTTACCCGGAAGGGTGCAGACGTAAAAAATTGGTCAGGACTTGCTAAAAAGTCCTTCTCTGCACTTAAGAAATGTTTCATGTCAGCCCTGGTGTTGGTTCAGCCTGACCCGTCCAGACCTTTTATTGTGGATGTGGATGCTTCTGAAGTGGGGGTGGGGGCAGTGTTGTCCCAGGGTCCGGTCACCCTCACTAATCTTAAACCCTGTGCCTTTTTCTCCAAGAAGTTCTCTTCCGCCGAGAGAAACTATGATGTAGGCAATAGAGAACTTCTTGCGGTCAAGCTGGCATTCGAAGAATGGAGGCACTTTTTGGAAGGGGCGGCTCACCCTATCACTGTTATCACGGATCACAAAAATTTAGCATACCTTGAATCTGCTAAGAGGCTTACTCCTAGACAAGCCCGTTGGTCACTGTTTTTTTCACGATTCGATTTCTCCATTACTTTTCGACCGGGGTCCAAAAATGTTAAAGCGGATGCCCTGTCCAGAAGTTTTGACCCGGTGTCTCCCCCCGAGCCGCCGTCCTCCATTCTTCGCCCGGGGGTGGTAGTAGCGGCGATCTCGTCTGAGTTGGAACAAGAAATTTTGATGGCTCAGTTCCTAGCTCCGACAGCTAGACCAGGGGATAAATTGTTTGTTCCAGATTTATTGTGGCCTAGACTTCTGCAGGAGTTTCATGGGTCTAGGCTCAGTGCTCACCCCGGTATCACAGCCACTAGAAAGGCTGTAGCCAGGGTGTTTTGGTGGCCTTCACTTGGGTCTGATGTTAAGAGATTCATTTCTGCTTGTGGTGTTTGTGCCCGTTCCAAAAGCTTGCATAGCCGGCCGGCTGGGGAACTCATACCTTTACCGGTTCCTGATAGACCATGGACTCATCTCTCCATGGACTTTATTACCGGTCTTCCACCTTCCAGGGGAAATACCGTGATCTGGGTGGTGGTGGATAGGTTTTCCAAACAGGCCCATTTCATTCCCTTGGCAGCATTGCCCTCAGCAGAAACTTTGTCTAGGTTGTTTGTGCTGCATGTGGTCCGTTTGCATGGGGTACCCATGAATGTTGTGTCTGACAGAGGGGTGCAGTTTGTGGCCAAATTTTGGAGGGCATTCTGTAAGAAATTGGGCATCTCACTCTCCTTCTCGTCGGCATATCACCCGGAGAGCAATGGTCAGACGGAACGCACCAATCAATCCCTGGAACAGATTCTCAGGTGTCTGACCTCCGCCAGACAGGAGGATTGGTGTGATGCGTTACCGTTGGCGGAATTTGCTTTTAACAACCGGGTGAGTCAATCCACCAACATGTCCCCATTCCTGATCAATTATGGGTTTAATCCCCATTTTGGGGAATTTTCTCGATTGGATTCCGGCTGTCCAGGAGCTGAGGGGTCTGTTCAACGGTTAAAAAATATCTGGGCTGAAGTCCAGCGTAATATCTCTCGGGCCCAGGGGAGGTATAAATATTTTGAGGACAGGAAGAGAGCCCTGGGACACATGTTTCAGGTGGGGGAGAAAGTTTGGCTCTCCACACGTAACATCAATTTGAAGGTACCATCAGCTAAATTGGGACCGAAGTTCATCGGTCCGTACGAGATTGTGGGGATAGTCAATCCAGTGGCATGTAGGTTGCGTCTTCCCATGTCCTTAAAAATATCTAATGTGTTCCATAAATCTTTGTTGAAACCCATGGGGTCTGTCAAGGAGGACTCAGAGTCTGTTGTTCCTCCAGTGTTAGTGGAGGGTCACTGGGAGTACGAGGTCGGACATATTGTGGACTCTCGGCGAGTGCACCGCTCCTTGCAGTACCTGGTCCACTGGAAGGGATATGGACTGGAGGATCGTTCATGGGTCTCTGCTCACTCGGCACATGCGGATCGTCTGGTTCGGGCTTTTCATGCCAGGTACCCAGGGAAGCCTGGGGGTCCAGAGGCCCCCATTGAGAGGGGGGTACTGTCATGATCCCAGTGCAGGGTTTCACCTGCACGCCAGGGGTTAATGTGTTGATCAGTGCAGGCTCTGACCTGCACACCTTGGGCTTGTTATTGGCCTCTTTTTGGTTTGGGGTGAGCTTCTTATAGTCCTGGGAAGCTTCAATCTCTGTCAGTTATACTTTTGCTATTCGCTGAGTGTGTTGACCTCTGTTTGCTTGTGCCTTGTGCCAGTATTCTAGTTTGCTTGTATGGTTCTGACTCGGTTCTGTTCCCTGGTGTGATTTTGCCTTTTGATTCTGTACTGTGTATCTGCTTCTCTGGTTTTCTGACTCCTGCCACGTCCCTGACTATTCTTTATTTCCTTGCTCCTTGTGTACTGCGTTTCCGCTCCCGTTTATTGACCTTGGCTTGTCTTGGATTGCGCCTCCCTCTGCCTCATCCTTTCCCTGGTGTCCAGTGACTCCCTTTCCCTTCTCCTGTACCCTTTGTTCCTGTAGTATCCTGCATACTCCTGCTACAGGACACTAAGCCCCGCCCCCTGTTGTCACGTGACCACAGGTCCTTTGAGTACATTCACTACCTGGCGTTCTGCTCACTCCAGCTCAGCTGTTACGGTGTTTTCTTGCCCAGCTCTCGGGCGCTGTGAGTATAGCTGTCACAGGCTGTCTGAGACTCTGGGTTCTCACTGTCAGGGCAGCATAAACCACTGGGGAGTGCCACCTGGTGGTTTCTCCTGATAGCAGCATTACTGCTGCACAAGGTGGTTCTTTTAGTTTATAACGGCTGGAGGGGGTGACAGTGACCCTTTAAGAAAACCTGACATGGTCTTTTACTTTTGCAGATATCTGTAGGATGGTAGGATGGTAGTGGGACAGATTTTTTCCTCCACTCTGGTTCTTGGGAGTGGCTCATGTCCACAATTCCCATTTAAACTTTCTGTTAATGTTTTGGTGTGTCAGTTTTTGGTTTGCAAGCATCAGAACCAGAGCTCTGTACAGGACAGGTCTTTGTGGTATATTTCCTGATGAAGGGGTCAGATAGACCTTGAAACTAGTTGAATAAACCACCAGAATTCTTCAATATATCTGAATTTGTATCATTGTGGCAGCGTGGATTTAATCCACAAATTATCCTTTACAAACGTCTCTGAGAAGGTCGCGTGGGCGGCCCGTAGATCTGCAGCAGCCGATACACACATGTTTTTGCTTTATGCCATCAGGTGAGCAGCTCCTTGTTAAAAACTACAATTAATCCGAAGGATAAGACCCTATTTGCACTTTTTTATCTCCTTAGTTTACCAGGACAGGTCTGTGTGAACACAGGCCAGAGCCAGATAAAGCAAAGAACATACACAATACAAGTGATATGGTGGAGCAGTCAAATCTGGCAATGGATTTGATACAGACTGTTACGGTTGATCCAGTTGCAAACCGGAGGATAATGTTTGATTTATTTTTGTAAGTCATCAAAAATATAGACGTTTAAGTTGAATTAACCAGGATCACTGCCTCATCACCACACTGTTGTATAAGCCGTTGCCTTACACTATCTATCTATCTATCTATCTATCTATCTATCTATCTATCTATCTATCTATCTATCTATCTATCTATCTATCTATCTATCCCTGAAGATAAGATTGTTTTATTAGTTAGTAAACTACCTTGAAATTACATAGAGAATGACTGTACATAAATGCAGGTTTTATTTACGCTGTTGAGTGTGAGCCCTATTAGTAAGCCTACTGCAGAATTACTCCATAGCATCTGTTAACCCACAAATATGGTGAAACAAAAGTCTAGACAGTAACTAAGTAAAAAATAAACTTCTGTCCTCATTCCTCATTTTGCAAATGTACTACACATAAACAGGTGATAAAATGAAAGGAAATACCCCTAGTCAAGATCAGAAAAGCAGAAACACTGATTTGAGGATTTATAGACAGGACAAACACAACTAAATAAACCATATCAAATTCAGATAACAATAGTAAGCACACCAGTTCTACAAATAAAGAGACAACTTCAATGCTTCTGTATATTATAAAGACATGGCTTTGTCTAAACCAGCATTGACCTCTGGCTTTTGAAGAGTATATCTACTTTTCTTTTGTGTTGCTCTCTCCATCAAGGAAAGTTGTCTTGACTTGTCGTGAAAGTTGGTTGACTCTAATGGATGATTTTTGAGAAACTTGAGTTATCCTTGACTGGATGCAGATGGCCCAGTAAAGAATGATCTCTGCTAGCGCACACAGTCTTTATCAGCTGTTAGAGTTCATCTGGGACCACACTTCCTCGTCACTAGTCTGAGACAGCAAGCCTTCTGTTTCACCCCCTTATCTCATATTGTCCTAATGAGTTCTTCTAACATACTGGCGGCCAGATACATTTGCTGATATTGATGCTTTTTGGCAGTTCTGCTTTAGTGCAGTGTTACAAGGATGTCTAGCCTTTTGCTTGAAAAGTCACTCAAGACAAACTTATTTTGATGATTAAGTTACTGCAAAATTGTGAAAAATATTTAGAATTGAGAGTCCACAGTCCTCCTTATACCAGAATGCAAAATTGTGGTATTTTGTGTTTAGTTCATGAGGAATTTCTCAATGGTGAGCACTCGCTTCAAGAAAGTACCATATATCAAACTGTAAAAACAGTTGTCTGTCATCACTTAATATCTAGCCTATTTCCATTTTTCAAATATCAAATGAATCTTAAAGGAGTCATCTAATTTAGAAACCCTGCAGCCAAACATTACATGGACAGGCATTTAATTTAAATGGGCACCAAATTCTTATTTTAATGGGCACCAGTGGTAGTGTCACAGGACCCTGTGATTTGTATAGTATCGGGGACTCTTCTAATAAAAAGGGAATAATCTATATAAGAGAACCTCATTAGCTAATTTGAGAATAATTATATTCGCCATTTTTGCTAAAAAAATTTCTATAGCTTTCCAGCTTTATTTTGTTCTTTTTAGGGACATAAATTTATTTCTAGGTGAGTGAACTGAAATTGTTTTAGTTTTATTTGTTCGTCACTCATGTATGCAGCCCTTGATCAGCCGGTCGAGGGTGCATACTGCTGTGCGAGATGTGAGCACGTTGTGCATTTGGAAACCCAGATTCTGAATCCAAATGTGCAGCTGGCAACACTGAGATACATTGACAATATGGAGAGGAGTCTTCTGCTCACTGAGCAGACGCTCAATGGGACAGATGAGGGGGGGGATGGTAGGATGGAGCTGCAGGACAGTGGAGCATAAGCTGGGTGACAGTTAGGAAGCGGGGTAGAGGGAAGAGTGCCAGGGAGGCTAGTCCTGATCTGGAACACCCCAATAAGTTTGCTAAGTTGTCAGATGGGGGGGTGCCAGTACAGGGGTAGCACTGCTGCAGCCAGGCATGTCCTCTGAAAGCCGGAGGAGTGTCTGCTACAGTAAGGAGGGAAATAGGAGCGCAGGGCAGGCCAGACAGGTGCTGGTAGTGGGGGACTCAATTATTAGGGGAACAGATAGGGCAGCCTGTCACAAAGACAAGGATCGTCGAATGGTGTGCTGCCTACCTGGCAATCGAGTCCGACACTTCGCTGATCAAGTGGACAGATTACTGAGAGGGGCTGGTGAGGGCCCAGCGGTCATGGTGCACATTGGCACAAATTACAAAGTTAGAGGTAGGTGGAAGGTCCTTAAAAACGATTTCAGGGAATTAGGCTGCAAGCTGAAAGCAAGGACCTCCAACATGGTATTTTCCAAAATACTGCCTGTACCATGTGCCACGCCAGAGAGGCAACGGGAGATTAGGGAGGTTAATAAGTGGCTCAAGAAGTGGTGTAAGAAGGAGGGGTTTGGGTTCCTGCAGAACTGGGCCGAGTTCTCAGTTGGCTACAGGTTCTACGCTAGGGATGGGCTGCATCTCAATGGGGAAGGTGCAGCTGTGCTGGGGGAGAAAATGGCTAGAAGATTGGAGGAGTGTTTAAACTAGGGATTGGGGGGAGGGTATTCAATTTATAGGAGGGGAAGGTAGTGCAGATAGAGACCTGGGCACGAATAAGGAAGTTGGGGGTGGCGGTGGCATGGGGGGTGGGGTTAGATCAATTAATAATTTAAGAAAGAATAGAGGTGCAGAGAGATACATAAAATGTATGCATACTAATGCCAGAACCCTTGCCAACAAAATGGATGAATTAGAATTAATGGTGTCGGAGCATGATTTAGACATGGTGGGGATATCTGAGACATGGCTGGATGAGAGCCATGGCTGGATGAGAGCCATGACTGGGCTGTTAACTTGCAGGGTTATAGTCTATTCAGAAATGACCGAATGGATAAGCGAGGGGGAGAGGTGTGTCTATATGTAAAATCATCCTTAAAACCCATCCTGCGTGATAATATAGGTGAATTTAATGAAAATGTAGTGTCCCTGTGGGTGGAGATAAGGGGAGGGGGAAAAATAATAAATTACTGATAGGGGTTTGTTATAAGTCTCCAAAAATAATAGAAGCAACGGAGAATATCCTCGTAAAGCAAATAGATGAAGCTACGACTCAAGAAGAAGTCATTATTATGGGGGACTTCAACTACCCTGAAACAGATTGGGGAACGGAAATCTGCAGTTCCAGCAAAGGTAATAGGTTATTGACAACTATGAGAGACAATTACCTTTCACAACTGGTTCAGGACCCAACAAGGAGGGGGGCACTGCTAGACCTAATATTAACCATCAGGCCACACCGCATATCAAATATAAGGGTGGGGGGTCACTTGGGGAATAGTGATCACAAAATAATAAGTTTTCATGTATCATTTATTAAGATGTGTAATAGAGGGGTTACAAGGACACTAAACTTCAGGAGGGCAAATTTCCAACGGATGAGAAAGGATCTTGGTGCAATTAACTGGGACAATATCCTAAGACATAATAATACACAAAGAAAAGGGGAGACGTTTATAAACATCCTGAATAGGACCTGTGCACAGTATATACAGTATGGGAATAAACATACTAGAAATATGAGGAAACCAATATGGCTAAATAGAGCTGTAAGGGGCGCAATAAGTGACAAAAAGAAAGCATTTAGAGAATTAAAGGAAGTAGGTAGTGATGAGGCATTAAATAAATACAGAAAATTAAATAAATTCTGTAAAAAGCAAATCAAGGCAGCTAAGATTGAGACAGAGAGACTCATTGCCGGAGAGAGTAAAAATAATCCCAAAATATTCTTTAACTACGTAAATAGTAAGAAACTAAAAAATGATAGTGTTGGCCCCCTTAAAAATAGTCTGGGTGAAATGGTGGATGAGGATGAGGAAAAAGCCAATATGCTAAATGACTTTTTTTCATCAGTATTTACACAAGAAAATTCCATGGCAGACAATATGATCAGTAATAACAAAAATTCCCCATTAAGTGTCACCTGCTTAACCCAGCAGGAAGTACGTGGGCATCTAAAAATCACTAAAATTGACAAATCTCAAGGCCCGGATGGGATACACCCCAGAGTACTGCAGGAATTAAGTACAGTCTTTGATAGACCATTATTTTTAATCTTTAAAGAGTCCATAATAACAGGGTCTGTACCACAGGACTGGCATATAGCAAATGTGGTGCCAATATTCAAAAAGGGGACAAAAACTGAACTCGGAAATTATAGGCCAGTAAGCTTAACCTCTACTGTGGGTAAAATCCTGGAGGGCATTCTAAGGGATGCTATACTGGAGTATCTGAAGAGGAATAACCTCATGACCCAATTCCAACATGGGTTTACTAAAGACCGTTCCTGTCAGACTAATCTCATAAATTTCTATGAAGAGGTAAGTTACGGACTGGACCAAGGGAACCCAGTGGACGTAGTGTATATGGACTTTTCAAAAGCTTTTGATACGGTGCCACACAAGAGGTTGATGCATAAAATGAGAATAATGTGGATAGGGGAAAAAATGTGTAAGTGGGTTGAGAGCTGGCTCAGGGATAGGAAACAAAGGGTGGTTATTAATGGAGCACACTCTGACTGGGTCGCGGTTAGCAGTGGGGTACCACAGGGGTCAGTATTGGGCCCTCTTCTTTTTAACATATTTATTAATGACCTTGTAGAGGGCATACAGAGTGGAATTTAAATATTTGCAGATGACACTAAACTCTGCAGGGTAATCAATACAGCGAAGGACAATTTTATATTACAGGATGATTTATGTAAACTAGAAGCTTGGGCTGATAAATGGCAAATGAGCTTTAATGGGGATAAATGTAAGGTCATGCACTTGTGCAGAAGTAATAAGATGTATAACTATGTGCTTAATTCTAAAACTCTGGGCAAAACCGTCAATGAAAAAAACCTGGGAGTTTGGGTAGATGACAAACTCACATTTAGTGGCCAGTGTCAGGCAGCTGCTACAAAGACAAATAAAATAATGGGATGCATTAAAAGAGGCATAGATGCTCATGAGGAAAACATAATTTTACCTCTATACAAGTCACTAGTTCAATCCCACTTGGAATACTGTGCACAGTTCTGGTCTCCAGTGTATAAGAAAGACATAGCTGAACTGGAGCGGGTGCAGAGAAGAGCGACCAAGGTTATTAGAGGACTGGGGGGTCTGCAATACCAAGATAGGTTATTACACTTGGGGCTATTTAGTTTTGAAAAACGAAGGCTAAGGGGTGATCTTATGTTAATGCATAAATATATGAGGGGACAGTACAAAGACCTTTCTGATGATCTTTCTAATCATAGACCTGAGAAAGGGACAAGGGGGCATCCTCTATGTCTGGAGGAAAGAAGGTTTAAGCATAATAACAGATGCGGATTCTTTACTGTAAGAGCAGTGAGACTATGGAACTCTCTGCTGTATGATGTTGTAATGAGTGATTCATTACTTAAATTTAAGAGGGGACTAGATGCCTTTCTTGAAAAGTATAATGTTACAGGGTATATATACTAGATTCCTTGTTAGGGTGTTGATCCAGGGAACTAGTCTGATTGCCGTATGTGGAGTCGGGAAGGAATTTTTTTCCCCAATGTGGAGGTTAATCTTTGCCACATGGTTTTTTTTGCCTTCCTCTGGATCAACATGTTAGGGCATGTTAGGCTAGGCTATGGGTTGAACTAGAAGGACTTGAAGTCTTCCTTCAACCTTAATAACTATGTAACTATGCAACTATGTAACTCAGTGGTTTGTTAAACTTAACATTATCCCAAAAAAATTTCTTCACAATTTCCTTTAACCTTTATAACTGTGGAATGACATAGTTACATAGTTACGTAGGTTGAATAAAGACCTAGGTCCATCAAGTTCAACCTTTTTCTACCAACTGTACATTTCGTTAGAGTTGAGCGACTTTTACTTTTTTCGGATCGAGTCGGGTTTCGCGAAGCCCGACTTTATCCAAAGTCGGGTCAGGTGAAATCAGCCGATTATTGCGAAAAGTCGGGGGCCGACTGAAAAACAAAACCCAACGAAAGTCAATGGTGAATCAAAGTCGGCAGTGAGTGGAGGACAGGAAAACACCTACAGCGCCCATTTTAATGCCAAAAACATCAATTCTTATTACTTAAGCTTGTCAATCTTAATTTACTTTATAATAATAGCTAGGCATTGAAATCTGGGGGTCATTTGGCTAAAGATGTGGCGGGGTAGGGCTGGCTCAAGATTTTCGTGGGCCCAGGAAACGCGGAATACGTCACGGCGCTGGAGCAGGGAGAAGTAAGTATTTCAAATTTGCAAGTGCTGTGATCCTGAGCAAGCAGGGAGGGCCCACTCATTGGCACTGGCATAGGGCCCATCAAAGTACGGCGGTGTGTTTGATGGCTGGTGGCGCCTCCCACTAGCAGAGACACTTTTGTGTACTATGAGGGGCCCTGTGCCAGTGACGTTGCCAACGAGTATGCCCCCCACCTGATAAAGGAACCTGCACTTTCATCTGCACCTTCCTCTTTGTCCCCGTGTAAGGTGGTATAGTATGCGGGAAGGGGAACCTGACATTCAGCAGGGTCAGATTCTGGCTGTGTAGAGTGCAAGGACAATGTAGTGGTCTGGGTCAATATACCAGCAGCCTCATCTAGCAGTGGCTGGGCAGGATGAGAAGGAAACACAGATATAGGCCCAAATAATAAAGTAGGCTAAATGCAGTTCAAAATTGGTAACAGGACGGTGGCCGGCTCCCTGTGAGGAGAGAGAAGGACGCGCGGCCATTGATTGCGGCCCTCAGACGTGGCGCGCCGGACCCCTGGGGCTGCAGGCCCGAGCGCCACCGCTCCACCGCGTCGTTATAGAAAGCCTGGAGCCCTCCGGTGGACGCAAGACCCCCCGGTGCCTGGCGACACCTGACGGCAGAGGCGAGAGGTCGCCCCATGATATATCCCCCCACCTGAACCATCTGTGAGGGATTTGGGCCTACGACACAGAGGAAGTTGCTGCCCCCCTCGGCTCAGGGGCTGGCGCCGCAGTGGTCTCCCGGCTCCCATAAGTAGCCTTCGGCTCTGCCAGTCCTGCAGGCTCCAGCGGTATTCATCCGCGTGCCAGTTGCCCCGGCGCTGCGGCGACGTTACGCGGTTGGTCCGCACGAACTGCCTACAGTCCCGGAGTCCCCAGATCCTGTGGAGGCTCCTGCCGCCGCTGCGGTGAGTGAGGGCTCGAAGGTTCTGTCTCACTGGGGAGCGGCGCCTCAGATACGCCTGGTGGTGGGGGAGTTCTGGCCCTGGACTCTGGTCCTCTGCTCCTGCCGCCAAGTGGGGCACTGTCCACCGTGCGGCCCCCGTGCCCCCTGGATCTCTTTGCGGTGGTCCTGGAGGCCCCCCGCACAACAGAGTCAAACTGAACAGAGGAGGGGGGCTAGTGAGCGATCCCTCAACCGCCTGGGCTATCTGTGAGAGGGTCCCGACAGTGACATTAAGGCCCGTTGCCTTCCCTGACTGAGCGCTACAGAGCTGTCCGGGACCTGAGTCGGGACGGTGGACCGGCCCCTGCTGAGGCTCCCCTGACCTAGGCTGGCTATTTACCATCATACCAACCCTCCCATCGCAGTTGATATTTATCTCTGACAATCCTCCGCCACGCCTCCACCCCAAATAGGCCCAGCTTATAATACACATTAAGACTCTTCTAATGCCTTAAAGTGCCCCCCTATATCCGCTAGGGGTCGCTCTGCAATATGCCCTCCTTCTGACCCTCTTTCCTTAAACGGGATAAGCACCATGGAGCCCCTTTCCTACTCAACTCGCCCTCATGCCTAAAGCACGCAGAGCTAGCTCAAAACAACCCAGCAACAGATTTGCCGCTTTAACAGATCTGGACGGCGATATGTCCTCGGGCCCTTTCTCCCAGTCAGAATCCTCTAATTCGTCTATACCTGAGGGTGCAGACTCTGAAATGATTCCAGCTTTAACAACCAAGACCCCTAATACCTCAACCTCAGATCAATCTGCCTTACTATCACAGTTTCAATCAATCTTACACTCAGAATTACTCAAAATGTCAGAAAAATTGACCAAGGATTTAACTAAGGAGATCAGAGAACTTTGTTCCCGTACCTCTGACCTGGAGGACAAAATGGACGCTACCCACTCAACCCTTGCTACTCACGAGAAAGACATCGAGATGCTACACGACGAAATTCACACCCTTAACAACAGACTGGAGGATTTCGAAAATCGAGCCCGCAGGTGCAACATCAGAATCAGGGGCATACCCGAAACAATCACCGATCTCCAGTCCACGGCGACGGCTCTCTTTCAGGAACTATCACCAGGAATCCCTATAGAACGCCTAGAAATGGACCGAATTCATAGAGCCCTGAGCAAACGCAAACCGGAAGGTCCACCAAGGGATATAATCCTTAAATTACATCATTACAAAACCAAGGAACAGCTCTTACAGGCAGCTAGAAATTCGTCACCGCTGGTATTTCAAGGCCACTCATACGAGCTGTTCTCCGACTTGGCCCCCTCTACCATCGCCAAAAGACGTGCTATGAAACCATACCTGTAGGTCCTACGCTCCAACAACATCAAGTACCGCTGGGGCTTCCCATTTAAACTGATCTTCTCTCATCTCGATATGGTCCATACAGTTCTCTCCCCTGAAGGAGCGAGCCGTTGCTTGTCTAAACTACAACTCATGGACCTCCCATCATCCCCCCCACCTTCTTCCTCGAGGCCCCAACCTGCGACCCTCCGTCCCAGACCACGTGATCCTCCGGCTCCCCCATGACGTGCTGGATATCCTCTAATTTTAGTTCGTGCCTATACTACTCCATAGGCTTCTCTTCAGGACAATCTCATAGCGTAGTCCCGGATACAACACGCTAGCCTATACTTTATAATGTTCATTGGAACAAACAGTTCATATGTGTTTTTTTTCAGTTTATTGTTACAGGCTTTCTTGGAGCGTACAGCTCCACTACCTACCCTACAGAAGCCGTTGCAGCTTTCGCTTCAACCGAACTTCCATACTGTCAACGCCATTTGACTTGCTCTTCACTTCAGACAAGTGACTATGTTTATTACACGAGTTTTCACAGTGTTCTTCTTTGTTTTTTTTTCTCTTTTCTCCTCTTTATAACATGTTAAGTTGTAGAATTCTGTCAGGCCTTTTAAATGGGCAGCCAGGTTTCAATTATCTCACTAGACCATATTATGTCGTTAATTAACTATGTTTAATATAATGGTTATTTTCAGGTCTCGCATTACGCCCCCTATCCCTAATTCCCCCGGCGCTATGAAAAGCCCACTCCTAGCCTGCGAAATTGAATTTCCAGTTTAACTTAACCCACTACCTAGTTCTCACTCCCGTTCTTCACGACATTTAAATATGTTTCATTGCACCCCCTAGCGGACCCTCATGACCCCACAGTGTCCTTGTACACTTATGCTTCGCACTATGTGCTTAGCCAACAACAGTCCCACCCCCCCTCCCCAAAGAGTTCTTCCTACCCTTTCCTAATCATAGTTATTGTTCAACCTACCCTCCCTTCCATCCATACTACTCGCCCGAGTACACTCTACCAATTTGGTCCACCTAACAATAATTTCTCTAACTCCGCCAACGACCCAAAACTTACTGCCAACATAAGCAAATTTAACAACCATTTATCATGCCATTAAAGATCCTATCACACAATGTGAGGGGCCTAAATTCCCCTCACAAATGCACTAAGGCCTTTCGTTATTATAGATCCCAACAGGCAGATGTGGTTTGCCTCCAAGAGACGCACTTCTCAACCAGCTCCTACCCCATATTTATGTCCACTTCTTATCCACTTTTCTACATGGCGAACGCCCCATATAAAACCAAAGGAGTCGCGGTCTGTTTTAAAAAATCTGTCCCCTTTGTTTTTAAGTCGTCAGTGGCTGATAAGGAAGGACACTATATCATGGTGACAGGTTCGATATCAGATGAACTGGTCACTTTTGTCTCCTATTATGCTCCCAACTCCCACCAAGCTGCCTTCTTTTCCCAGTTATTGGAATTAGTCTCCGAACATGCCCAAGGCACCACAATACTATGTGAAGACTCCAATTGCATACTGAAAGCTAGCCTCGATAAATCCTCAAACCCCCATTCCTCTAATCCCCCGCAGCCTTACCCTTCTGCGGATTCAACCGCTCTTAATAAGCTTCTCGCCCAACACCACTGGGTGGACTTATGGAGGGAGATCCACCCCTCCAATAGAGACTACACGAACTTCTCCGCACGCCACTTAGTGTACACTAGAATCGACCACATATTCGCTAACCCATCCTTTCTCCCAAACATCTCTAACATATCCATTCTTTCTACACCCTGGTCGGATCACTCCCCAAATCTCCTCACATGCTCGACGCTCCACCCACGGCCCCATTCATTCAACTGGACTCTGAATGACTCACTGCTCTCCTATCCCGATATTTCTCAAAGGCTGAAAAATCACATTGATGATTATTTCTCCTTGAATCAACATTCAGCTTCATCGCCAATCTCCCTTTGGGAAGCACCTAAAGCTGTGCTAAGAGGTCTCTGCATTCAAGAGGCCTCTCGCAAGAAAAAAGACAGGAACGCGAAGATAGCTGAACTGGAGGGCAGGGTGTTAGCCTTAGAGTCTCAGATGAAAAATAACCCTTCACCAACTACGTATCGCGACCT